>NC_061105.1:15070979-15080979 GCF_015104395.2 Macrobrachium nipponense | reverse complement strand
TGGGTGGTATTTATAGTGTGGGGTTCCGGGTTGCATCCTGCCTCCTTTAGGAGTCCATAACTTTTCTTACTATGTGTGCCGTTTCTAGGATCACACTCTTCTACATGAGTCCTGGAGCTACTTCAGCCTCTTTTTATTATAATTATTATTATTATTATATTATTATTATTATTATTATTATATTATTATTATTATTATTATTATTATTATTATTATTATATTCAGTAGATGTAAGCTATTCATATGGAACAAGCCCACCAAAGGGTCCATTAACTTGAAAGTCAAGCTTTCAAAGAATATTTTGGTGTTCATTAGGAAGAAGTAAGAGGAAAGAAAGGGAAATGTAGAAAGAAGAGACCCCACTTATTTAAAAAAATTAGTTAATATATAGAGAAATAGATGAAAATGTATCAAAATGCAAGAAGAAGAATATTAGGTTAGTAATGCATTGCATTTTCTCTTGAACTTCTGAAAACCTGATAAACCAAATCCTTCAAACGAGTCGTTAAATTCTCGTTTAAAATCAGTGTCTGCGTCACGGGCGCTGGAGTTACACAGGCGAAATAAATTCTTGACAAGACGCCCTTGAGGAATAAATAAAGGGAAAGAACCTCCATACTTAGAGTGATTAAGGAGGACGAGAATCCAGGTCGACTTGACCAGCCAGTCGAACAGTCTCTCGCAGAAGCCACTGGAGGATAAAGTCTTCCAGAGAATATATCTTCGCAGCAAGACAAAAAGATAAGTTTTTTTATTTTTTTTTTTATATTATCTATTTTATTTTATTTTATTTTTTATTTATTCATTTTATTTTTTTTGCTAAGTGAGCTTAGAAAGAGAAATGAATTAGGCATTTAGTTCAGAAGATGAAGTACGTGGTTCTTCCTTCGTAATAGTTGCCGATATTTTCAATACATACCGATGATTAAACTGAAACCTTATTAAAAATCACATATCTTTTCCAATGTTGCAAGAGAAATCGGGCTTCCTGATAAATTAGAACACTTTTCAGCAAAATTCTGTTAATAATTATGGCTGCTAAATAAATTTCTACGGAAAGGTTAATGGAATAATGAAAGAAACAAAAATTAAAAAACAGAATATATTAGTCGCTGAAAGGAGGAACCTTTGCCATTTATCCCCTAATCTGATTTGCGAGGACCTAGAAATCTTGACGAATGAGTAAGTGAAATATGCGTGAGCAGCTCCGTAGACTTCTCTCTCTCTCTCTCTCTCTCTCTCTCTCTCTCTCTCTCTCTGTATAAGAGGAACACTTAGCGTTGAGAGGTTTTCAACTCGGGGTTTTCATTTCCTCAATGACTATGATATCTTACTGATACAATTATCTCCACTTTACAGGCTTATCTTGGAGAAAGAGCCCGTGCTGTTATGATGCCGATTTCATCTTAATCGAGTATCAAGCGAATTGGTCTTTCCAGTGTATATATATATATATATATATATATATATATATATATATATATATATATAATAATATATATACATATATATGTATATATATATATATTATATATATATATATATATATATGATATATATATATTTATATGGATATAGCGTGAGTGAGTATAATATATATATATATATATATATATATATATATATATATATATATATATATATATATATGACATGTATAACTGAATCACGAAAGTTAGGAACGTGATAAATCCATAAATAAAGATAAATGCCACGAAGGAAAAATAAACGAAGGAGTCTGCAAGATCTTTCGACTTTAAAAGCCCTTTACTGAGCAGATACTGACAAAAATACGAGAAAAAACAATACAAGAAGGTTCGTATAACTGACAGATAGGGATTATAAAGGGATTAGTACCTAGAATCCGACACACCTGGAAGATAAGAAACCTTCCCAAACAAGCATAAACAATGGGTGCAATTAAAGGTTTAAGACAGTCATCTCAGATACAATCTCCAGACAATTAAAGGATTATAGGTGACAGCTATTCGGAACTTGGTAAACAAAACCATATTCACAAAACATGACAGACACACTTACAACAACATTTTTAATAACTCTAAGGCAACTGATTTTTATTCAAGTCAGTAATTATATCTTTGAGGTCATTCTAAACATGTTACAGATACAAGGGTATTTTTGTCAGTATCTGCTCAGTAAAGGGCTTTTAAAGTCAAAAGATCTCGCAGACTCCTTTCGTTTAGTTTTCCTTCGTGGCATTTATCTTTATTTATATATATAACGATATATATATGACTGGTAAAAATGTTCTGTAACAACAGAATTCCATCTAATAAAAGGAGCCCATAAAAAACACCAAAATGTAGAGAGAAAAGTACTATATTTCAGAGACTGCTGTCTCTCTCTTCAGGTATATGAATGAGAAAAGTTTACAGAAAAGGTGGTATTTATACCAAGAGATTCGTCCACAAGTAAGCCAATTTAGGTCACCGCCGCTGATAATCTTCCTTTAATCTTCTTAAGCGTTGGTTGAATGAACACTGCGTCGACGATATCTGATATCCAAGCCCTTTTATTTTGAGATGTTCATTACCTGCTTCTCTTTTATTAAGGCCGCGATTCCATCATTTGACTCTTGTACCGGCAGTTGCTGCTATAAATTAACACGTGACATATTCCAGTTTATTCTATGGTTATGTTCATTTATATGGTTGAAAATAGCCGAGTTCAGTTGTCCATAACTAACTGACCGTTTGTGTTTATTAATCTCTGGGGAAGTGATTTACCTGTAAATCCGATGTAAGATTGGTCACAGTCCTGGCATATATATATATATATATATATATTATCTATATATATATATATATATATATATATATATATATATATATATATATATATATATATATATATATATATGTATATATATATATATATATATATATATATATATATATATATATATATAGAGAGAGAGAGAGAGAGAGAGAGAGAGAGAGAGAGAAGAGGAGAGAGAGAGAGAGAGAGAGAGAGAGAGAGAGAGAGAGAGAGAGAGAGAGAGAGATCTAACCAGACCACTTCCACCAGAAGGGACCTTCACAAAATTAGATAAATAAACCCTACGTTGGTGTAACAGGAATGCCTTATCCTCCTCCTCCTCCTCCTCCTCCTCCTCCTCTTCCTCCTCCTCCTCCTCCTCATCCTCCTCCTCCTCCTCGCCTGGGCCTAATTTACCTCATATAACCACCTAAGCGAAATTACGTGGAACGCTAACCACGAAACGTACTAGGCTCATTACCGAATTCTTTGGTAGGAGGACCTCTGTCTTTCGTAATGAGGTCCCTAGAGGTGTTGGGACAGAAGGCAGAGGAGGAAATTGTGTGTGTGTTTTGGTTTTACGCATGTGGTTTGGGTTGGATTTGTTCATTTTTCTTATTAATAAAGTTAGTTAAACGTGAATGGAGAGAGAGAGAGAGAGAGAGTTCAGAGTTGTATAACGTGTTCTGTAAGGTGAATTATGAATTCTTTTTCCTTGTTCAAAGATTTTTACATATTTCTCATATATATATATATATATATATATATATCTATATATACTATATCTATATATATATATATATATAACGTACCTAATAAAAGGAGCCCATAAAAACGCCAAAGTATAGAAAGTTAAGTTCTATATTTTGGCGAATTTTATGGGCTCCTTTTATTAGATGGGAAGTATGCTGTAATAGAAACATTTTTTACTAGTCATATATACTTAGTATGTATATATATATATATATATATATATATATATATATATATATATATATATATATATATATATATAGTAGTGAGAGAGAGAGAGAGAGAAGAGAGAGAGAGAGATGAGAGAGAGAGAGAGAGAGAGAGAGAGAGATGGGGGGTGTGTGTATATAAAGAGTGTATCTGTCCGGGTTTATATAACGGGTTTTCATTAGGACGAATTTTGAATTTTGTTTTTTCCGAATTTGGATTTGTTCATTTTTATGAGGTTAGTTGGGGAGAGAGAGAGAGAGAGAGAGAGAGAGAGAGAGAGAGAGAGAGAGAGAATAAGCAAGCTTAAATATAAACTGTCCAAGTTTATGCAACGGGTTACTTAGACCACTTTGTTTGTTTTTTCTTATATAAATTTTTCTCGTTCCTTTTTTTTGTGCTCTATGAAGTTCGCAATTATTTACTACATTTTGTGCTAGTTAATCCATTCTACGAATACTCTTATCCAACAAGCCAAGCAGACAGACTAATACAGTATTCAGAAGTTAAAGAGGAAAATAACTTTTTGATTTCAAAAAAATTACGTTATTTAAGATGCATAAATATTGTTAGTTTTTTATGCATCTTGAACAAGCTATCATTCACTAATTTAAAAAAAAACTATACTTTCAGATATTTCAATGGAAGAAAAAAACATTAAATTCCTTTTAATTAAAAAAAAAACAAAAAACGCTATTTTCTGATATTTCAATAACAACAAAAATATCACATATTACACCTCTCTTAATAAGAGAGAACGCTACTTTCAGATATTTCAATAAAAGCAAAAATGTAAGATATTCAGCTTCCTTTAATGAAAAAAATCACTACTTCCTGATATTTCAATAAAAGCAAAAAAAAAAAAACCCTCTTTCTTTCGTAACAACGATACTTTCAGATTTTTCATTAAAGGCAAAAAATATAATAAACAAAAAAGATATTTTACTTCCCTTTAAAAAGCAAAAGTCTTGAGTAGCTAGATAAAATAAAGTAAAAAAAACAAAAAAAAATAACAGGAGACTTAGGTGACATAACACCATAACATCACATACCTCAGAAAAAAAAAAAACTCCGAAAAAAAAAACTAAACTCGGAAGGATTATGTCAAAGTAATGCTTTTAGCGCCGGCAAACACTAACTATATATTTTTACACCAAAGGGCGTAAGTAATGAGCTTACGTCACAGGCCGCCTCGACAGGCGAGGAAAAAAAAGAAAGAAAACTTTCGGAGTGAAATGAGGAGACATAAGAAGAAGATTATGTCGGGGTAATGCTTCTTCTTACCGCCTTTCGCCGGTCGAGTTTTCTCATCTTGGCTGTGAGGTTAAAAGCGTATGGAGATGTTTTAATATGGGTACACATACAAATGTTTATTTACATCGGTGTGTGTATATAGTGTGTGTATATATAAGCTATATATATACAGATATATATGTACGTATCTATATATATATATATGTATTTGTATGTACCTATATACATATATATATATATATATATATATATATATATATTATATATATATATATATATATATATATATGCGAATACTACAGGAAAATGACAGGCAGAAATCCAAGCGCTTTCGTCTTAATTAAGACATCGTAATGGAACGTTTCTTGACGATGTCTTAATAAAAGACGGAAGCGCTTGGATTCCTACTTATCATTTTCCTGTGGTATTCGCTTATTCAGTGATTTTCTAAGTGTGTGTGTATATATATATATATATATATATATATATATATATATATATATATATATATATATATATATTACATGTTCTACCAGGACCACGTTCAGATATGCTTCGAAATCCTTCTGCGTCTCTAGTCAGAGGAAAACAAATAACTTCATCTTAAAATAGAATGAAAAATAAAAAACTTTCTCTGTAGAGAGATAAAAAAAGCCTTTTTTTTTTTTTTTTTTTTTTTTTTTTTCTTTTTTTTTTTTTTTTTACGTGAGAGCTAATTACCACAGTACACCTGTCTTCCATTGTGACGAATTTGTGGCTTTCCTCCAAGAAACTGTATTGTAAGTAGGCTGGAAAGAGGGAGTTTTTAAAGATTATAATAAGTTTCTTAGCAAATCAATAACATGGGATTGTTAATAATGAGAAACAATGAAGATTTGTTTGCTTTTATATTTCTTGATGCGAGAAGTGAAAACGTTCACCTTTCAAAAGAGGTTATTTGATTATTTGCGTTAAAAGAAATTCATGTAATAAAAGAGCGTATTATTATATTTTCAAATTAAACTATTTAACTAGAGAATATCTTAGAATTTATATTCGACACCAGCGTAGTCTTGAAAAAACTAATCGCGAAGTGAAAAAAAATAACGCTTTTCTTTGAAAATGCAACCAACGAGCGGTTCTTGGGTCATCTGTCGCCGACGGTCTGCTGACGATACCAAACGACCTCGTTATCTTCAGGCTTGTCCCCGGGAAACAAGGCATTCTCATCGTCATTTCCCTGAAGGGCAACACTCACTTCCAAGGCGTTTCCATCCTGGAAGGCTCGCAGGTGAGAGAGGGAGCAAAAAAAAAAAAAAAAAAAAAAAAAAAATTATCCGGAGGTTTTTCCACCTGATGACCAGGGGTTTAAGAGGATCTGACGGGGAAGAAGAAGAAGAGCCCGGTTTGTTTACATGAAAGCCGGGGGCTTACGAGGCCGGTGTGTGTCCGGCCAGCGGACAGTGATAGCCTGGATAACGTGACGGTATTTTCAGTGTCTTTTTAGTGAAAATGTGATGCCACACTGCTTATACTTATCAGCTGGAGAGTAAAGGCGAATTGACAAGTTTCTTTTTAGATAGCGAGAATATATGGTGCTGATTTTGGCTCCGAGGTGCTATAGTACATTCACGTCAACCGTGCATTTGAATTCTAGTGACATCCCTTACGACTCTCCTGATTGGCCGTTGATAAGCCAATGACAGTGCTGGAAACTCTCAGTCTCTCTCTAGAGTTCACACAGGCAGGATGTATGTTCCACCTCTCCTGAGGGATACGTCTTTCAAAAGTATCCCTCAGGAGAGGTGGAACATACATCCTCAGTTTCTCGAGTGAGAATGAGAGTTTCCAGCCCTGTGATAGGCTTATCAACAGCCAATCAGGAGCGTCGTAAAGGACTGGCTTAGACATCAAATACACGGTTGATGTGAATCTATTATAGCACTGAACACCGTGTGGTAAATGTGAAGTAGACGGCCGCGTGAAGATATCATTTATTAATATAACTTGTCGACCACACAATATAGAAATAGGGGTACATAATACTACGATCCCCGAGGGGCTTATAGTAATACGAGTACTGAACAAGGCGTCCCAAGGAGCTTCCGCCATGTTTATTACTAGCTCCTCGTGGCAGGTAACGTGTACATAGATACCAAGTAGCGCCGAATATACTATTAAAAGCGGTAAGGAAATACGTTTAGGAATAAATAACATCCTGACTGTCCTTGAAATATTTTAGTTATAAATCTGTAACAGACATATACATTTATAGTCAAAGTCTGTCGTTCTCTCTAAACCAGGCAACGGTTCGAATCCTGCAGGGGACAAAACGCTTATCGATTGCCATCCCACCATGGTTGTAAGCTATTCGAAAAGTATAGTGAATGTTACAAATCCCCCTCATTGTAAGGTATTCCAAAGGTATAGTGAATTGGATATGAAACGATATTGGTAGTTTAATATTTTTGTGAGTATTAAAAAGTTACCCGTGTATATATATATATATATATATATATATATATATATATATATATATAGTATATCTATATATATATTCTATATATATATATATATATATTATATATATATTATAAATAAACTTGATCACGAAGTATATAAACGTGATGTTATGTATAAATAAAAGGTTTTTGCCACGAAGGAAAAAATGAAAAAAAAAAAAGCCGAGATAGCCAAGTACTTTGGGTCCTATTCGGACCCTTTACTGAGGCAAACTGATTTTACAAAAGAACAACACAGTCAAAAGAAAGGCTTAATATACAAACTGACACTACAGATTAGCCATAAGGCGATTTTTTTTCAAAATGTACTGTTTCTGGAAGAATCACTTGTTTACCTGCGGGTATCCTTCAAGGTGTGGCTAGCCTCTGGCGACTCCTCCTTCCTGTAGAGTGAAAATCGCCCTTATGGCTAATCTGGTAGTGTCAGTTTGTATATTAAGCCTTCTTTTGACTGTGTTGTTCTTTGTAAAATCAGTTTGCCTCAGTAAAGGGTCCGAATATACCCAAAGTACTTGGCTATCTCGCTTTTTCATTTTTTCCTTCGTGGCAAAAAACCCACCCTTTATATATATATATAGATATATTATATATATATATATATATATATATATATATATATAGTATATAATAATATTATATATATATATATATTTATATATATATAATCACACGGGTACTTTTTAATATAAAAATATATATTATTTTATGAAACACACACACACACACACACACACATATATATATATATAAAATGTATATATATATATATATGTGTGTGTGTGTGTGTGTTTACATATATAATTTATATATTTTTATATTTTCATATACTATGTATGTATGTTTCCGTACTTAACATATACTTACAACTATTAGTAATAAGTACAACCTCATCACCACTAACAACTTAATAACACACCAACAATTAAGAATAACGACAAAATTATCATGACAATTGAAACAACACACACGAGATAATATCTCGCTGACCCTCTCGAGATAATTCCACCATTACGGACAAAGGAATAGAGAGAGAGAGAGAGAGAAAAAAAAAAGATCATCTCATTTATTCCAGGAGAACTCCGAGATAATCTCTCGGCAGAGTCCACCGAATAATTCTCGAGTCCAATGAAAACTGGGAGTGTGGGAAATGACGTTTGAATTCAAACAGAAAATAATGTCTTTGCTAATCTTCTTATACAGAGGCTTTGTATTCCGTCGTGGACTTCAACGCGGACAAACGTCGATGTGGGATAGAGAATGCGGGTAAAGAGAGCTCTTGTTTAACTAAATATATATCATTTTCATGATTGTGTTTTTATGTCATCATAGGGAGAGAGAGAGAGAGAGAGAGAGAGAGAAGAGAGAGAGAGAGAGAGAGAGAGAGAGAGAGAGAGAGTAAATGATAATGAAATATTTATTATTTTGTCTAGAGGAATTACAAACATATGCTGGACGGTATCGAAAAAGGTTTATTTACGTAAACAAACATACATTGCTTTACAGTGCCCTAAAAATAACTTTTATTGAATGTATATCATTTATATTATAGCCAGTTTGAGAGAGAGAGAGAGAGAGAGAGAGAGAGAGAGAGAGAGAGAGAGAGAGAGAGAGAGAGAGAGAGAGAGATTAAATGATGATTGTTATTATATTGTATAGAGGAATTAAAAATTTACGCTAAAGGTATGGAAAAAGAAGTTTTTTTATGTAAACAAACCTAGAAAGACTTACAATGTCCTGAAAAATTTCGTGGATAGGTATTCAGTGTAAATCTCACTGTAAGTATCCAGTGTAAATTCCTCTCTAAGTTGTATTTGGTGTAAATACCCCTCCAAGTATTCAGCGTAAAATACCTCTCTAAGTTGTATTCGGTGTAAATTCTTTTCCAAGTATTCAGCATAAAATACCTCTCTAAGTTGCATTTATTGTAAATCTCTCTAAGTTGTATTCAGTGTAAAATTTCATACCAACTTGTATTCAGTGTAAATCTTTCTCTAAATTGTATTCAGTGTTAATTTCTCCAAGTTACATTCAGCGTAAATTTCTCTCTCTCTCTCTCTCTCTCTCGTGATATTGATCCGGAACTGCCCAGCAATACTGGTGATAATTTCAGAGCAAATGAGGGTCAGGTGCAGAACCATTTTGCCCAAATCACGGATCAGAATTCTGAATCTGGTGTGCATAAAGGAACAATCTTTTACCATTTTGATGGTTTTAAATATGTATCAATACTTTCGTCTGATTTAGGGATCAGTTTTGTTTTTTTACAAACTCTATTATTTCTTGATATCTGTATCATTTTTATTCATTTGTTTTTCTATTTTTTGCTTTTTGGAAATTTATTTTTTTATATATTTTATCTATTTTATCAATGTTCAATATTATATATATCAGAGTAAAGGTGGACTATCGAATTGTTCTAAATTCATCATAATCCTTTATTTCCTACGTTTCGTAATAACTCAATTGCATCATCAAGAAATCTGTAAAAGAATGAATACAATTACTTA
>NC_061105.1:15053479-15065979 GCF_015104395.2 Macrobrachium nipponense | reverse complement strand
TAATGAACAAAAATAAACGAAAAGAAATAAGTAAACATTGATTATTTGAAGCTACGGCAAATAATACAAGGCGCGATCCGACCTCTAACTTACCCGGAGCTCGTTCTATAATCTATACAGTTTAATAGAGTGTTGTTTCACGAAAAAAATTGAAATAAATATATTTTATTAGAAACAAATGTTCTGGACCGTTTAACATGCACATTATTTATTTTTGACATTTTCATTCTAATAAATAAATCATAGGATATCCTATCCTGAAGTTCCTGTATCTTTAACTCAAAGCGAAACACCTTTTTCACACCTTTTTAGTCTCTTCCATTGACCTTTCCTACCAAACGCACCCCCCCCCTGCCAGAAGAACAATGGCAACCAGACCAACAACTACATCAAACACAAAGTAGTTTGTAGGCTTACTCCCCGAGCAAGCGAAAATGAAGAACGCCAAAAGTAACGCAAGCAAGCGGACTCGCTAAAACCTGCTTGTATTATAAGATTTCTATTAAGTTGCTTTGCGCGAACCACGTCCAGATGAACTCATTCCCTAAGTCAAATCTTTTGTAGCGCTCTTGAGAAGGAAAGTTTAAATTGCTTGAATTCGTGATTTCGCGTCCCGGGAGGGGGAGGGGAAGGGAGATAAGGGGGGGGGGGTGAGGGGGGATAAGGGGGAGGGGGATAAGTTTCAAACGGCCCTGTGTAACTTTCGGCTTCGAAAGGAAATCTTTTGAAGAAGAAAGCAGGTTCAAACGACAACTTAGGAATTACATTATTCTTTAAGCGAAAGCTGATTTCCCAGTAGGGTGCGAGTAACTATAGGAAGCTTATATAATATATATATATATATATATATATATATATATATATATATATATATATACTATATATATATCATGAATTTTTATCACAACACTATGATTCATATACATGCATTAAGCTACAAATGTCCTTTAATATCCAATTCGCTCTAACCTCGGAATTAATATATTTTCATATATGTTAACCGAAGGGTAATTTTTTAGGCGATAATAATTTCGTCCTATCGTAGATTCGAACCAGCGCACGGAGGAGAAATCGTGACTTCAGTGAGGTTACCCACTCGGCCAACATGTGAGGACAAAATTATTATCAGCTAAAAAATTCCCCTTTGGTTAACATATATGAAAGTATATTAATTCCGAGGTAGAGCGAATTGGATATTAAAGGACATTTGTAGCTTAATGCATGTATATGAATCATGGTGATGTGATAAAAATTCATAATTATATATATAATAGATATAATAATATATATATATATATATATATGTATATTATATAAATAAAGATAAATAAAATAAATAAATAATAAATTAAAATATTAAATATATATATATAAAATATAAATATAAATATAAATAAATTAAAGATAAGTAAATAAATAAAATAATAAATATATTATATAGTATATATAATATTGATTATTATAATATATATATATAAAATATATAATATAATATATATAATAGTATATAATATATATAGCTTAATGCATGCATCCATTTTATGCATCTATATCTTTGGAAGTCTGCATCTTAATCTCGCAACAGTTTTGGATGCGTTTTCTACTGAAGACGTTGAAATCATTTGGAAATAAATGGAAGTATTTCCTTCCCCTGCAGGATTCGAACCACTGCTTGACTGGAATAGTCAAGTTATATATAATATAAATATATATATATATATATATATATATATATATATATATATATATATAAATATATATATATAAGAAATGCTACACCAATCCTGAGTTGAAATTCAACCTTAGAACTGATGTGCAAAGAGGTTACTATATCAGACGGAGTGATCAGATATCATAGCCAGACTTAGTTAATACTTATCAGGGCTAATCGTGGTAAAGAAGTTCGTACCAGGTTTTGGAGAACTGATTTGGATAATTAGTTTGCAATTGCTCAATTTCCATAGACTATATATATATATATATATATATATATATATATATATATATATATATATATACATATATGTGTGTGTGTGTTTGTATTTTTTCTTACATAATTACGTCACGATAAACAGCGCTTCTCATCCTATATGGGAACTTCGTAGTATTTTAAACCAGTAGTATTTTTAGTGTACTATTTTAGTATACTAGAAATAAAAGACTTTGCTTCATGCTAACACCTATAAAATCTTTGAATATTCTAACACTATATATCATTCCTTCTTCTTCTTCTTCCTCTTCTTCTTCTTCTTCTTCTTCTTCTTCTTCTTCTTCTTCTTCTTCTTCTTCTTCTTCTTCTTCTTCTTCGTAAGGAATTTGCATGCAAGCAATATAACAGACTTAGGGGAGAAATTCAAACGGAATTTGTTACAATTTATGAATCCATTTTCCCCTGAGGGGGAAGAGACGATACAACCAGAAGGTGTAGATTAAATCAAGCTAATGAAGAGAGAAAACAAGAAGAGAGTCTGGGAGAGGATTGTAAATATAGCAAATTATATATGTAAATACTTTAAACTTGTTATAAAGTCTACGTAGATATATATTGATACTAGAGAAAAGCGTCAAGATCAAATACAATGTGAGAGGAGGAGAAGAGGAAGTAGTTTTACCTGAAAAGGTGTGAATTGTATTATTTAAAGTAATTTAGAATGATTATTGAAACGGAAAAAGTGTATTATATAATTTTTTAATTATATATTATATATTAATATAATATATATATATTATATATATATTATATATATAAATATATTTCGCCTTTCGAAACAATGTAGCCTCTTGGAAGCGACGGAAAAATTGCCGTTCTGAGAAGCCACAAAGTAGGACAACAATCTTAGCCACCCCGCCACCCCCCCCCCCCCAACCCCCCCAACAAAAAAAAAAAAAAAAAAAAAAAAAAAAAAAAAAAAAAAACTCTTAAAAAATGTTTCGTGAAACCAGCCCAAAAAGGTCCACCAGCCAATTCATTTCGAAGGAGTTGATTCTAAGTCAACATCTCCTGTTGATTCTTGACCTTGGGGAGAATGCGAGGCTATTATTGCCCCATCACCTCAAGTGGCACTCGAGTTCATCCTCAAGGAATAGAGGAGAATGAAGGGTGTCTGGGTCATTTCGGGCGTTTCGCCTCTCCGAGGGTGAGTTAGGCCTATATGAGGTCCACGCAAGTGAAATAGTATAATTTCTTATTTTTTTAGGTGATAGGTTATAAGAATGAAACAGTATTTATACTAAATCTTTGACATTTAAGTTTCAGTTTTCCATAAAAGAAAACTATTGAGATGGCTCTTTGTCTGTCCGTTCGCACTTGTTTCTGTCCGCCCTCAGATCTTGAAAACTACTGGGGCTAGAGGGCTGCAAATCGGTATGTTGATCATCCCTTCTCCAATCATCAACCATACCAAATTGCAGCCCTCTAGCCTCAGTAGTTTTGATTTTATTTAGGTTAAAGTTAGCCATAATCGTACTTCTGGCAGCGCTGTAGGTACCAACGCCATAGGTCACCACCGGACAGAAAACTCGATTGCGCATATTTTACTTTTTTTTTCTTTTAAATAAGATGTCGTTCCCAGATTAATCCTCGCGAATATTTAACTGGTTTTCTCTCCGTGGAGTTTGACAGTTTATCCAGTTATGAGTATAGATTGACACCTTCCTTATCGGCTTTCTATTGTGCAACCTTTATGGAGAGGCTGAATTACTTACTATTATTATTATTATTATTATTATTATTATTATTATTATTATTATTATTATTATTATTATTATTATTTGGTCTATCATACTATTCGACTTTTTTTTTTATAGTGTGAGGTTCCGGGTTGCATCCTGCCATCCTTAGGAGTCCATCACTTTTCTCACAATACTTGCTGTTTGTAGGAGCACACTCTTGTGCATGAGTCCTGGAGCTACTTCTACATCTAGTTTTTCCAGGTTCCTTTGCAGAAATCTTGGGCTCGGTTATTATCATTTTTTTTTCAGGTCTATCACAGTCCTCCAATTCGACTGGGTGGTATTTATAGTGTGTGGTTCCAGGTTGCATCCTGCCTCCTTAGGAGTCCATCACTTTTCTTACTATGTGCGCCGTTTCTAGGATCACACTCTCCTGCATGAGTCCTGAAGCTACTTCAGCCTCTAGTCTTTCCAGATTCCTTTTCAGGGATCTTGGGATCGTGCCTAGTGTTCCTATGATTATGGGAACAATTTCCACTGGCATATCCCATATCCTTCTTATTTCTATTTTCAGGTCTTGATACTTATCCATTTTTTCCCTTTCTTTCTCTTCAACTCTGGTGTCCCATGGTATTGCGACATCAATGAGTGATACTTTCTTCTTGATTTTGTCAATCAACGTCACGTCTGGTCTATTTGCACGTATCACCCTATCCGTTCTGATACCATAGTCCCAGAGGATCTTTGCCTGATCGTTTTCTATCACGCCTTCAGGTTGGTGTTCGTACCACTTATTACTGCAAGGTAGCTGGTATTTCTTACACAGGCTCCAGTGGCTACTGAATCATGCCACATTTTGTACTGGTTCTGTGCAAGTGCCGGACATTCGCTTGCTATGTGGTTTATGGTTTCATTTTTCGTATTGCACTTCCTACATATGGGAGAGATGTTATTTCCATCTATCGTTCTTTGCACATATCTGGTTCTTAGGGACTGATCTTGTGCCGCTGTTATCATTCCTTCAGTTTCCTTCTTGAGCTCACCCCTCAGTAGCCATTGCCACGTGTCATTGCTGGCTAGTTCTTTAGTCTGTCTCATGTATTGTCCGTGCATTGGTTTGTTATGCCATTCCTCTGTTCTGTTTGTCATTCTCCTGTCTCTGTATATTTCTGGGTCTTCGTCTACTTTTATCAGTCCTTATTCCAATGCATTCTTGAGCCACTCGTCTTCACTGGTTTTCAGATATTGCCCCAGTGCTCTGTTCTCGAAGTTGACGCAGTCCTCTACGCTTAGTAGTCCTCTCCCTCCTTCCTTTCGTGTTATGTATAGTCTGTCCGTATTTGCTCTTGGGTGTAGTGCTTTGTGTATTGTCATATGTTTCCTGGTTTTCTGGTCTATGCTGCGAAGTTCTGCCTTCGTCCATTCCACTATTCCTGCGCTGTATCTGATTACTGGCACTGCCCATGTGTTTATGGCTTTTATCATATTTCCAGCGTTGAGTTTTGACTTAAGTATCGCCTTGAGTCTCTGCATATATTCTTTCCTGATCGTGTCCTTCATCTCTTGATGTTTTATATCCCCTCCTTATATTATTCCCAGGTATTTGTATCCCGTCTCATCTATGTGTTTGATGTTTTTCCCATCTGGTAGCTTTATCCCTTCAGTCCTTGTTACTTTGCCCTTTTGTATGTTGACTAAGGCACATTTTTCTATTCCAAACTCCATCCTGATGTCCCCAGATACAATCCTTACAGTCTGGATTAGGGCATCTATTTCCTTGATGCTCTTACCAATACAGCTTGATGTCGTCCATGAACATCAGATGGTTAATTCTGTTGCCTCTTTTCTTGAGTTGGTACCCAGCATCCATCTTCTGCAGTACTTTTGTCATGGGAATCATGGCTACTACGAAGAGTAGTGGGGACAATGAGTAGCCCTGGAAGATCCCTCTCTGATATTAACCTCTGCTAGTCTTATTCCAGAGCTTGTAAGTATTGTATTCCAGTTGCGCATTGTAATTTTGAGGAAGCTGACGGTGTTTTCCTCTGCCCCATATATTTTCAGGCAGTCTATTAGCCATGTGTGTGGTACCATGTCGAAGGCTTTCTTATAGTCTATTATTATTATTATTATTATTATTATTATTATTATTATTATTATTATTATTATTATTATTATTATTATTATTATTATTATTATTATTATTATTATTATTATTATTATTATTATTATTATTATTATTATTATTATTTTAGAACTTCGCAAATCGAAAAATCCTATATTTTGGAACTAGTCAAGTCTACTAAAAAAAATAAAAAAGAAGAAGTTCTTTATTTCCACCAGCTTGTTCTCTTTTCACTTCCAGAGCTTCACACTGGAACCCTGCCTGGAATGTTATCACGAATCTTTATGGAAATCATTAAAAAAAAACTTTCTGAAGGAGAAATTACACTGAATTTATGCTCGCTCTACATAATAGTGGTTCTTGGTGAACCAATTAATTTCTATAGAAAATGCATAGAAGTAGTTCTCTATAACTTTCTTTACAAAATTAGATTTAAATTACGCCATATTAGTTCTTCCTGGTTGGTTCTTCCGGCTCAAGTTAATTAGTCTTACCTGGAAAGGTGTAACAACCTTGAATGTCTTAAAAGCATGGTCCATAATTAACCTACGACTTAAAAAATATATTTTGCTGCATAATTACCTCAGATATTGAATTTAAAGGAGATAGCTTTAACTGCGTCTCAGATAAGTACGAAAATCCATGCATAATTACATGACTCAGCCACTTGATTGACTGATTGATTTCTTTCTGCTGAAACTGGAGTCACAGCAATACTAATCCTGTCACTATGTCTTTATAGAAACCGTTTAATATTTGGTTTGATAATTGCAAGTATTCATTTTAATCACTTTAGCCATCACCTCTATATAAAGAGAATATATACATAATCCGCATCATTCACAATAAATGTGAGAATCATATTCGAATGCCGGGAGGAATTAAAACATCCATCAGGGAGGTTTATCTGGTATTAATGTCGTCTCCAACTCTCCATTGTTCTCGAAAAGAGTAAACATTAGTGGTTATTTATATAGACAGGGTTCATCTTCTGATTAATAATAATAATAATAATAATAATAATAATAATAATAATAATAAAATAATAATAATAATAATAATAATAATAATAATCTCGCTTCAAGAAAAGGAGAGAGAGAAACTACTAATAATAGATTTTAATAATAATAATAATATAATAATAATAATAATAATAATAATAATATAATATAGTGATTGCTGCCTCAGCTGCATTAATTTTATAAAGGTTCTTCTCTATTTTTCTAATTATTGCTTTCTCATTGTTGCTTAAACTGGTGAGCAACGCACCGAAGGTTGACATATCTCAATTAGGTCAAACGATTGGATTTTATTGGTAAAAAAATTCAGTGGGGGTAGTCAAATATTCGGGTATATCCCGTAGAGTTTATTGCAGATAGAATTGATGTTAAAGTCTATTTCTTTTCTATTCGTTCGATTCTTTCCGGACGTTTCGTCTGAATAAACCTCAGACATCCTCTTGGGCGGAGGTGGGTGGAGGACTGAACCTCCGCTCAAGAGGATGTCTGAGGTTTATTCAGACGAAACGTCCGGAAAGAATAGAAAGAATAGAAAAAAAAAACAGAATTTAACATCAATTCTATCTGTAATAAACTCTACAGGATATACCCGAAAATATGACTACCACAACTAAAATTTTTTGCCAATAAAATCCAATCGTTCTACCTGATTGAGATATGTCAACCTTCGGTGCGTTGCTCACCAGTCTAAGCAACAATGAGGAAGCAATAATTAGAAAAATAGATAAGAACCTGTATAAAATGAATGCAGCTGATGCAGCAATCACTTTTAATAAAACATGTTTAGAAGAGGTTTACTTCCAGCATACAATAATAATAATAATAATAATAATAATAATAATAATAATAATAATAATAATAATAATAATAATAATAATAATGTGTTCAAACCATCGTCCATCCAATTGGAAACCACACTAATTCATGACACCGCATCGAACCCCTAAAACCCTGCCCCATATCCGACTTTCCATTAAGGGTAATCTTGGATGAAAGTCCCACGGGAGAGGATCGAAGGATGAAAGGATGGGAGCGGCGTAGGATATTTCCACAGACGGGTTTTTAGCCGAATTGGTTTCCCGTCCTTTGTTTGTTTGTTCTTTATGTGCTGGCGGTGCATAGGAGCATATATATATATATATATATATATAATATATATATATATATATATATATATATATATATATATAAATATAAATATATAATATATATATATATATATAATATATATATATATATATATATATATATATATATGCAGAATCTACTGGTCTTTGTTACCGTAGTCAGGTCGGCGTGGTGAACCTCGTCGTGATTATGGTATCGCGGGTTCGTTCCCGCCTGCCGAACATCATGATTTCGTCATATTTCTTTGAAGTTGGATCTCGAGGCTTTGTAGTGACAAGCGTATCCAAAAATGAGCAAAGAATTTGAGAAGTTAAGAGGGCATTGTGGCTACAATTACAAATACACTCACAAATATATATATATATATATATATATATAATATATATATTATATATATATATATATATGATATATATATATATATTATATATATATATATATATATATATATGATATATATATATATATATATATCAAGCATTGAGCGACAAATGCCCTTTAATTATCCAATTCGCTCTACCTCCGAAATACTAAATATTCATGCAAGTTAACATATATGAAAATATATTAATTCCGAGGTAGAGCGAATTGGATAATTAAGGGGCATTTGTAACTCAATGTCTATATGAATCACTTTGATGTGATAAAATTCATTTACATATATATATATAGTGTGTGTGTGTATGTGTATGTGTGATTGTAAGACTTTCGTAAGGTTCTGCTTTCAACTAAGATTCTCAAAATCTTTCAGATTCCCCCCCCCCCCCCCGCCCCCCCCCCCCCCACCAAACCAAAATAAATCATTTCCCATGTTCACAAAAAAATAAAAACACTTAGAGACCAAATATCCCTGAAGCAAGTACCCCCTGGGAAGACACTAGAGAAAAAAAAGGGAAAAAAGGAAAAAACCTGAAGAATCTTGAGGAATCTTTTGAGAGGAAAATAAACTTGGCAACTCGGCATTTCCAAGAGAAAGGTAAACACACACAAGGTGGTGACGTCACAGGTGGGCGGAGCTTAGTTATCCTGTCACTGTCGTCTCATTTTTTTAGTGTTTTTTTTTTTATTGTTTGTTTATTTTCGGAATGTTTCTGGGTTATTTTTACTCGTTGAATATTTGAGACATAAGATTGATGTGTTTTTTTTTTGCTTCGTTTAGCGTTTGTTCTATATTTAAACTTTGTTCAATCAAGATACATATATAACTATAATCTGCCTCTCTTATTTTTGTGTTCTATCATACAAGAACATAAACACACACACACAAATATATATATATATATATATATATATGTATATATATATTTGTATATATACATATATATGTATATTATATATATACATAATATATATATATATATATATATATATATATATATATATTATATATATTATATATATATATATATATATATATATATGTATATATCTACACATTCTAGCCTTCACAGTCCAATCAGCCACAACACTTAAAACAAAAACAACAACAACTTCAAGAATATTCCTTATTCCATATTCCCAACAAATATAAAAAATAATCTTCCCTACAGTAATTAAGATTATCATGAAAATCATCAACTCATTATTTCCCCGCGCAAATCAAATTAAGATTTTTCGAAGGTGGCAAATAACGATATCAGCGGAGCGTTTTTGCCGATCGACCGGACGCGAATTTAATTAAGGAAATAAATCGCGCCGAAATTAGCTCGGTCTTTTCTGAATGAAGGTGATTTTTCGTTGTTCACGTGTAGGTAGGTGTATTGTACACACACACTCACACGCGCGCACATACGCGCATACACTCCTGCACGGAAATGTGTACACACACACTTAATGAGATTAAAGATAATTGCCTCATTCCAACGTTTAGTTTGCCTGCAAAAACTTTTATATATATATATATATATATATATATATATATATATATGTATATATATATATATATATATATATATATATTATTATATTATTAGTACTGTACTTATGTATAATTATATATAAACTAGTCGTATAAATAGATATACATTTATATACATCCATATATACAAATATATGTGTATATATAGATGTACATATATACGTATATATAAAATGTATGTATGTACTTATGTATAAATGTATAAACATACATAAATATACATATATTCATATATACATGAATATATATTTGTATATATACATAAATATAAAATTATTGTACTCAAGTTACAAATCTTGTTATGGCTATTATGGTTATTCATGCATTAGTACCGACTCACGGTGAGGAACTACTGAAAATAAACATTTGATCGACCCATTTATGATTTCCATAATCAAATGACCGCTATACACAAAAATGAAAATTATTTCGCGCCGTAAAATATTCGCGTTTCGGAACCGAAGTAAATGGAACGATAATACGTCCGTCGATTGCATTCAGAATTCGCGAACGATTCACCATCGTTAAAATGGTGAGTGTCATGATGATGATGATGATGATGATATGCGCGGCTGAACTGGGATACATCTCAATGCTGGACGAAAAATTAGTGCGTTTTATTATTTCCTGTGGAAATTGTTTGATATATGTATATGTATGTATATATGTATGTATGTATGTATGTATGTATATATATATGCATATATGTTTATATTTATATATATGAAGGATATATATATTTATGGATATGTAGGCTATTTATATTTATATAGATATATGAATATATATGCATATATATTATGTATATTCAATCAGATGAGAGCATTAAAAAGGGTCCAGGAATCCACCAAACATTGTGAAGAATATTTTATTAGGAACGTTTCATACTACTTCAGAGTACATCTTCAGCCTGTAATTATAAATTGTGACAATTTAATTAACAGTAAAATAACACATTAAGACTAAAACATCAAGATAATAAGTTAATTAAAAACCTTAGAGAACATTTAAAACAAGCAATAGACTAAAACTTTAAGAAATATGGTAATTAAAATTTATAGAAACATTTAAAACAAATAATGAGAGGACAAGTACCCTAAGTGAAAGTAGAGAAGGGAATGATTTGAAAACACAGTTCGGCCCAGATCTCAGTTATGCTAAATACAACGTGGCAGCAGCCACGTTTGCATTTAGAGAAGGAACCAGTCGTTTGATGTATAATAATTCAAGTGTCGTTAAGTAATTGTTGGAAGTGCTGTCAATGATTGAGAAATGTGTTTTATCAATATTAATTTTACATATTTTGGCGTGGTTACGGATATTGGATAATTAGCTACAGAACAGGACAACGAATAACAAATCCAGAATTATCCAATATCCGTAACCATGCCAAAATATGTAAAATTAGTATTGATAAAACACATTTCTCAATCATTGACAGCACTTCCAACAATTACTTAACGACACTTGAATTATTATACATCAAACGACTGGTTCCTTCTCTAAATGCAAACGTGGCTGCTGCCACGTTGTATTTAGCATAACTGAGATCTGGGCCGAACTGTGTTTTCAAATCATTCCCTTCTCTACTTTCACTTAGGGTACTTGTCCTCTCATTATTTGTTTTAAATGTTTCTATAAATTTTAATTACCATATTTCTTAAAGTTTTAGTCTATTGCTTGTTTTAAATGTTCTCTAAGGTTTTTAATTAACTTATTATCTTGATGTTTTAGTCTTAATGTGTTATTTTACTGTTAATTAAATTGTCACAATTTATAATTACAGGCTGAAGATGTACTCTGAAGTAGTATGAAACGTTCCTAATAAAATATTCTTCACAATGTTTGGTGGATTCCTGGACCCTTTTTATTATGTATATATGCATACGTAATACATATATACATATTCATATATATAAATATATATATATATAATATTATATATATATATATATATATATAAATTGCTAAAATAATCTGTATTTTTATAATCAGCTTGATTTTTAAAAACTTTGCTGAAATATATTCTTAGAAATCTGAAATATTTTCATGGCATCTTTTTGATATTTCTATATTTATGCTGGATAGAATATATCTACGTGGCATTTGATATCAGTGATACGTGAATATAGTACAATGGTAAATGAAAGCAAAAACACTTAAAAATAAATATAGACAGAGATAACATATAAAACATAGACAAAAACACCATATACTCAGACCTATCAATTAAAAGACTCTAGGGTAAATGTTATATATATATATATATATATATATATATATATATATATTATATATATATATATATGATATATTCTATATATATATATATATATATATATATATATATATATATATATATAACATTTACCATAGAGTCTTCCCTAAAGACTCTAGGGTAAATGTATATATATATATATATATATATATATATGTATATATATATATATATATATATCATTATATATATATATATATATATATATATATATATATATATATATATATATATAAATGATATATATATATATATATATATATATATATATATAACATTTACCCTAGAGTCTTTTAATTGATAGGTCTGAGTATATGGTTGTTTTTGTCTATGTTTTATATGTTATCTCTGTCTATATTT
>NC_061105.1:15049581-15052979 GCF_015104395.2 Macrobrachium nipponense | reverse complement strand
AAATATAGACAGAGATAACTTATAAAACATAGACACAAAACATATATCAGACCTATCAATTAAAAGACTCTAGGATAAATGTTATATATATCTATATATATATATATATATATATATATATAAATAAATATATGAATATGTATATATGTATTACGTATGCATATATACATATATATCCATATATATTCATATATCTATAAATAAATATAAATAGCCTACATATCCATAAATATATATATCCTTCATATATAAATATGATACAGATTGCATATATATATACATATAGATACATATACATACTATACATATATTAAACAATTTAGACAGGAAATAATAAACGCACTAATTTTCGTCCAGCATTGAAATGTATCCCAGTTCAGCCGCGCATATCATCATCATCATCTTCTTCATCATCATCATCATGACACTCACCATTTTAACGATGGTGAATCGTTCGCGAATTCTGAATGCAATCGACGGACGTATTCTCGTTCCATTTACTTGGGTTCCGAAAACGCGAATATTTACGACGCGAAATCATTTTCGTTTTTGTGTATAAGCGGTCATTTGATTATGGAAATCATAAATGGGTCGATCAAATGTTTTATATTCAGTGGTTCCTCGTCGTTGAGTCGGTACTAATGCATGAATAACCATAATAGTATAACAGCTTTGTAACTTGAGTACAAGAATTTTATATTGGTGTTATATATGAATATATGCATATTTTAGCATATATTCATTTATGTGTATACATACATACATAGTTATATTATACGTATATATATATATATATATATATATATATATATTATATATATATAATATATATATATATATACACACATATGTTTATAAATATGTATGTATATAAAATGTATATATATAGTTATACGACTAGTTTTTATAAATGTGTACATAACTACAGTACATATATATATATATATATATATATATATATTATATACAATATATATATATATAATATATATATATTATATATATATATATACAGAAGTTTATATATATGGATGTATATAAATGTATATATATAGTTATACGACTAGTTTATATAAATGTGTACATAAGTTACAGTACATATATATACATACTATATCAGTTTTTGCAGGCAAACTAAACGTTGGAATGAGGCAATAATCTTTAATCTCATTAAGTCTGTGTGTGTACGCATTTCCGTGCAGGAGTGTATGCGCTCATGTGCGCACGCGCGTGTGAGTGTGTGTACACAATACACCGACCTACAAGTGAAGAACGAAAAATCACCTTCATTCAGAAAAGACCGAGCTAATTTTCCGACGCGATTTATTTCCTTAATTAAATTCGCGTCCGGTCGATCGGCAAAAACGCTCCGCTGATAATCGTTATTTGCCACTTCGAAAAATCTTAATTTGATTTGGCGCGGGGAAATAATGAGTGATGATTTTCATGATAATCTTAATTACTGTAGGGAAGATTATTTTTCATATTTGTTGGGAATACGGAATTGATGATGAAAGGAATCTTCTTGAAGTTGTTATTGCTTTTGTTTTAAGTGTTTTGATTGATTGGCCTGTGAAGGCAGTATGTGTTGATGACATATATATATATATATATATATATATATATATATATATATACATATATATTATTATATATATGTGTGTGTGTGTGTGTGTGTGTGTATATAATCTACATATATATACATATTTATATATATAGATGATATATTATATATATATGTGTGTGTGTGTGTGTGTGTGTGTGTGTGTGTTTATGTTTCTTGTATGATAGAAACACAAAAATAAGAGAGGCAGATTATAGTATATATGGATCTTGATGAACAAACTTTTAAATATGGAACAAACGTTAAACGAAGCCAAAAAAAAAAAAAAACACACACACATCAATCTCATGTCTCAAATATTCAACGTGTAAAAATAACCCACAAACATTCCGAAAATAAACAAACAATAGAAAAAAAAACACTAAAAAAATGAGGACGACAGTGACAGGATAAACTAAGCTCCGCCCACCTGTGACGTCACCACCTTGTGTGTGTTTACCTTTCTCTTGGAAATGCCGAGTTGCCAAGTTTATTTTCCTCTCAAAAGATTCCTCAAGATTCTTCAGGTTTTTCCTTTTTTTCCCTGTTTTTCCTTTTTTTTTTTCCTTTTTTTCTCTAGTGTCGTCCCAGGGGGTACTTGCTTCAGGGATATTGGGGCCTAAGCGTTTTTTATTTATTTTTTTTTTTTTGTTTTTTTTTTTTGTGAACATGGGAAAATAATTTATTGTGGGGGGGGGGAATATGAAAGAATTTGAGAATCTTAGTTGAAAGCAGAACTCTATGAAAGTCTTACAATCTCATATACACTACACATACACTACACATATATACACACACACACTATATATATATATATATGTAAATGAATTTTACACATCGAAGTGATTTCATATAAAAACATTGAGTTACAAATGCCCCTTAATTATCCAATTCGCTCTACCTCGGAATTAATATATTTTCATGTATGTTAACTTGCAATGAATATTTAGTATTTCGGAGGTAGAGAGAATTGGATAATTAAAGGGCATTTGTCGCTCAATGTTTGTATATATATATATATATCTATATATATATATATATATATATATATATATATATATATATATATATATATAAATAAATATATATATATATATATATATATTAAATATATATATATATGCATATATATATATATATATATATATGTGTGTGTGTGTGTGTGTGTGTGAGTGTATCTGTAATTGTAGCCACAATGCCCTCTTAACTTCTCAAATTTTTTGCTCATTTTTGGATACGCTTGTCACTACAAAGCCTCGAGATCCAACTTCAAAGAATATGACGAAAATCATGATGTCCGGCAGCGGGAAACGAACCTGCGATACCATAATCACGACGAGGTCACCACGCCGACCTGACCACGGTAACAAAGACCAGTAGATTATATATATATATATATATATATATATATATATATATATATACATATAATGCTCCTATGCACCTCCAGAAACATAAGGAACAAACAAACAAAAGGACGGAAACCAATTCGGCTAAAAACTTCCTGTGGAAATATCCTACGCCGCTCCAATCCTTTTATCCTTTGTCCTCTCCCGTGGGACTTTCATCCAAGATTACCCTTAATGAAAGTCGGATATGGGCCGGGTTTTAGGGTCGATGTGGTGTCATGAATTAGTGTGGTTTCAATTGGATGGACGAGGGTTTGAACACTTATTATTATTATTATTATTATTATTATTATTATTATTATTATTATTATTATTAATCAGCAGATGACCCCTGTCTATATAAATAACCACTAACGACATTAATACCAGATAAACCTCCCTGATGG
>NC_061105.1:15024581-15044581 GCF_015104395.2 Macrobrachium nipponense | reverse complement strand
TTCAAATAATCAATGTTTACTATTTCTTTTCGTTTATTTTTGTTCATTATTCCTCTTCTTCTTCTTCTTCACTGTTTCATAGAATAAAATCTTTCTAGATATCGCGAATTGATTATTTTCCTTCATTTCTTACAAGATCACGAGAAGTTCCGATGCAAATTGATCAATTCAGTATAAAACCTTCTCCATTTCCAATATATCGTTTATCTCATACGTCCATTTCGTCCCAGCATACTTAAACATCTAGCGAAATGGAATGGAATGGTATATAGAGTTGAGGCCAAAGGCAAGCACTGGGACCTATGAGGTCATTCAATGCTGGAGAGGAAATGAGAGTAGGTAGGTTTTAAAAGGTGTAACAGGAGGAAAACCTCAAAGCAGTTCACTATGAAACAATTGTTATGAGAGGGTGGATAGCAAGATGGACGAGAAGATAATAAGAATGGAGGTACAGTAAAAGGAATGAAAGGGGTTGCAAACTAGTGGTCGACGGGACGCTTCAAAGGACCTTTAGTGATGCCTACAGTGCACCTCGCGAAGGGCATAACGGCACTAACCCCCTACAAGGTTAAACATCGAACATCCATCTTTTCCTTAACGAAACGAAAAAATAACATACAAAGCCTATTAAGGTTTCCAGCCTTTAAACGTCTGTTTTTCTGAATGTCTGTCTGTACCTGTCTGTATGTCTGCTTGGCTTTCTGTCTGTTTGTCTGTCTGTGTCTTCATGTCTCGTGCAACGGTTCTCAAAAGCATTGCAATAAAGTGACTGAGAACTCAGGGGAGAATACAACGACCTTTTACAAGGGACTCAATAAAGACTGTTATTGTGTCCGCTGGAACTTATTGCTTGGAAGTAACTGCGGAGGATTTTTCATCAGAGTTCTTTTTACCTGTTATAATTCACGTTTGTATTGTATTATATATAGATATATTATATATATATATATATATATGTATGTATGTATATATGTATGTATATGTATATATATATCACATTATATATATATGTATATATATATAGATAGATATATATATGATATATAATATATACTCTATATATAAATTTACACAAACACACACACACACACATATATATATATATATATATAAACTATATAGAGATGTATATATATATATATATACATATATATATATATATATATATACTATATATATATATATCATGTATGAATACATATGCTTATTTATAAGTGTCTACATATATAAACTATATATAAATGTATATATATCATGCTATATACATATATATATATATATATATATATATATATATATATATATATATATATATATATTTATATGTGTGTGTGTGTGTTTGCGTGAGCATATACATATACATGTATGAATACTATGCATGCATAATTGTCTATATATATATAAACTATTATAGATATATATATATATATATATATATATATATATATCTATTAGAAATGTAGGCTGACGCAAAGAAAAGTTTTAAATATAACAAAAACAGAATAAAAAAACAATTAAACATTCCAACAAAAATTAAGTTAAATCCCTATAAAAGGTAACCCAACGGTCATTCCCGAGATTAAGCTAGAATCCTTCACCCGTTCCTTCCGTAACTTCCTGAACGTCTATCGTCTCTCCTCCACTTCCTTAGGCCTTCCTCCACAGGCCGGGCGGAATAATCGATGCCTAATTTGGCGCTAACTTGTTCCGGAGGAAAGTTAATCTTCCGAACGTAATTAGTGACTTAAGACTAAAAATTCGTCGGCGCTAATTTTGGTTCTGTTGTTGAGAGATGCTGAGGAATATGCTTAAGTTTGTTGTTGTAGCTCTCTCTCTCTCTCTCTCTCTCTCTCTCGCTCTCTCTCTCTCTCTCTCTCTCTCTCTCTCTCTCTCTCTGACTGTCTCTCTCTCTGTGGGTTTATCTTCCTTTCCCTCACAAGCACACGTGCATACATATATACTGTCATACCTATCTGTCTGTTTGTCTGTCTCTCGCTTTATCTTAATTTTCCTCACATAGACATGAAAAACGCACACATACACACACACACATATTTATATGTAATATGAATATATATGCCATATATATGCTTATGTATATATACACACATCCGTTTTCAACAAAAGACTTCGTAAATACCCCTTAACCTTAGACAAAAATAAAAATAAAAAAAACGTAAAGATCACCAAACTATATTTTCCTTCAAGGGGAAAAAATCCTGAACTTAAAAATCACAAAACTAAATTTTCCTTAAAAGAATAAAAACTTTCCCTGACCGTCCCCTGTTCGCCAAGGAAGAGGAAGCTTCTCCTTGTCAGGAAAACCTCGTCTTTTCCCAAGACGACCGACGAGGAGACTAGAAAAACACAAGAGGTTGGATTTCACAAGCTATCTTTTTTTTTTTTTTTTACATCGAGACGTTTATTTGTTCTCTGTGTCTCTTTTCTGCTTTTCTTTGCCTTTTCTCAGTTCTTTTATCCTTTATTTTATTTTTTTTGTGGTAGTTGACTGTTTCTATGATTTTATTCAGAGTATTATTAGTTCTGTTTCTAAGTCCTTTATTTTCTTTTTTGCAAATTTAGATTCACACTTTTGTCGTCCGAGAAATCAATGAAAATATGATCGTCTCTTACGAATTCTCTCCTTATCTAGATCAAAACTATGAAAATATCATAGTCACAATATAGATCTTCAACATATGTCGTAAAAAATGGTGCAAACGATTCTAATTTTCGTAAAAGAGCGAAAAATACTAAAAGACGAAAACCTAAAAGAACGGTCTTAACGAAAGACTTCAGATTTTCTTTCAGAGGCGTCCAGGAACCTTTTTCTAGATCAAAACTATGAAAGTATTATCGTCACAATGAAGACCTTCGGTATATACCACCGTAAAAAAAGTGCAACGAATCCAGTTTTGCTAAAAGAGGGGAAAAGGTGCTAAAAGAACTAAAAATGCAAAAAGAACGAAAAAATCCTAAAAGAACGAAAAAATGCTAAAAGAACGAAAAATCCTAAAAGAAAAGAACGAAAAATCCTAAAAAGAACGAAAAAAGGCTAAAAGAACGGTCATAACGTAAACATAAGATTCGCTTTCAGAGACGCCCACACAACTAGTATCTGAAACACTTTTCGACAAAACTCTAACCCAGAAACCAAGAGCATAATAATAATCCCAGTAAAATCGCTTTTCTCATCAGCCATATAAACACGGGAGGATTTTATCCCAACTAAGGCCAAAGTTAAGACGCGTCAGATCGTTTCCGAGCCATGGCAATACCCTTCTCCAAATCCCATCTGGGGAAAAAGGATGAGGTTGCAGAATTCCCGTGGGTCGTCGACGTGATACTCCAAGGGTAATAAGGGTGGGTTTGCACAGAGGGAAGAACGATTTTGGTTAAGAGGGGCAAAAAAGTTTCGGGAAACAGAAGGTTATTTGCGTGTGGTTGGCCAAAGGTGATTCTTCAATAATACTTACAGAGAATTACTAGTACCGATTGGGACTCCTCAGTCATTCAGCGTTATTTGTGTTACTGATGCGAGAAAAATAACGTCTGGAAAATACATGTAGATATGAAAAAAGATGGCTAAGGAAGCGTTATTATCCTTCTTAGGAATGCAGAGGTGGAGAATAGAGTTGGCACAATCAAGTATATATAAAAAATACAAATTGCAAACCAGGCTGGGGGAAGATGATGACAGGAACAGAAATATCCTGTAAATAATATTCATAACATAACTATCTGCATAAACACGAAATGAATAATTATTCATCTAACAGTAATGATTAAAAGGAAAGATACGCTGTGTTCCAACGAAAAAGAGTAAATTACTAAATTTTTTCCTTATTTATTTTGCAAACATTTTGGAAATTTGTAAACAAATAAAAAACAAATAAACGCCTACGGAAAAAGCGTATAAGATTCTTCGGTAACAATGAAGATCTAACCGAAAACAAAAGAATTTTGGCAGCTCGAATTTCGTGGGAGAAACAAAAACGTGATTTTGTGGGAATTTCGAGTGTTTGAGAGATATAAGGGTTATATTCCGTGTCATGTAAAGTTAGTCTCTTCTTTCTCTCTTACCCTTTCTCTTCATCTCTCCCTCTTTTCTCCTCCACATCCTCTCTCTCTATCTCTCTCTCTCTCTCTCTCTCTCTCTCTCTATCTCTCCTTCCCCAAACCTATCTGTCTGTGTGTCTCTCTCCTTCCCCTCCCCTCTCTGTCCCGTCTTGTCTCTATCTCTCTATATTATCTGGTTGTCTGTCTCCTTTGCCTCCCATCTATCTCTCTCTCCTTCCTCTGTATCTGTCGTCTGTCTCTATCTCTCTATATTACCTGTTTTTGTGTCTTCTTCCTCCTATCTCTCTCTCTCTTATCCTTCCCCTCTATCAGTCCGCCTGTCTCTATATCTCTATATTACCTTGTCCGTTACCTGTCTCCTCCCTCACCATCTCTCTCCTTCTCCTTCTCTCTTCTCTTCTCTCTCTCTCTCTTCCCTTCTCTCTCTCTCTCTCCCTCTCTCACACTACCAAAAGAAAAAGGGGACAAAGTCGTCAAGTCGTCGGATTAGAGGGAAACTCCCTCAGGTGAGGGTGCGAAAATATATATCTGCTTTGTTCTCATCCAGTTTTCCAGAGTTCATTTTCAATTTGAATTTTTCCCTCTGGTTAATAAAAGTCTATTTTTGTTCCCCGTAAACTTTCTCTAATGGAATTTCTCCTCGCTAAAGATTGAAGGTGTGTGTAATAAAATGCCTGGATGTTTTTTGTTGTAATTTACCGAGACAGATTATCAGGCAACTATGAGGGTACGTTCTATGTGGCTCTTGAATATTCAAATATATGCATTTTGTTTTAGGTAGCGTCAGAGGGGGTTTCGAAGCAGACATATATATGTGTATAAATTTATAAATATACGTATAACATTTAGGTGGACCATGGAAACGTTCAAAATTCACCACGATTCTTTACTTCCTACGTTTTTTAAGTAGTTGTATTCATTCTTTTACAGATTTCTTGATGATGCAATTGAGTTATCACGAAACGTAGGAAATAAAGGATTATGATGAATTTAGAATATTATATATATCACCTTTACGCTGATATATATAATATTGAACATTGATTTAAAATTAAAAGATAAAATAAAATATAAAAACATAATAAAATTTCCGAAAAGCATAAAATAGAAAAACAAATGAATAAAAATGATACAGATATCAAGAAATAATAGAGTTTGTAAAAAAAATTATCCCTGAAGCAGACGAAAGTATTGATATATATTTAAAACCATCAAAATATACAAATGGTAAAAGATTGTTCCTTTATGCACACCAGATTCAGAATTCTGATCCGTGATTTGGGCAAAATGGTTCTGCACCTGACCCTCATTTGCTCTGAAATTATCACCAGTATTGCTGGGCAGTTCCGAATCAATATCACGAGAGAGAGAGAGAGAGAGAGAGAGAGAGAGAGAGAGATAAATTTACACTGAATGTAACTTAGAGAAATTAACACTGAATACAAATCAGAGAGAGACTTACACTGAATAGAACTTAAGAAAAAGATTTCACTGAATACAAGTTGGTATGAAATTTTACACTGAATACAACTTAGAGAGATTTACAATGAATGCAACTTAGAGAGGAATTTTACGCTGGATACTTGGAGGGGTATTTACACCAAATACAACTTAGAGAGGAATTTACACTGGATACTTACAGTGAGATTTACACTGAATACCTATCCACGAAATTTTTCAGGACATTGTAAGTCTTTCTAGGTTTGTTTACATAAAAACACTTCCTTTTCCATACCTTTAGCATAAATTTTTAATTCCTCTATACAATATAATAACAATCATAATTTAATCTTTTTATAATGAAATTTTGTGTAAAAGACAGCACTAATGAAAATGATATACAATAAATAAAAGCTATTTTTAGGGAACTGTAAATCCCAGTACATTTGTTTACGTAAATAACAGCTTTTCGATAACTTCCAGCATATGTTTGTAATTCCTCTAGACAAAAATAATAAATATTTCATTATCATTCTCTCTCTCTCTCTCTCTCTCTCTCTTCTCTTCTCTCTCTCGCTCTTCTCTCTACTCTCCTCTCTCTCTCTATCTCTCTCTCTCTCTCTCTCTCTCTCTCTATGATGAAGTAAAAAAAACTGGCTATAATATAAATGATATAATTTCAAAAAAAGTTATTTTTAGGGCACTGTAAATCAATGTAAGTTTGTTTACGTAAATAAACACCTTTTTCGATAACGTCCAGCATATGTTTGCAATTCATCTAGACAAAATAATAAATATTTCATCATGATTTACTCTCTCTCTCTCCCTCTCTCTCTCTCTCTCTCTCTCTCTCTCTCTCTCTCTCTCTCTCTCTCTCTCTCTCGCTATAATGACATAAAAAACACAATCATGAAAATGATATACATTTACCCGCATTCGCTATCCCACATCTACGTTTGTCCGCGTTGAAGTCGACGACGGAATACAAAGCCTCTGTATAAGAAGATTAGCAAAGACATTATTTTCTGTTTGAATTCAAACGTCATTTCCCACACTCCCAGTTTTAATTGGACTCGAGAATTATTCGGTTGACTCTGCCGAGAGATTATCTCGGAGTTCTCCTGGAATAAATGAGATAATGTTCTTTTTTTCTGATGTTCTTTTCTCTCTCTCTCTCTCTCTCTCTCTCTCTCTTCCTTTGTCCGTAAAGGTGGAATTATCTCGAGAGGGTCAGCGAGATATTATCTCGTGGAGTATTGTTTCAATTGTCATGATGATTTTGTCGTTATCCTTAATTGTTGGTGTGTTGTTAAGTTGTTAGTGGTGATGAGGTTGTACTTATTATTAAGAGTTGTAAGTATATGTTAACTACGGAAACACACAAACATAGTATATGAAAATATAAAAAATATATAAAATTATATATGTAAATACACACACACAGATATATATATATATATATATATATATATATATATATATATATATATATATATATAATGTAGATACATATCACACGGGTACTTTTTAATATTCACAAATATTAAACTTCCAATATCGTTTCATATCCAGTTCACTATACTTTTGGAATACCTTACAATAAGGGGGGAATTGTAACATTCACTATACCTTAGAATACCTTACAATGAGGGGGAATTGTAACATTCACTATACCTTTGGAATACCTTACAAAGTAGGTGGAATTCCAAAATTCACTATACTTTTCGAATAGCTTACAACCAATATGTGATAGCAATCGATGAGCGTTTCGTTCCCGGCAGGATTCGAACCGTTGCCTGGTTTTCGAGAGAACGCCAGACGGTGACTATAAATGTCTATGTTTTTGTTTCAGATTTGTAATTAGAATATTCAAGGAACAGTCAGGATGTCATTAATCCTAAACGTATTTCCTTACCGCTTTTTATAGTATATTCGGCGCTACGTGGTATCTATGTACAGGTCACCTGCTACGAGGAGCTAGTAATAAACATGGCGGAAGCTCCTTGGGACGCCTTGTTCAGTACTCGTAGTACAATAAGCCCCAAGGGGATCGAAGTATTATGTACACCTATTTCTATATTGTGTGGTCGACAAGTTATATTAATAAATGATATCTTCGTGCGGCCGTCTACTTCACATTTACCACACGGTGTTCAGTACTATAATAGATTCACATCAACCGTGCATTTGATGTCTAAGCCAGTCCTTTACGACGCTCCTGATGGCTGTTGATAAGCCTATCACAGGGCTGGAAACTCTCATTCTCACTCGAGAAACTGAGGATGTATGTTCCACCTCTCCTGAGGGATACTTTTGAAAGACGTATCCCTCAGGAGAGGTGGAACATACATCCTGCCTGTGTGAACTCTAGAGAGAGACTGAGAGTTTCCAGCACTGTCATTGGCTTATCAACAGCCAATCAGGAGAGTCGTAAGGGATGGGCCTAGAAGTCAAATGCACGGTTGACGTGAATCTACTATAGCACCTCGGAGCCAAAAACAGCACCATATATTCTCGCTATCTAAAAAGAAACTTGTCAATTCGCCTTTACTCTCCAGCTGATAAGTATAAGCAGTGTGGCATCACATTTTCACTAAAAAGACACTGAAAATACCGTCACGTTATCCAGGCTATCACTGTCCGCTGGCCGGACACACACCGGCCTCGTAAGCCCCCGGCTTTCATGTAAACAAACCGGGCTCTTCTTCTTCTTCCCCGTCAGATCCTCTTAAACCCCTGGTCATCAGGTGGAAAACCTCCGGATAATTTTTTAGTTTTTTTTTTTTTGCTCCCTCTCTCACCTGCGAGCCTTCCAGGATGGAAACGCCTTGGAAGTTGAATGTGTTGCCCTTCAGGGAAATGACGATGAGACATGAATGCCTTGTTTCCCGGGGACAAGCCTGAAGATAACGAGGTCGTTTGGTATCGTCAGCAGACCGTCGGCGACAGATGACCCAAGAGCCGCTCGTTGGTTGCATTTTCAGAAAAGCGTTATTTTATTTCGCGATTAGTTCCAAGACTATGCTGGTGCCGAATATAAATTCTAAGATATTCTCTAGTTAAATAGTTTAATTTGAAATATAATAATACGCTCTTTTATTATATGAATTTCTTTTAACGCAAAATAATCAAATAACCTCTTTTGAAAGGTGAACGTTTTCACTTCTCGCATCAAGAAATATAAAAGCTACAAATCCGCACTGTTTCTCATTAAAAATAATCCTATGTCATTTATTTACCAAGAAACTTATTATAATCTTTAAAAACTCCCTCTTCCAGCCTACTCACAATACAGTTCTTGGAGGAAGGCCACAAATTAGTCGCAATGGAAGACAGGTGTACTGTGGTAATTAGCTCTCACGTAAAAAGAAAAAGGCCTTTTTATCTCTCTACAGAGATAGATTTTTATTTTTCATTCTATTTTAAGATGAAGTTATTTGTTTTCCTCTGACTAGAGACACAGAAGGATTTCGAAGTATATCTGAACGTGATCCTGGTATAAGAAATGTAATATATATATATATATATATATATATATATATATATATATATAGTATATATATATATGTATATATACACACAGTTAGAAAATCACAGGAGATGCACGTGACTTCACTGAATAAGCGAATACCACAGGAAAAAGATAGGCAGGAATCCAAGCCATTCCGTCTTTTATTAAGACATCGTCAAGGAACGTTCATTGACGATATCTTAATAAAGACGAAAGCGCTTGGATTTCTGCCTATCATTTTCCTGTAGTATTCGCATATATATCTATATATATATATATATATAATATATATATGTATGATAATAGATATATATATATATATATATATATATATATATATATACGTACATATATAGGCTATATATACACACACAGATGTAAATAAACATTTGTATGTGTACCCATATAAAACATCTCCATACGCTTTTAAACCTCACAGCCAAGAAGAGAAAACTCGACCGGCGGAAGGCCGGTAAGAAGAAGCATTACCCCGACATAATCTTCTTCTTATGTCTCCTCATTTCTCTCCGAAAGTTTTCTTTCTTTCTTTTTTTTCCCTCGCCTGTCGAGGCGGCCTGTGACGTAAGCTCATTACTTACGCCCTTTGGTGTAAAAATATATAGTTAGTGTTTGCCTGCGCTAAAAGCATTACTTTGACATAATCCTTCCGAGTTTAGTTTTTTTTCGGAGTTTTTTTCTAAGGTATGTGATGTTAGGATGTTATGTAACCTAAGTCTACTGTTTTATTTTTTTTTTACTTTATTTTATCTAGCTACTCAAGACTTTTTTTGCTTTTTAAGGGAAGTGAAATATCTTTTTTGTTTATTATATTTTTGCTTTTAATGAAATATCTGAAAGTATCGTTGTTATGAAAGTGGGATATTTTTTTTGCTTTTATTGAAATATCTGAAAGTAGCGTTTTCTTTTATTAAGAGAAGTGTAATATGTGTAATTTTTGCTCAGAAAATAGCGTTTTTTTCTTAAAAGGAATTTAATGTTTTTATCTTTCATTGAAATATCTGAAAGTATAGTTTTTTTAATTCGTGAATGATAGCTTGTTCAAGATGCATAAAAAAACAAACTATATTTATGCATTTTAAATAACGTTATTTTTTTGAAATCAAAAAGGTTATTTTCCTATTTAATTTCTGAATACTGTATTAGTCTGTCTGCTTTGCTTGTTAAGTAAGGGTATTCATAGAATGAGTTAACTAGCACAAAATGTAGTAAATAATTGCGAACTTCATAAAGCACAAAGAAAGGAACGAGGAAAATTATATAGGAAAAACAAACAAAGTGGTCTAAGTAACCCGTTGCATAAACTTGGACAGTTATATTAAGCTTGCTTATTCTCTCTCTCTCTCTCTCTCTCTCTCTCTCTCTCTCTCTCTCTCTCTCTCTCTCTCTCTCTCTCTCTCTAACTAACCTCATAAAAATGAACAAATCCAATTCGGAAAAAATTCAAAATTCGTCCTAATTAAACCCGTTATATAAACCCTGGCAAATACACTCTCTCTGTAATTATCTTTAATATTAATATTATATAATTAATATTATAAGTGTATATATATAATATAATATATATGCAGGTATTACATAAGTATATATTGACTAGTAGTGTTTCTATTACAACATACTTCCATCTAATAAAAGGAGCTCATAAAAACGCCAAAATATAGAACTTACTTTCTATACTTTGGCGTTTCTATGGGCTCCTTTTATCAGGTACGTATATATATATATATATATATATATATATATGATATATATATATGTATATAGAAATATGTAAAAATCTTTGAACAAGGAAAAAGAAGAATCATAATTCACCTTACAGAACCCGTTATACAACTCTGAAATCTCTCTCTCTCTCTCTCCATTCACGTTTAACTAACTTTATAAGAAAAATGAACAAATCCAACCCAAACCACATGCGTAAAACCAACACACACACAATTTCCCCTCCTCTGCCGTCTGTCCCAACACCTCTAAGGACCTCATTACGAAAGACAGAGGTCCTCTACCAAAGAATTCGGTGGGAATGAGCCTAGTACGTTTCGTGGTTTTAGCGTTCCACGTAATTTCGCTTAGGTGGTTACATGAGGTAAATTAGGCCTAGGCGAGGAGGAGGAGGAGGAGGAGGAGGAGGAGGAGGAGAGGAGGAGGAGGAGGAGGAGGAGGAGGAGGAGGAGGAGGAGGAGGAGGAGGATAAGGCATTCCTGTTACACCAACGTAGGGTTTATTTATCTAATTTTATGAAGGTCCCTTCTTGTGGAAGTGGTCTGGTCAGATCTCTCTCTCTCTCTCTCTCTCTCTCTCTCTCTCTCTCTCTCTCTCTCTCTCTCTCTATATATATATATATATATATATATATATTATATATATATATATATATATATATCGCTCACACTATATGCATATATATATATATATATATATATATATATATATATATATATATATATATACACTGGAAAGACCAATTCGCTTGATACTCGATTAAGATGAAATCGGCCTCATAACAGCACGGGCTCTTTCTCCAAGATAAGCATGTAAGTGGAGATAATTGTATAAGTAAGATATAAATAGTCATTGAGGAAATGAAAACCCCGAGTTGAAACATCTCAACGCCAAGTCCCTCTTATACAGAGAGAGAGAGAGAGAGAGAGAGAGAGAGAGAGAGAGAGAGAGAGAGAAAGTTATCCAAAACTTCGAAATGTCTACGGAGCTGCCACGCCATATTTCACTTACTCATTCGTCAAGAAATCTAGGTCCTCGCAAATCAGATTAGGGGATAAATGGCAAAGGTTCTTCCTTTCAGTGACTATATATTCTGTTTTTAATTTTTGTTTCATTATTCAATCAATCTTCCGTAGAAAATTGATTTAGCAGCCATAATTATTAACAGAATTTTGCTGAAAGTGTTCTAATTCATCAGGAAGACCGATTTCTCTTGCAACATTGGAAAAGATGTGTGATTTTTTAATAAGGTTTCAGTTTACTTATCGATATGAATTGAAAATATCGGCAACTCTTACGAAGGAAGAACCATGTACTTCATCTTCTGAACTAAATGCCTAATTCATTTCTCTTTCTAAGCTCACTTAGCAATAAAAAAAATAAAAAAATAAATAAATAAATAGATAAATAAATAAATAAAAATAAAATAAAATAGATAATATAAAAAAAACTTATTCTTTTTGTCTTGCTGCGAAGATATATTCTCTGGAAAACTTTATCCTTCCAGTGGCTTCTGTGAGAGACTGTCCGATTGGCTGGTCAAGTCGACCTGGATTCTCGTTCTCCTTAATCACTCTAAGTATGTGAGGTTCTTTTCCCTTTATTTTCTTCCTCAAGGGCGCCTTGTCAAGAATTTATTTCGCCTGTGTAACTCCAGCGACCGTGACGCAGACACTGATTTTAAACGAGAATTTAACGACTCGTTTGAAGGATTTGGTTTATCAGGTTTTCAGAAGTTTAAGCGAAAATGAAATGCATTACTAACCTAATATTCTTCTTCTTACATTTTGATACATTTTCATCTATTTATCTATATATTAACTAATTTTCTTTAAATAAGTGGGGTCTCTTCTTTCTGTATTTCCCTTTCTTTCCTCTTACTTCTTCCTAATGAACACCAAAATATTCTTTGAAAGCTTGACTTTCAAGTTAATGGACCCTTTGGTGGGCTTGTTCCATATGAATAGCTTACATCTAAACTGAATATAATAATAATAATAATAATAATAGTAATAATAATAATAAATAATAATAATAATAATAATAATAATAATATAATAATAATATAATAATAATAATTAATGTATAGTTTCCTGGCTTAAGGAATGTTTATGGACTCGTTTTAGGGAATGGTGGTTTCTTTGAAATGATAATGTCTGCTTTTCAGAAAAACGTTTAAGGAAATTGTAGTTTTATATTCTATATGGACTTTTACATATATATATATATTATATATATATACTATATATATATATATAATATATATATATATATATATATATATATACATATATATATTTGCACACATTTTCATGCAAACACACACACAAACATACACATACACACAGATTCGTACTTAGGTTACATACACAAAAGCACACATAGAAGTACCATTCTATGAAACATCCGAGCTGGAAAACGTAATACCTACTTGATAATGAAACGAGAAAAGAGCAAACAATTATAAATAAAAATCAAATAAATGATTTTGTCGCTTACAGTTTATTTACCCTGGGAAGAAAGAATGAGAATCTTAAGGAAAAAGTGCAGTTTTGATAAAACACAGCAAGACTACCTTTACAGTTCATACTGAAAAGAAAAACTCAAGAAAGGATGTGATTTTGATGAAATACTGAACAATCTTTCTTTATAGTTTACACTGAAAACGAAAAAGATACTAAAAATTTTATCGTTTTGATAAAACACTGAGCAAATACCGTCTTTAGTTTACAATGAAAAGAAAAAAATGAAAACTTAAGAAAAAAAGTAATTTTGATAAAACACTGAACAATATCTTTACAGTTTACCCTAAAAAGAAAAAAAATATGAAAAATTATATTTTTGATAAAAAAAAACTGAGCAAATACCGTCTTTACAGTTTAAATGAAAAGAAAAAATGAAAAACTCAAGAAATAAAAGTAATTTTAATAAAACCCTGCACAATGTCAACTCAGCCATCCCCTCCAAAAAAGAAAAAAATTAATAATAAATAAATAATGCAAATAGAATTGTGGGCCGTTTGTCAAAAGCGCAGGTATAAAAAAATAGTTAATTCACGAGAATGCGTCAACATTAATTCAAACTGGTTTTATTCGGAGGCCTATTGTTGACACAAAATTTCACAAAAATCCCTGAGGTAAACTTACCTGTACAGAAAGTGATCCCGTTGTTTGCTAATTAAGAAGCCAAAGTCTTGTTTCTGAGAATTTAAGAATTTGACTGAGTGACTAGGACATTGTGTTTCTTTTCCTGACATTTTTATTTTCTTTCTTCGGTAAATAAGACTTGAAGCGTAACTTAATAAATATTCTTTTTTTAAATTGAAGTTAGTGAAGACTTTGGAAACGTTTGAACTGCGGTTGTGAATTATATCCGAGGGTTTGTGACTCTGTTATGAGCATAATATGCGCTGGAGAAATAAATAAGTAAATTAATAATAACAATACTACTACTTCTACTACTACCACTACTACTACTACCAATACTACTACTACTACTACTACTACTACTACTACTACAAATAATAATAATAATATATTTTATTGAGTTTAACTGCTGTTACAATGCCATTCACCTCAAAGCAGTCCTAATCTCCTGAATGCCATCATAGTAGCAATTAAATTCAATAAAATATGCCTAAGTGAAAGGTTACCAGTATAGATATATATCCTATATATATATATATATATATATATATTATATATATATACTTATATATATATATATATATATGTGTGTGTGTGTGTGTGTGTGTGTGTGTGTGTGTGAGATGAAAGGGATTATAATTAATAATATATTTAATATGCCAATGTGATGTGCTGTGACCTTTTTGGAATGCGCAGATTACCCATAGAGACAGAGCCGAAGCAATGACCTGAGAAAGCTGATAAATCATTCTGGGATGGCGTGATATGAAAATGCATAGTTAAGCGAGTCAATGTTCGTCAGTTCATGGGGTCTTGTTCAAGTGCCTTTGAAAAACTGGCTGTGACCAGTTACATGGGGCGTTGACGAAGTGTGCATTCATATGTACGTGTTTGCCTCTTCCATTGATAATGGCATCTTTACCCAAGTCTATGGGAAGACTTTCAAAGAGGTCCGTGGAAGAAAGGCAGAATGCTGGGGATAGCTCTGCAAAAGTTTATTTACTTATTTGTGTGAAGTTCCAGGCTGGAGATGGGTATGTGTTATATTACTTTAGCCAAAGGGATGGCTTGTTTATTACCTTGTATGAATGTCATATTTCATTTGGTCTATTGACTTTGTCTTTACAAGTGCGTATACTTAATTGTTTATTCTCCTGTCTTTGTAACAGACGATTCTGGCAAGGGGACCGAGAGTCCTAGGGGCCGAGGGTCCCGGGTGGAGAAATTGGTGTGACTAATTACTGATTGAGACATTTCAATACTGGGGGTTTAACTAAGTTAGTTACTCTGTGAGACTTGAGTTATTGTCTTTCCATTGTTAAATAAATGTTATATTTTTCCATATCTCTGACTCTCATTTAATGACCTGTTAGAATGGGAGAGAGAGAGAGATTGCGAGTCGAGAGAGAGAGAGATTGCGAGTCGAGAGAGAGAGAGAGGGAGCGAAGGCTATGACAGCGGTCGCTTAGAGAGAGAAAGAGAGAGAGAGAGATTGTGTGTTATCGGTTTGCCTTAACGCTTCGGGTTTCACACATACCAAATAAATACGAGATTCTTATTTCGTAACACACACACACACACACACACACACACACACATATATATATATATATATATTATATATATATTATATATACATATATATAATGTGGATTTTTTCATCATTTTAGCTACTCATGTGACAGAAAGATTTTTTAGAAATAATAACATTATTGATAAAATAATAATAATAATATAATAATAATAATAATAATAATAATAATAATAATAACAATATTAATAATTATGTTACACTATAAATTTTTTATAATTATGATACTACTACGACTACTATTACTGCTACTACTACTGCTAATGATAATAATGATAATAATAATAATGGTTGACTAAGTATAAGTTCGATATTATTATTATTATTATCATAAGTCAAAAGCACCGAAGAGAGACAGGTACGAAAAATCTCATCGAGAACTTTAATATCTTTTCTAATTCTTATTTTTAGCATCAACTCCTTCCCACCGACATGCTTTTCCAAAGGGGATTCTCCTCACTCGAAAGATGTGAGAGTTTTCTTGCTGAAGTGTCCGGAAGCTACTGGAATATCAATTATAAAAAGAAAATTCATTATCATTTAATATTTTGTGAGGTGGTGGTATGAGTTCCTCCGTAGTTCTGAAGTGTTGAAGATTTATTTCGAAAGTTTTCTTTTTAATGCTACTAAGTTGTGGGATGTTTTCCTGTATTGTTGGAGTTTTGGCTACATAGTTTGTGCTTGTGAGATGAAGATTGATTATCTTATATGATTTTTTAAAGATATATCAGTTGATATTGTTATGAGAGATGTGTTACGAATTGGTATGTAGATAACCATACAAACACGTATACATAAATGCACTTACAATATATATAATATATATATATATATATATATATTTATATATATATATATATATATATACATACCTTATACACTTATACATATATACATGTATATATATATATGTATATATATATATATATATATATATATATTATATATATATATATATATTATATGTGTGTGTGTGTGTGTGTGTGTGTGTGTAATAAAAGGACCCCATTAAAACGTCAAAATATAGAAAGTAAGTACAATTTTCCCGAGGCTGCTATCTCTGAAGTATAGTACTTACTTTCTATATTTTGACGCTTTTATGGGCTCCTTTATTAGATGGAATTTTGTTCTAATAGAACATTGATTTTATTTCACCAGCCATACATACATACACAATATATATATATATATATATATATATATATAGAAGATTATATATGTATATAATATATATACAAAATACCATATATAATACCTACAAATATATATATATACATAACATAATACACATACAACTAATTACCACACTTTGACGCGTGGGACAGAAACAAATGTTACCATTCACCCAGTGTGACCAGACCGATCTATTCCAGGTCGTTGCAATTGTAGCCTCCTCGTCCGTCCTCCACGAGACTCTCTCTTCTGTCTCTCCTCTTTAATCATCGCTGATAGATAATTCACCCGAGTTCTCATGGGTCCGGGGTGTACTAGGTGCCCTTCGACCTGACTATGCCTGGTAGAGGACAGACAGGAGGTCTTTGTGTCCTCAGGGAATTGCATGTATTGTTTGTGTCTTGCGAAGGGTTGTGGGAAAGAGTTTTGAAACTTCCTCGGTGGATTGGGCACTTGCTTGATAGATGGCTGTCGCGGTCATGATAATGAACACACACACACACACACACACACACACACACACAACACACATATATATATATATATATATATATATATATATATATATATATACATATATATATAAAATTTATATACATAAATATATATGATATATTATACAAATGTTTGTACTATATATACTATATATATATATATATAGTATATATATATATATATATATATATATATATATATATATATATATATTTATGTATTGTACACATATAAGCATACACAATCACACATACATGCATAAATTTATACACACACACACACATATATATATATGTATATATATATATACATAATATATATATGCATACATATATTAAGGCCTTTGATATTTACTGTAGTTTACCCTACCAAGTATTGACCTCACCCATAACTGCATGACTTTGCTTTTGCGTATGAACAGAGAGAGAGAGAGAGAGAGAGAGAGAGAGAGAGAGAGAGAGAGAGAGAGAGAGAGAGAGAGGTGAAAATAAGTGATAATAAAATCCTTCACAAAATCAGGAATATTTACCACTTGACGAAATAGGTTTCCTCCCACGTGCCTGAGGATATAAAAATGACCTCATGAAAACATCACTGTTTTCGACCTGACCTTTCTTGACCTTGTTTAATGAGGGTCGAGGTTGGGGAAGCAGAGGATTTCCTCTAAATCATTGGCTGTTTCATTTTTCTACCTCAACTTATTTCTGACGTTTTTTCTGGAATTAATGAAAAGACATTTTAGGTTTTAGTGACTGGAAATATTAGTATTCAATACTCCGCCAAAGAGTGAAAATGCAGATATTCGTGTTTTATGATGAAGAAAAATATCATTACTGTGATGCTGGATGTTTATAAGTGACAGACCGACTGACAGACAATGGATCTAGATGGCAAAAAATAATTCTGTCCATTTCATTTACCCGATGACTGGCAGGCTGTCATGTTGCAGTGTAACGAGCATTGAAATAAAAGAGAAATAGAAAAGTCTCGACACTTTCGCTGGTTTTATACTAAATCTGTTGACATGTACGAAAATCATGATCAGAATATCGTATTAATCCAGAGACAACTTCACGTCAGAGTATAACAAGCTTTGAAATAAAATCAGTCTTGACACCTCCACTTGCTTCATACTAAATCTGTTGAAATTTACGAAACAATATTACAAAAATATTATATTAATTCAGAATCGACCTCACGTCACAGTATAGCAAGCTTTGAAATTAAAAATAAATAGCAAAGTCGTGAAAGTTTCACAGGTTTTATACTAAATCTGTTGACATGTACGAAAAAAATATTAAAATATCATATTAGTCCAGTCTTGACACCTCCACTGGTTTTATACTAAATCTATTGAAATTTACGAAACAATATCATAAAATATATCATTTCAGAATCAACTTCACGTCACAGTATAGCCAGCTTTCAAATATTAAAATAAAAAAAAATAGCAAAGTCCTGAAACTTTCAAAGGTTTTATACTAAATCTGTTACCATTTACGAAAAAAATATTATATTAGTTCAGAATCAACTTCACGTTACAGTATAGCAAGCTTTAATATATATATGTATATATATATATATATATATATAATATATTAGTATATATATATATATATATATATATATAGTATATATATATATATATATATAATACATATATATATATATATATATATATATATATATATATATATATATATATATATATATATTATATATATATATATATGTATATATATATAATATATATATATATATATATATATATATATATATATATATATATATATATATATGGCAAGTCTTGATACTTCCACAGGTCTTAAACTAAATCTTGTAACAGTTACGAAGAATATTAGAAAAATATTGTATTAATTCTGAGACAACTTCACGTCACAGTGTAACAAGCTTTGAATTTTAAGAAATAAAAATAGCAAAGTGGTCTTATAGTAAATCTGTTGATATTTACGAAGAATATTACATAAATTCAGAGACAACCTCCCAACGGTACTTTTGTTTGGAAATTAATTTCGGTCACATCAAACAAAGCTAAAGTTGTTAGTTGCAAGAAAATTGGATGCAAAGTGTCAGAGCGCGTGCTTAAGTGTTACTTCGGCCTAATGACCAACTTTATAGCTTGAGAGAGAGAGAGAGAGAGAGAGAGAGAGAGAGAGAGAGAGAGAGAGAGAGAGCTTATTAATGGCCGTTCTTAAAGGCTTCTTCTTAAATGTTTATGCTTTTTGCTCTCTCTCTCTCTCTCTCTCTCTCTCTCTCTCTCTCTCTCTCCCGGTTTGCATCAAAGGGACGAACTAAAAGTGATGAATATTTAGAGACTCTGGATGTACGCTATTGTACCTTGTGTGTGTTTGTGAATACATGCATATCTAACGAGAACACGCTCTTTCTCACACATGGACGCATACGTACACACACACACGCACACACACACACACACACATATATATATATATATATATATATATATATATATATATCTATATATATATGTATATATATGATCTTGTACTAGATACGTAGTGACCCCAAGGGTTTGGATCCGGTAGGTCTCCCACCTTTGTGGCGTGTTTAGCAAAAGCCTATTAAGGATGACCGTGAAAACATACAGAAAATGCTGTAAATAATACATACATCATATATATATATAATATATATATATATATATATATATATATATATATATATATATATATATATATACGTCAGACTTTTGGTAGAGGAAATATAAATATTAAATATAAAATATAGATATTGAATAATTCAACTAAGAATGTAATAGAGTAATATGTTTATATATGTGTGT
>NC_061105.1:15020048-15024081 GCF_015104395.2 Macrobrachium nipponense | reverse complement strand
ATATGTGTGTGTGTGTGTGTGTCTCAGATGAAAGAGGGCTATAATTAATAATATATTTAATATGCCATTGTGATGTGCTGTGACTTTTTGAGAATGCGCAGATTCATTGCTTTTAACTTCCCATAGAGACAGAGTCCGAAGCGATGACCTGAGAAAGCTGATCAATCATTTCTGGGATGGTGTGATACGAAGATGCATGTTTAAGCGGGTCAACGTTCGTTCTGTGGTTATGTGAGTTCACGAGGGCTTGTTCAAGGTGCCTTTGAAAACTGGCTATGACCAGATTATTGAGGTGTTGGTGAAGAATGTGAGTTCGTGTGTACGTGTGCGCCTCTTGCGTTCATAATGGCATCTTTAGCCAAATCTATGGGAGACTTACGGAGAAGTCTGTGCAAGAAAGGCAGAGCCGCGATGGCGCATGCCAAAAGGTTTCCGTAAACAGAGTGTGTGATTTTCCAGGCTGTAATGGGTAAGTGTATCATACTTTAGCCAAAGGGATGGCTTGTTTGATATCTGGTAAAGATGTTCCTTTTTATTGACTTTGTCTTTACAATTGTGTGTGTGCTCACTAGTGTGTTCTCCTGTCTTTTAAACAGGCGGTTCTAGTGAGGGGACCGAGTGTCCTAGGGACAGAGTGTCCCGTGTGGAGGGAACTATAATAATTTGGAGAAGAGATAATTGGTGTGACTAATTACTGATTGAGACATTTAAATACTGGGGGGTTATCTGAGTGGTTTGTCTGTGAGACTTGAATTATTATCTTTCCATTGTTGAATAAATATTATTTTTATGTAACTCCGACTCTAATTTAATGACCTGATGGAATGGAGAGAGAGAGAGAGAGAGAGAGAGAGAGAGAGAGAGAGAGAGTGTTGGAAATGGCGAGAAACAGGAGGAAAACGAAAACATAAAAAAAAAATTGCGTCACTCATAGGGGTAGTGGCTGAGACATGACGTCACAATAGAACGATGACGTCACGAGGTTGTCTGCTGCTTAAGATATCGTTTACCTAAAATATGATTTAAGTAAAACTTGCTTTGTCTTTGGTGATGTCCTGAGAGAGAGAGAGAGAGAGAGAGAGAGAGAGAGAGAGAGAGAGATATTAATCAAATGAACGTTTAGTCAAATCTACTGCATTGAAAGGCAAATCCGAACAATTTCGACAAATACGATGCAGACGTTGTGTTCAATCATCTAACGATTAGAAATAACGTTTTTAAACGTTTCTCGTTCCTGTGACGCTTTTGGACGATTGACCTTTTTCGTAATCGTTGCAATGGCAGTTCTGACTAATCTACTAGCAATTTCATAAGGAATAAATTATATATATTGAAGATATGATCTTCCATTTTGTTTGATAGACTTGCAAAGTATTCGGTGAGTTATGGATATGTATGTATGATAATTACTGTGGATTGTTGTTAGATTATTTTTTGAGGTTCCCTAGAGAGAGAGAGAGAGAGAGAGAGATTTCACAGTAGAAACACCTTCACCAAACAGTCTTACTATCATTGTTTTATTAAAAGTAATGGCTACTTCAGCAGCGTTACTTTTGTAGAGATTCCTCTCTATTTTTCGGATAGCGGCTTCATCCGAGCTACTTAAACAGGATAGTAGAGCGCCTATAGAGGTCATGATTAAATACAGGGTCATATTTCAATTTTACAGATATAAACTATGATATCATAGTCATCAAAATCATTAGCGATTTTGTCTCTCTCTTATTAAGGACTTTGATGACTATGATGTCATAGTTTATCTGTAAAATTGAGGTATACACACCGATCTTGACCCTGTATTAGATAATGACCTCAATAGGCGCTCTACTAGCATGTTTAATTAGCACGGAAAAAGCCGCTATTCGAAAAATAGAGAAGAATCTCTACAAGCGTAACGCTGCAGAAGTAGACATTACTTTGAATAAAGTATGCTTGAGTGAGCGTCTATTATTATTATTATTATTATTATTATTATTATTATTATTATTACATCCTCGCCTTCATATATCTCCTTACAAAGCTTCTAAGGAAAGGAATAAGATTTTACCTCCCAACTATCATCTTTGTCCTAAGTCTGATATTTCAAGAAATAGGACATGAATTTATTTTTATATGAAGGAGCTAAATTATAAAGTAAAAAATTAAAAACGTTTTGGAAGCATTTTAGGTCATGTTTCTTACATACTTGTCTCTCCCTATGAATATAGAGCTAGTTAAAACAAGGCGTTTTCCGACCTCCAACTTACTCTGGGTGCGTGCTAAATTCTACGGTTAAATATCGCGTTGTTTCACCAACGGAAATTTAAATAAATACGCTATATTTTACTAGAAATACTTGTTTGGTTCGGATTCCACAATAAGCTGTAGGTCCCGTTGCTAGGTGACCAATTGGTTCCTAGCCACGTAAAAATATCTCATCTTCGGGCCTGCCCTAGGAGAGCTGTTAATCAGCTCAGTGGTCTGGTAAAACTAAGATATACTTAACTTAATTGTTCTTTATTATTTAACAAGCACATTATTAATTTTTTAGTTTCATCCTAATAAAGAAATCATAAATATCCTTTCCTAAAGTTCCTGTATCTTTTACTCAAAGCGAATCACCTTTTTTAGACCCTTTTAGGCTCTTCCATAGACCTTTCCTAACCCTCCCCCCCAACATAAACAACAACAACGAGGTAGTTTGTAGGCTTACTCTCCGAGTAAGCGATAACTTACGGATTGTACGCATGATGGTATTGGCAACAGAAATAAAATGAAGCGTTTAACACAGGCCATTACATTCAGTAAAAGTTATCGTCTCTCTTCTTCTTGAATTTTCATGGCGAGAATTCAAAGAATTTTTGTTTTCTTTAAAAAAATTTTTTTTTAATTTATTCTGTACTGAGAATAAATAGCCTTTATAAAACTTCGGAGATTGAAGGCACCGAAAAATATTTCGTCCCTTCCATATATATATATATATATATACTATATATATATATATATATATATATATATATATAGTATATATATATATATATATATACAGGGTGTCCATAAAGTCCCAGAACCATTCTGAGCAATAAATACTTGTAATGGTACGGGGACTTTATGGACACCCTGTATAGACATGAAAATATAGATGCATGCTAAAGAAAAGATTTTTGATCAGAGGAAACACGACTAATATCGAATCTGAGGTTGGTACCAAAACAGGTTGACGTGGCACGGGTAAAATGAGTGATTGATTTACATGATCACTAAAACTGGCGTTGCAAAAAAGAAAATGATAATTAGAACTCTTTCGTTATTTAATTCTTCTAAACTATAAAATTTAACAAAATATTTTAAAACAATTAATTAAAATCCAATAATAATAAACTTCAAAGGGCATTTCGAAATGAATAACGAAAGGTCAAAGGTCACCATCTGACCCAAGGAAGAAAAAAGAAAAAAAATAAGGCCAACCAAGATGACACGAATCAATAACGGTTAGCATAAACGATATCGAATGCCGATATTTAACGTCTGTTGGCCCCCGCCTCTCTCCCAACAAAAAAATAAATATATAATAAAATATATGACAGGTGTTTTTTTCTGACATAGCAGCAGTTGTTATTCTAGGATGTAAAATTCTTTCCATGAAGATAAAACAAGACACGAAATATAATATTCAGGCGATTCAAAAATAAAGAAAAATTATTTTTATAGAATACGACATACACAAAATTCTTCTTCCCTATTTTTCATAAGTTTCATCACCGTCATCAAAACATTTTACAAAATTATTTTAAAAACACATTAAAAAATAATAATCTTTTTTGCTTAGCTATCTAAAACAAATAATGACGATTTTCATTTAATCATTCAACCGATGGATTTGTGCCACAAGACTAAACAGAAATTCAATTATCTAATGAAAACGTTTGAAGAGATTTTATTTTCAAGAGAGAGAGAGAGAGAGAGAGAGAGAGAGAGAGAGAGAGAGAGAGAGAGAGAGAGGGGCAAATGGTTCGTGGTTTTAGGATCATTTGAGAGATATCTAAGTGAGGAT
>NC_061105.1:15012548-15015048 GCF_015104395.2 Macrobrachium nipponense | reverse complement strand
TTCTCGTTACTGTGACGCATTTGGACGATTGGCCTTTTTCGTAATCTTTGCAATGGCAGTTCTGACTTATCTATTAGCAATTTCATAAGGAATAAATTATGTACATTGAAGATATGATCTTCCATTTTGTTTGATAGACTTGCAAAGTAGTCGGTGAGTTATGGATATGTCTGTATGATAATTACTGTGGATTGTTGTTAGATTATTTTTTGAGGTTCCTGAGAGAGAGAGAGAGAGAGAGAGAGAGAGAGAGAGAGCTTTCTTATTTAGTATTGTACATGATTTTCTCCTGTTCTCTTTTACATCACTAAAACCGGAAGCATAGGGCCGCTCTGAGAGAGAGAAAAAGAGAGAGAGAGAGAGAGAGGAGAGAGAGAGAGAGAGAGAGAGAGAGAGAGATTTCACAGTAGAAACACCTTCACCAAACAGTCTTATACGTGTACATATGTGTGTTTGTTTCAGAGAGAGAGAGAGAGAGAGAGAGAGAGAGAGAGAGAGAGAGAGAGAGAGATTCCATAACAGAAACGCCCTCTACCAACCCAACTTTGGAGAAGAGTTCGTCTCCCAAAAATAATGGCTGGTGTTCCCTAATGAGGCCTTTGGATAATTAACGCCACTTATTGTACTTTTTCCCTCACATAATTGCTAGTCTTCAATAGTTTTCCCCCTTCTAGAGGATTTTCTGAAGGAGCCTTACATAAGAACTTGATTTTTTTCCTGTTACGTTTAGCACTGGAAGGGAAGGGGTGATTCTTTTATTATTACTATCATTGTTTTATTAAAAGTAATGGCTACTTCAGCAGCGTTACTTTTGTAGAGATTCTTCTCTATTTTTCGGATAGCGGCTTCATCCGAGCTACTTAAACAGGATAGTAGAGCGCCTATAGAGGTCATGATTAAATACAGGGTCATATTTCAATTTTACAGATATAAACTATGATATCATAGTCATCAAAATCATTAACGATTTTGTCTCTCTCTTATTAATGACTTTGATGACTATGATGTCATAGTTTATCTGTAAAATTGAGATATACACACCGATCTTGACCCTGTATTAGATAATGACCTCAATAGGCACTCTACTAGCATGTTTAATAAGCACGGAAAAAGCCGCTATTCGAAAAATAGAGAAGAATCTCTACAAGCGTAACGCTGCAGAAGCAGACATTACTTTGAATAAAGTATGCTTGAGTGAGCGTCTATTATTATTATTATTATTATTATTATTATTATTATTATTATTATTATTATTATTATTATTATTATTATTATTATTACATCCTCGCCTTCATATATCTCCTTACAAAGCTTCTAAGAAAACGAATAAGATTTTACCTCCCAACTATCATCTTTGTCCTAAGTCTGATATTTCAAGAAATAGGACATGAATTTTTTTATATGAAGGAGCTTAATTATAAAGTAAAAAATTTTAAACTTTTTGGAAGCATTTTAGCTCATGTTTCTTACAGACTTGTCTCTCCCTGTGAATAAAGAGCTAGTTAAAACAAGGCGTTTTCCGACCTCCAGCTTACTCCGGGCGCGTGCTAAAATCTACGGTCAAATATTTAAATAAATACGCTATATTTTACTAGAAATAATTGTTTGGTTCGGATTCCACAATAAGCTGTAGGTCCCGTTGCTAGGTGACAAATTGGTTCCTAGCCACGTAAAAATATCTAATCCTTCGGGCCAGCCCTAGGAGAGCTGTTAATCAGCTCAGTGGTCTGGTAAAACTAAGATATACTTAACTTGATTGTTCTTTATTATTTAACAAGCACATTATTCATTTTTTAGTTCATCCTAATAAAGAAATCATGAATATCCTTTCCTAACATTCCTGTATCTTTAACTCAACGCGAAACACCTTTTTTAGACCTTTTTAGGCTCTTCCATAGACCTTTCCTAACCCTCCCCCCCCAACATAAGCAACAACAACGAGGTAGTTTGTAGGCTTACTCTCCGAGTAAGCGATAAGTTACGGATTGTACGCATGATGGTATTGGCAACAGAAATAAAATGAAGCGTTTAACACAGGCCATTACATTCAGTAAAAGAGTTATCGTCTCTCTTCTTCTTGAATTTTCATAGCAAGAATTTGCATGAAAGCAATATCCGGGACACAGCCAGTTTAAAAGAATTTTTGCTTTCTTTTAAAAAATTTTTAAAGAATTTATTCTGTACTGAGAATAAATAGCCTTTATGAAACTCCGGAGATTGAAGGCACCGAAATATATTTCGGCCTTCCATATATATATATATATATATATATATATATATATATATATATATATATATATATATATATATATATATATATATATATATATATATATATATACAGGTTGTCCATAAAGTCCCAGTACCATTCTGTGCAATAAATACTTGTAATGGTACTGGGACTTTATGGACACCCTGTATATGTACGAAAATATAAATGTATGCTAAAGAAAAGATTTTTGATCAGAGGAAACACGAGTAATATCGAATCTGAGGTTCG
>NC_061105.1:14992548-15005048 GCF_015104395.2 Macrobrachium nipponense | reverse complement strand
ACAATTAATTAAAATCCAATAATAATAAACTTCAAGTGGCATTTCGAAATGAATAACGAAAGGTCAAAGGTCACCATCTGACCCAAGGATAAAAAAAAAGAAAAATAGGCCAACCAAGATGACACGAATCAATAACGGTTAGCATAAACGATATCGAATGCCGATATTTAACGTCTGTTGGCCCCCGCCTCTCTCCCAACAAAAAAATAAATATATAATAAAATAGATGACAGGTGTTTTTTTCTGGCATAGCAGCAGTTGTTGTTCTAGGATGTAAAATTCTTTCCATGAAGATAAAACAAGACACGAAATATAATATTCAGGAGATTTAAAAAAAAATATATATATATTTTCATAGAATACGACATACACAAAATTCTTCATCACCGTCATGAAAACATTTTACAAAATGATTTTAAAACCACATTAAAAAACAATAATTTTTTTTTGCCTAGTTATCTAAAAAAAATAATGACGATTTTCATCTAATTATTCAACCGATGGATTTGTGCCACAAGACTAAACATAAATTCAATTATCTAATAAAAACGTTTGAAGAGATTTTATTCTCTTTCAAGAGAGAGAGAGAGAGAGAGAGAGAGAGAGGGGGGGGGGGGGAGCAAATGGTTCGTGGTTTTAGGATCATTTGAGAGATATCTAAGTGAGGATTTATAATCACCCCATTTCCCCAAAAACCGTCATCCTTCCTCCTTCTGTTCCCCTATTCCTCCCCAAACCTTCTCCTATTCCTCCACAATCCTCCTTCTATTCGTCCCCACCCTCTTCCGATTCCTTCCCAGTCCTCCTCCTATTCCTACACAATCCTCTTCCTATTCCTTCCCATCCCCTCCTTTTCAACCACAATCCTCCTCTTATTCATCCCAGTCCTCCTCCTATTCCTCCCCAATCCTCCTCTTATTCATCCCAATCCTCCTCCTATTCCTCCCCAATTCTCCTCTAATTCCTCCACAATCCACCTTCTATTTCTCCTCCTATTCCTCCAACATTCTTCCTCATATCCCTCCTCCCCTTCTCTATGTGGGTGGAAAATTGACAAATCAAACATCCAAGTAGCGGAAAATAAAGCCGTCCTTCAAAACACTGACATCGATCTTTGAAACGTTTTCCTCCCCGAACGTTTCGACGCCAGAAACGTTTTCCGAAGTCTGTCTAGCAACCGCTGGCAACCGCGCCATCAGAGTGCGATGGGATGTTCCGGTAAGCTATTCAAATCATTTCAGACGCGAAATATTTCCCTTAATTCCTCTCAGATCACCGAGGAACTACGTCGTCAAAGGGGAGTTGCCTGGATTGGTGAGGTTTCCAAATGATATTCGGCAACTCAGCCACAGAAAACCAAGCCTTCAAATCTTAGGGTGAACTTCGTATCAAAGAAACATAGTAATACTAAAATGAATACAAGCTAGAATCTACGTCTTACTTTTAGACAAATGAACACTTGAACTTTTCTTGATTCTTCTTCTTGCTGTTTTGGTTGAGTCAGATGACCTTGCTGATTAAATAATTCGAGTCCAGACTGAAAAAAGAGAAATATAGTTAAATAAAACATATCCTGCGTATTCATTTGTTGATACTGAAATTGTTCATGAAAAATCAAAGTTTGTTAAAGCTATGAAATGCCGTGAAATTGTTATAGATGTAAGAAATAAATCTCCTTTTGCTATGAATTGTTGTCAATATCTAAAAGGAAGTTATTATCTAATCCTGACTTCGAATTAAGTCGTAATATCCATGTGGGAATATTATTCAATTTTACGGATGGCTGAAAACCTATCTGTTTTCTTAAGTGGGAAAATATTTGAGTAAATATCCTAATATATATATATATATATATATATATATATATATATATATATATATATTATATATTAGTTATATATAAAGATAATAATAATAAATCTTATCCATTTATTATCTTCCAAAACGCCACTAGTGTTATTCCTTTGGCGATACTTGAGTGAGGACCATCGACTTAGCACTTCATTAGTAAACACAAAGGCTCTCACTGGATGAGATACGAGAATGGAGATTGCTCATCAAGAGATCTCCACTTACAGAGAGAGAGAGAGAGAGAGAGAGAGAGAGAGAGAAGAGAGAGACTCTATTGAAATCTTCTGAATATTTATTTCCTCGGTTTTTCAAGAAGGGATAAATGCTTCTTCTTAAATGTTTATGCTTTTTGCTCTCTCTCTCTTCTCTCTCTCTCTCTCTCTCTCTCTCTCTCTCGCGGTTTGCATCAAAGGGACGAACTAAAAGTGATGAATATTTAGAGACTCTGGATGTACGCTATTGTACCTTGTGTGTGTTTGTGAATACATGCATGCCTAACGAGAACACGCTCTTTCTCACACACACACACACTCACACACACACGCACACACACATATACACACACACACATATATGTGTATATATATATATATATATATATATATATATAATATATGAATACATATATATTTCAAATATATATATATATATATATATATATATATATATTATATATGTGTGTGTGTGTGTGTGTGCGTGTGTGTGTATATATATATATATATATATATATATATATATATATTATATATATAATAATATACACATTCCTCTTTGTAATAGGTGAATCCCTCTGTAAAACAATAAACAACGTTTAAAAGAATGACGAAACTAGTCCGCAACCAGCCTCTCATTTCTGGAATTTATCCTGAAAATCGTAGCAGAGAGAGAAAAAATATGGAGGCTATTTTGAAAATAAAAAATAAATTTTAAAAAATACAATCTGAGGACAATTCCACCACGTACAGACCTTCACGTTTTTACCCAGAGAAACAATTACTAAAATATCACCCTAACACTATATACGTGACCCAGAGAAACAATACTAAAATATCACCCTAACGCTTAACGTGACCAACAGAAACAATACTAAAAACCTTCTTTTAACCACCCAACAAAACCTAGGAAGTGTGACGACCAGGAAATGTTTTTATTTACTCTCTGTCCCATTACACAATGGAACCTGTCTAGGAACTCCTGAGTGGGGAGCAACTTACGAAAACAATTACGCGAGAGAGAGAGAGAGAGAGAGAGAGAGAGAGAGAGAGAGAGAGAGAGTTACTGAGTCCACAGTGACATTCTCCATACTTACAACTTCACCAGCGAACAATGAGGAGAGGGAGAGATGACTGACGCGTCCTGAGGGAATCTCTCCTTCCTGATTTCTAAAGAACTTTGGGGTTTCAAGAATATTAGGAATTTACGTAATGTGTCGTGGCAGGTTAAATGCGAACTTTCTTAGGGGTCGGGGAGGGTGGGGTTAGTGTTGTGTTTTAGGGAGGAGGGTGGATGTGAAGGTATGATATATATATATATATATATATATATATCTATATATATATATATATATATATATTCTTTTTACGTCAGACTTTTGGTAGAGGAAATATAAATATTAAATATAAGAATAAAATATTGAATAATTCAACTGTGAACTGTAATAGAATATATATATATATATATATATATATATATATATATATATATATATATATATATATATATATATATATATATAAGGATCTTCACTAGAATACGTAGTAACCCCCAAAAGTTTGGAACCGGTATGTAGAGAGAGAGAGAGAGAGAGAGAGAGAGTTGGAAATGGCGAGAAACAGGAGGAAAACAAAAACATAAAAAAAAAAAAAATACGTCACCCATAGGGGGTAGTGGCTGAGACATGACGTCACAATAGAACGATGACGTCACGAGGTTGTCTGCTGCTTAAGATATCGTTTCCCTAAAATATGATTTAAGTAAAACTTGCTTTGTCTTTGGTGTTGTCCTGAGAGAAAGAGAGAGAGAGAGAGAGAGAGAGAGAGAGATATTAATCAAATGAACGTTTATTCAAATCTACTGCATTGAAAGGCAAATCCGAACAATTTCGACAAATACGATGCAGACGTTGTGTCCAATCATCTAATGATTAGAAAAAACATTTTTAAACGTTTCTCGTTACTGTGACGCATTTGGACAATTGCCTTTTTCTTAATCGTTGCAATGGCAGTTCTGACTAATCTATTAGCAATTTCATAAGGAATAAATAAATATATATTGAAGATATGATCTTCCATTTTGTTTGATAGACTTGCAAAGTATTCGGTTATGGATATGTCACTATGATAATTACTGATTGTTGTTAGATTATTTTTTGAGGTTCCTGAGAGAGAGAGAGAGAGAGAGAGAGAGGAGAGAGAGAGAGAGAGAGAGAGAGCTTTCTTATTCGGTATTGTACATGATTTTCTCCTGTTCCCTTCTACATCACTAAAACCGGAAGCACGGGGCCGCTCTGAGAGAGAGAGAGAGAGAGAGAGAGAGAGAGAGAGAGAGAGAAAGATGCATCTACAATCTCATTAGAGCCCGAAGTAGCAGCGAAACATGTGACGCTCGCTTCTGTTGGCGTTTCAAGTTCAGAGAGAGAGAGAGAGAGAGAGAGAGAGAGAGAGAGAGAGAGAGAGAGAGAGAGACCTGCTTTCTTTGAATACCTGAAAGAAAGGAAAGTTATTTTGGTCACCACAAATAACTTCCCATCTTGCAAGTCAATGCTGAGAGAAAACGAGAGAATTGGGAAAACTAAATATTTCGTCTGAAATATTATATATATATTAAAAAGTTCAGTGTTCTATAATTTTGCGAGTAAATGAAGCGGTTAATTTTTATTAATAAAATAACGAAGATAAAAATATCGACTAGAATTTACAAATATTTTTTTAGTGTGGGAATCAAATCTTAAATTTCAATCATATATATATATTATATATATATATATATATATATATATATATATATATATATATCGACAAGAATCGGTAAAATACTCAAGATCACTCTAGCCTCGCTCCTAAAAAATAACGATAGAATTTTAATTCGTATCAATTTCTACTTCAACGACGCATAACACCCAACATATAACTCTAAATCATCATGAACTTCACATCGTACCAATTTCTGGTTAAGAGTTCCGTGAAAAAAAAGGAAATTTCGTAAGCCCAGTGTCTTTTGTACCATTAGCGTTTTGCACTAGGAGGAGATCGAACTCTCACTAAACTTACATTGTTCGTAAATTGGAAACCATTCACCACCTTTATAAAAACTCGTCGGTGGTATTACAGAAGGCAAAGGCTCATAAGAATATGATCATCAGAGAGCAATAAAGATCATATTCAAATATCACTGATGGGAGATCAAGAATAATGGCGGATGTGATCTGCACAATTTGAATTAATTACTCTTTTTTTCTGATGGTGGTGGCGGTGTGTTTCGTTTATGCGGACAAGATGAAAGGCCAGATAGATGTTGAGAGAGAGAGAGAGAGAGAGAGAGAGAGAGAGAGAGAGAGAGAGAGAGCATTTATTTCTCTACCAATGTACGTTTTCTTGTTTTCTAATAAATCACTCAAACCAGAAGCAGAGACGGTGCCTACGAGAGAGAGAGAGAGAGAGAGAGAGGACCCCTCTGTTGCCTTTTCCGGGTGAAGGACAGAGAATTGCTCTAGGAACAGGTGACAATGACGAAAGTGTGTTCTATGCATTAAGGTAGAGCTGAATGGGATCTCTCTCTCTCTATACACACATATATAATTATGTATATACACATATGTATTTACATATGTGTGTGTGTGCGCGCGCTCTCCCTTCCCAGATTCTCTCGATTAAACCGTTTCGTCTGAAACCGAATGACAATGAACTCCAATGCAACTTCCCTCTGATTAAACCCGTAAGGCATATACACGTCTGCCAACAGCCAGCCAACCTGTCTGCCTCGAGCCTTCCGCAAGCTATCCCGGTCTAAATGAAAGGAGAGAGAGAGAGAGAGAGAGAGAGAGAGAGAGAGAGAGAGAGAGAGAAAGCAATTAGAATCTGACATCATACGCAAGGGGCTGTGAGACCAGAAGCTCTTGTTGCGGTGACAACCAGACACCAGAGGTAGGCGACGCTTTCTCACGCTGGGGTCGTATGCTGAAGAGGAATACGCTGTAACACTTAAGAAGATGCTTTCGAGTTCGTTGACATTTTGGTGTGAAATTTCGTGTTCAGAGTAACGTTTGTTGAAAATACTACAAATGCAGGACGTTAATTATCCAAATTTTATCTAAACGAAATAAGAGCTTTTGATTTCAGGGTATCATAGAAAATGGTTTAACAGTACATAATATCCGCGAAATTTCACACTACCCTCTTCTGTGTTTTCCTAAACAGAACTGTCTTTTCAGAGAGAGAGACAGATATAAGACCACTATACCAACTGCACTCCTTTTATATTTTTCTCTACATTAATACTATCTTCTGTCTTTGACGCTTAATGAAGATGATCTGTGGACGACCATAAAGTCAAGAGTTCCAATACTTTCGGAAGAGACATTCAGCGAGTTATATATAAAGCGCCTTCCCGTCACCATCATAAACACCATATTCTTTCGTTTGTTAGTCACATTAATTTGAAATAAGTATGTGTTCGTGAGTCTGCTTAGCCTGCATCAGAATTGAAAGTATTAAACGCGTATAAATTCATTATCTATTTACGGAAAAAGAATTATCAAATGATTTTTAAAGCAGTTTTGATAGGATTCGAAAATCGAAAGTATCCTTAATCTTTGGTAACATTTTACACAATTGGAAAAAAAAGCGTCAAAGAAAACTGAAATTGAACCTAAACTGAAGTATTAAGGTCGACTCTCGCATCTGACTTTAATTTGCTTAAAACCATCGGGGAAAACCAGTTGGTTAATCCCTCTGGAAAATGTGTGAGTGTACTGTCACTCTGAAAAGTGAAAGCTTCACTTATCCCGCCATTAGTAGAACGGATTACCACGCTATTGCTTTTGCGAACAATGACAGTATTTGTTTTTTTTTTTTTTTTTTTTTTTTTTTTTTTTTTTCTTTTTTTTCGTCTGTTGCTTTTGGCGCGATTCGCAATGACAAGTTTGTCACAGCTGTGTTGGTGCTAACGGAAATATGGTGCGATAAATGTGCTTGTTTTCATAACGTTTTTAAAATCTTAAGCTCCATTTAAATGCTTTTATTTTGCGTGTATATATTTGTGTGTGCATATAAATATATATATATATATATATAGATTATATATATATATATATATATATATATAGATATATATATATATATAATGTCTACACACACACACACACACATATATATATATATATATGTATATAATATATATATATATATAATATATATATATATATTATATATTATATAATATATACTATAATTAATTTGATTGGAAACTTTCCCATGCCCCCCAGTCAATTCACCCATGCCCAGCCTTCCATTATAAATAACAATAAAAAAAAATATAAATCTTCTCTTGAAATGATCAAATAATCATCAACAACCTTCCCCTCAGAAAAAAGAATACAATCAAATGACCACAAAATGTCAATCCGAAGCCGGGCACTCACGCACAGAATCGAACGCAAGCCATCTGCTGGGAGCGTATTGGTCAATGGATGATCCGTTGCGTCAGTTGTTCGAATACTCATTTGAATATTGTTTTTTTCCCTTTATTGACTCGTCGTTGTATATTCACAAAATATACTTCATTCTTCTTACGCATACTTCAATTGGTGAGTGTGGGTGATTTGAACGCGCTTGTAAATAAACATATTATACGGAAGAGTGAATATTTATCACTTTTTTTTAAAAACTAGCATAACGCCCATTAGAGGGGGTGGAGGTAGGATGAAACCGCAGTATTATCCATCTTAGGGGTCCCACTATAACCCTGCCAAGTTTCATGCCCATCGAACCAGCTGTTTGGCCGTGATTGAATGACAGACGGACGAACAGACATAACGCATTATAGTAAGATTATCACTTGTGGTCGAATTACATGAGTTCGTCAGTCTGCAAAGACTAGTTAAAACTGTTCCACATTTGAGTTATGGTCAAGACAGGGCCTAGTTTTACAACGAAAAACATCCTCTCCATTCTACTATACCTGACCTAGATGTTTTTTTTTCTGCAATATGTCTTTTTTCTAGTATAAGGTTTAATATTGCTCAATTTGCTAAGAGTTTTGCCCTGGCTACAAGTAAGATTTTTAATAGTTTGCCTAGTGCAGTTGTGGAATCTCCTGATCACCAAATGTTTTTCTGATCTCTAAATGCTTTTTTTGGCCTCCGTATGTTTTTCTGACCTCAAATGTTCTGTTACCTTCAAATGTTTTTCTGATTTCTAAATGCTTTTTCTGACCTCCAAATTTTTTTCTGAGCCCTAAATGTTTTTCTGACCTCCAACTGTTTTTCTGACTTCTAAATGTTTTCTGACCTCCAAATCTTTTTCTGACCCTGACCCCTCTAAATGTTTTTCTGACCTCCAAATAATTTTACCAGGCGCAAATCCATTCCTGCTCTCTGTTGACATTTTCTGGTCTAGAAATTTCTCGTACTCTCCTCTCTCTCTCTCTCTCTCTCTCATCCAGAGAAGATACACGTAACATCTTTATTTGGTCAAGAACTTCTCCTTTCAGCCACACACCCACCCCCCCCCCACCCTTCTCTCTCTCTCTCTCTCTCTCTCTCTCTCTCGTCTCCGTTCTCTCTCTCTCTCTCTCTCATCGACAGAAGTAACAAGAATCCTCAAATCGAACATTTGTCTCAAAATGGCCACTAATTGGACTTGATGCCTCTCGATTATTCAACTAAACTTCCTGGAGATTTTGATCCTGTGTGAGGGTCTCTTACTGGTCTCATATTAGGACGCTGAAGATTCTGGAATTTTCGGAAACTAAGTTGGAGATGTGAAGTGATTTGTTATATATTATGTATAATATATTTAATATCATTATATATCTATATTATATATATATATATATATTATATATAGAATACCTACGAAATACATATATACAGATTGAATGTAAATATAACCATACTTATTACACATATATACATATATATGTACATATACATATTTATTACAGTATATATATGTATGTATATATATATGGACAAAATTATTTTTTATATTAACAAAAACAGGGAAACCTATACATATTCCTTTATTCCACTACTAAAAAGAAAGAAAAAAAACTGTACAGTGTAACACACACACACACACACACAACCTTTCTTGTATCAATGCCCAAGCCAAAAAAAACTTCTGCAGTGTAATAAAAAAAAAAATTTCTTACATTAACGTATAAAAAAAAAAAAAAAAAAAAAAAAAAATCTGCAGTGTAATAAAAAATACTTTTTCTTCAACATAAAAAAAAAAAACCTGCAGTGTAAAAAAAAATCCATCAACGTCCAAAAAAAAAAAAAAAAAAAAAAAAAAAAAAACTGCATTGTAAATAAAAAAATAAAACTCTGGTGTTGATTTCATTTCCATTCTATTGAGGGAGGTTGTAATATTCTGCTCTGAATTAACTACTATTCCTGGAAGTGTAGTATAGACGACTACAACAGTGGCGACTGTGATGAAGTTACGCTAAAAATACAACAGATACAGGTCAGCTTTATCTGTGTGTGTGTGTGTGTGTGTGTGTTTAACAGTGCATGTGAGTTGTGGCTGTACAGATTTGTATATTAGTTTTGCGTAAAAATGTTATTAGTTTCAAGTTATGGAGACAAATACCTGTTGAGAGAGAGAGAGAGAGAGAGAGATTCTCACGAGTTCATATAAAGTCTGCAAACTAAACTTCCAAATAATTATGCAAATAAGACTTAACTTCAATTCAACAAGTATTTCGTCCACATAGCTTTAGAACCATGATGATTGTATCTCCACAAAAGAGAGAGAGAGAGAGAGAGTTGCATGCGTTGTATATCTGCACGCATACATACGTACACACAAACACACAAGCCTGTCCCACTTACTATATCTTGTGTGACTCTATCACAGTCAACACTTGTTTGTGCTCGTCCCGAAATCGTAGTTAATTTAGGACACAAAAAAGGGCGGCGAATTTCGTGCTAATTAAAACACTGAATATTTCAAGCGCCCTCAAAGGAGTGGGAATGAATCGACCTTTTTTTTTTTCTTTTTTATTTGTGCGCCTCAGTTTATCATTTTTTTTGCTGCCTTTTTTTGTGGCGCGGACACTGATGGAATAAAAAGCCGTCATTATTTTTCTAGTTTTGCTTTTCACTTTGTACTCGATATATATATATATATATATATATATATATATATATATATATATATATATATATATATATATATATATATATATGCATATATATATATATATATATATATTTATATGGAACTATATATATAACTATATATACATATATTATAAATATATATAAGTATAAATATACATATATATATATATATATATATATATATATATATATATATATTATTTATAAACAGAACAGCAACAAAACACAGTAATATTGATTCATCATTCATTACATCCAAAGGTAATTATAAATAAGAGTAGCTACCTAGTCCGGGATTCGAACCCATGTCTTTCAAGCTGGGTGCGGGGTTGACAGTAGACATAAAGACACAAGTGTAAAATAGAATGGGGAGTGGGTTGGGGGAGGGGTGTAGGGAGGGCTTTTGGTAATCTGGTTATTTCAATTACCACTACAACAAAAAAAAAAAAACTTTTTTTTCACCAGTCACTGAAGTTTTTTCCGATCATGACTCACATTTGAGAAGACGATATTCAGAACCATATTTACAGCAAGTTCTAATTTGCATGAAAACAAGCCTGTGCATTAAATCTCCCTTTGACCTAATGAGGTAAAACGGGGGTTTAGGGATTAGTAAAAAACCGGAGGAAAATGAAAATTCGAAATCCAAAGACAATGTGACCTTATTTAAGGATAAATTAATCATAGGATTTTGTTATTTACGAATTAATTGTTTATGCGGACAACATCAGACGAAATCATTATGACTGAGCGTTCTGCTAATCCGGGTATGATAATCTGTCTTGCGAAAATGACAGGTCTCAATCACTTTATGTATTTATTTATTCATTTATTTATTGCACATGAGCAAACTATATGCATATAGGTTGTGTCTAAGTTACGATTCATTTGTGTAAATTCTGTGGATACGCATAATCACATTAGCAATATCCCCGTATCATACGGCACTTGAACAAACAACTAAAAGAGTGAAAACAAAAATAAAAATAGAACAGATTCTAGCAGCGAGAGAATGTGCAACACAGTCGAGTCACTGGATGCGAAATAGTTTACTGCTCCCTCAGTCTCTCGCTCGCGACTGGTTGACTGGGGGACAAATAGCGCTTCAAGTTAATGAGTTTTTTTTTTCCCTCATTTTCCTCTTTGTTTGTTACGCCTCTGAAACGGCTTCGTAAATCCTGTACGGAATAAACTTCAGCTATTAGGAGAGAGAGAGAGAGAGAGAGAGAGAGAGAGAGAGAGAGAGAGAGAGAGAGAGAGAGTTTCATGTAGTACGTCAAATATCCGAGTTGCTGAGTACATCGGCCTAACAAAACGCACCTTTTCCCAAAATTTACACGGATGTCGGTTTGTCTTGGCTTAGTCTTTCTCTCTCTCTCTCTCTCTCTCTCACACACGTGCACACAGCACTGTGACACTCTCGTGAGCACGGCTAAACACCAACAATGTAAATTTAGACCATGAGTGGCACCATAATAAGCCTCCAGACAGACTTACCTGTACACAAATTGTCCTCCCGGTTTGTCATTTAGGAGTAGATTCCTTTGTCCTTGAAAACAGTACCCGAGTCTCACATTGTGAGAATTTGCTTTCTCGAATTTTGACAAAACTAGCGAATAAACTTATAGGCTAAATCCTTCTTGGATATTTGGAATTAATCCCACGAAAGCACTATAAATATCACAAAGATTTTATGAGTATTGGTTTTTAATATGAATTTTTCTTCTTGTTAAAAACCCACAAGATTATCAGGCCATTCAATACAACTCTCCACACTTATACATTTCGGAATATTTACCGAAGGGTGAAGGTGACATCCCTGAGCAAACGTTCCCTATGGAAAACGTTCTTAAACGTTGCATAAACGCCAAGTCTTCAATTCACCTCTGAGGAATTGGATGGCTTTGCTCGGTTGACAAGGAAGGGATTCGTTTTTAAACGGGATGAAGGATCAGTTTGTCAGCTTCACTTTTTCTTGAGTTACCCTTCACCTCGTTCGTCCTTTCTCGTTTTCTTCCATTCCGGAGGATAATAGTTTTTCCGTTCTTACATCCTATTTCAAATCCTTTTGTATTTCGGAGAGGAAACTGAGAAAGGGGAGTGCTTTGGATACAAGAAAAAGGAGTGAACTACACATTTCGTACTGCTAGAAGGCTATACATTGTTATTTATTATGCTCTTGTTGCCAGTGGATTCAGGTTAGGCTATGATGACTCAATCTCATTTCCAGTTGAAATGTCTGTACATCACACTTCTTAGCAGCATAGCCAAGTGACTTTTCCTTTCTATTCAGCAGCAATTT
>NC_061105.1:14968217-14989548 GCF_015104395.2 Macrobrachium nipponense | reverse complement strand
ACACACATATATAAACATATACTCTATTACATTCTTAGTTGAATTATTCAATATCTATATATTTTTTATATTTAATATTTTATATTTCCTCTACCAAAAGTCTGACGTATATATTATATATTATATATATATATATATATATATATATATGTATGTGTATATATTTACAGCATTTTCTCTGTTTTCACGGTCATCCCTAATAGGATTTTGCTAAACACGCCGCAAAGGTGGAGACATACTGGATCCAAACCCTTGGGGGTCACTACGTATCTAGCGGAAGATCCTATATATATACATATATATATATATATATATATATATATATATATATATATATATATATATATATATATATATATATAAACATATACTCTATTACATTCACAGTTGAATTATTCAAATTTATATATATTTAATATTTATATTTCCTCTACCAAAAGTCTGACGTAAAAAGAATATATATATATATATATCTATATAGATATATATATATATGTATATATATATATATATATATATATATATACGATATATATATATATATATAATATATATATATATATATATATATAGATATATATCTACATATATATATGTAAATATATATAATAATATATATATATATATATATATATATAATGATATATATATATATATATATATATAATATATATATCCACCCATATAAGAATTATACCTTCAGATCCACCCTCCTTCCTAAAACACAACACTAACCCCACCCTCCCCGACCCCAAAGAAAGTTCGCATTTTAACCTGCCACGACACCTTACGTAAATTCCTAATATTCTTGAAACCCCAAAGTTCTTTAGAAATCAGGAAGGAGAGATTCCCTCAGGACGCGTCAGTCATCTCTCCCTCTCCTCATTGTTCGCTGGTGAAGTTGTAAATATGGAGAATGTCACTGTGGACTCAGTAACTCTCTCTCTCTCTCTCTCGTGTAATTGTTTTCGTAAGTTGCTCCCCACTCAGGAGTTCCTAGACAGGTCTCATTGTGTAATGGGACAGAGAGTAAATAAAAACATTTCCTGGTCGTCACATTTCCTAGGTTTTATTGGGTGGTTAAAAGAAGGATTTTAGTATTGTTTCTCTTGGTCACGTTAAGCGTTAGGGTGATTTTTTAGTATTGTTTCTCTGGGTCACGTATATAGTGTTAAGGTGATATTTTAGTAATTGTTTCTCTGGGTAAAAACACGAAGGTCTATATGTGGTGGAATTGTCCTCAGTTTGTATTTTTTTAAATTATTTTTCATTTTCAAAATAAGCTTCCATTATTTTTTCTTTCTCTGCTCCGACTTTCAAGATAACTTCCAGAAATGAGAGGCTGATTGCGAACTAGTTTTGTCATTTTTTTAAACGTTGTTTATTGTGATACAGGGGGTTTCACCTATTACAGAGAGGGATGTATATAATATATATATATATATATATTATATATTTATTATAATATAATTAAATATATAATTTATATATATTTATAATTCTATATATAATAATATATATTTGAAAAATATATATGTATTTATATATATAATATATAATTATATATATATATTATATATATATATATATATATATATATATTATATATATATGATATTATATATATATATATATATTTGTGTGTGTGTGTGTGTGTGTGTGTATGTGTGTGTGTGCGTGTGTGTGTGTATGTATGCATCCATGTGTGAGAAAGAGCGTGTTCTCGTTAGGTATGCATGTATTCACAAACACACACAAGGTACAATAGCGTACATCCAGTCTCTAAATATTCATCACTTTTAGTTCGTCCCTTTGATGCAAACCGAGAGAGAGAGAGAGAGAGAGAGAGAGAGAGAGAGAGAGAGAGAGAGAGAGAGAGAGAGAGAGAGAGCATAAACATTTAAGAAGAAACCTTTATCCCTTTTTGAAAAACCGAGGAAATAAATATTCAGAAGATTTCAATAATCTCTCTTTCTCTCTCTCTCTGTCTCTCTCTCAGTCTCTCTCTCTGTAAGTGAAGATCTCTTGATGAGCAAACTCCATTCTCGTATCTCATCCAGTGAGAGCCTTTGTGTTTACTAATGAAGTGCTAAGTCGATGGTCCTCACTCAAGTATCGCCAAAGGAATAACACTAGTGGCGTTTTGAAAGATAATAAATGGTATATTATTATTATCTTTTATATATATATATTATATATATATATATATATATATATATATATATATATATATTAGGATATTTACTTAAATATTTTCCCACTTAAGAAAAACAGATAGGTTTTTCAGCATCTGTAAAAATTGAATAATATTCCCACATGGATATTACGACTTAATTCGAAGTCAGGATTAGATAATAACTTCCTTATAGATATCGACAGCAATTCATAGCAGCAGGAGATTTATTTCTTACATCTATTAAAGTTTCACATCATTTCATATAGCTTTAAAATAACCTTGATTCTTCATGAACAATTTCAGTATCAACAAATGAATACGCAGGATATGTTTTATTTAATTATATTTCTCTTTTTTCAGTCTGGACTCGAATTATTTAATCGGCAAGGTCAACTGACTCAACCAAAACAGCAAGAAGAAGAATCAAGAAAAGTTCAAGTTATTATTTGTCTAAAAGTAAGACGTAGATTCTAGCTTGTATTCCTTTCAGTATTACTGTTTCTTTGATTTGAAGGGTTGGTTTTCTGTGGCTGAGTTGCCGAATATCATTTGGGAACCTCACCAATCCAGGCAACTCCCCTTTGACGACGTAGTTCCTCGGTGATCTGAGAGGAATTAAGGGAAATATTTCGTGTCTGGAATTATTTGAGTAGCTTACGGGAACATCCCATCGCACTCTGATGGCGCGGTTGCCAGCGGTTGCTAACAGACTTCGGAAAACGTTTCTGGCGTCGAAACGTTCGGGGAGGAAAACGTTTCAAAGATCGATGTCATTGTTTTGAAGGACGGTTTTATTTTTCGCTACTTGGATGTTTGATTTGTCAATTTTCCACCCACATAGAGAATGGGAGGAGGGATATGAGGAAGAATGTAGGAGGAATAGGAGGAGGAATAGAAGGGGGATTATGGAGGAATAGTAGGAGTATTGGGGAGGAACAGGAGGAGGATTGGGGAGGAATCGAAAGAGGATGGGGGGGATTGGGGAGGAATAGGAGGATTGTGGTTGAGTAGGAGGAGGATTGTGTAGGAACAGGAGGAGGATTGGGGATGAATAAGAGGAGGATTGGGATGAATAAGAGGAGGAGGTAGGGGATGAATAGAGGAGATTGGGAGAATAAGAGGAGGATTGGGATGAATAAGAGGAGGATTGGGGAGGAATAAGAGGAGGATTGGGATGAATAAGAGGAGGATTGGGGGGAATAAGAGGAGGATTGGGGATGAATAAGAGGAGGATTGGGGAGGAATAAGAAGAGGATTGGGGATGAATAAGGAGGATTGGGGAGGAATAAGAAGAGGATTGGGGATGAATAAGAGGAGGATTGGGGAGGAATAAGAGGAGGATTGGGGAGGAATAAGAGGAGGATTGGGATGAATAAGAGGAGGATTGGGGAGGAATAAGAGGAGGATTGGGGATGAATAAGAGGAGGATTGGGGAGGAATAAGAGGAGGATTGGGGATGAATAAGAGGAGGATTGGGGAGGAATAAGAGGAGGATTGGGGAGGAATAAGAGGAGGATTGGGGATGAATAAGAGGAGGATTGGGGAGGAAATAAGAGGAGGATTGGGAGGAATAAAAGAGGAGGATTGTGATGAATAAGAGGAGGATTGGGGATGAATAAGAGGAGGATTGGGGATGAATAAGAGGAGGATTGGGGAGGAATAAGAGGAGGATTGGGGAGGAATAAGAGGAGGATTGAGATGAATAAGAGGAGGATTGGGGATGAATAAGAGGAGGATTGGGGAGGAATAAGAGGAGGATTGGGATGAATAACAGGAGGATTGGAGAGGAATAAGAGGAGGATTGGGATGAATAAGAGGAGGATTGGGGAGGAATAAGAGGAGGATTGGGGAGGAATCGGAAGAGGGTGGGGACGAATAGAAGGTGGATTTTGGAGGAATGGGAGGAGGATTGAAGAAGAATAGAAGGTTTGGGGAACAGAAGGAGGAAGGATGACGGTTTTTGGGGAAATGGGGTGATTATAAATCCTCACTTAGATATCTCTCAAATGATCTTAAAACCACGAACCATTTGCCTCTCTCTCTCTCTCTCTCTCTCTCTCTCTCTCTCTCTCTCTCTCTCTCTCTTTCTCTTGAAAGAGAATAAAATCCCTTCAAACGTTTTTATTAGATAATTGAATTTCTGTTTAGTCTTGTGGCACAAATCCATCGAGTGAATGATTAAATGAAAATCGTCATTATTTTTTTTAGATAACTAACCAAAAAAAATTATTGTTTTATAATGTGGTTTTAAAATCATATTTGTAAAGTGTCATGATGACGGTGATCAAACTTATGAAAATAGGGATGAAGAATTTTGTGTATGTCGTATTCTATGAAAATAATTTTTCTTTATTTCTAAATCTCCTGAATATTATATTTCGTGCCTTTTTTTTTATCTTCGTGGAAAGAATTTTACATACTAGAACAACAACTGCTGCTATGCCAGAAAAAAACACCTGTCATCTATTTTATTATATATTTATTTTTTTTGTTGGGAGAGGGGCGGGGGGCCACAGACGTTAAATATCGGCATTCGATATCGTTTATGCTAACCGTTATTGATTCGTGTCATCTTGGTTGGTCTTTTTTTTTTCTTTTTTCTTCCTTGGGTCAGATGGTGACCTTTGACCTTTCGTTATTCATTTCGAAATGCCCTTTGAAGTTTATTATTATTGGATTTTAATCAATTGTTTCAAAATATTGTGTTAAATTTTATAGTTTAGAAGAATTAAATAACAAAAGAGTTCTAATTATCATTTTCTTTTTTGCAACGCCAGATTTAGTGATCATGTAAATCAATCACTCATTTTACCCGTGCCACGTCAACCTGTTTTGGTACCAACCTCAGATTCGATATAGTCGTGTTTCCTCTGATCAAAAATCTTTTCTTTAGCATGCATCTATATTTTCATGTCTATACAGGGTGTCCATAAAGTCCCCGTACCATTACAAGTATTTATTGCTCAGAATGGTTCTGGGACTTTATGGACACCCTATATATATATATATATATATATATATATATATATATATATATATATATATATATATATATATATATATATATATGGAAGGCGAAATATATTTCGGTGCCTTCAATCTCCGGAGTTTTATAAAGGCTATTTATTCTCAGTACAGAATAAATTTTTAAAAAATAAAAAAAATAAAAAATTCTTTGAAACTGGCCGTGTCCCGGATATTGCTTTCATGCAAATTCTCGCCATGAAAATTCAAGAAGAAGAGAGATGATAACTCTTTTACTGAATGTAATGGCCTGTGTTAAACGCTTCATTTCATTTCTGTTGCCAATACCATCATGCGTACAATCCGTAAGTTATCGCTTACTCGGAGAGTAAGCCTACAAACTACCTTGTTGTTATTGTTTATGTTGGGGGCGTTGGGGGGGGGGTGGGGGGGGGGGGGGGGTTGGGGGGGGGGGGGGGGGGGGGGAAGGGGGGGGGGGGGGGGGGGGGAGGGTTAGGAAAGCCCAAATATGGAAGAGCCTAAAAGGGTCTGAAAAGGTGTTTCGCTTTGAGTTAAAGATACAGGAATTTTAGGAAAGGATATTTATGAATTCTTTATTAGGATGAAACTAAAAAATGAATAATGTGCATGTTAAATAATAAAGAACAATTAAGTTAAGTATATCTTAGTTTTACCAGACCACTGAGCTGATTAACAGCTCTCCTAGGGCTGGCCCGAAGGATTAGATATTTTTGCGTGGCTAGGAACCAATTGGTCATCTAGCAACGGGACCTACAGCTTATTGTGGAATCCAAACCAAACAATTATTTCCAGTAAAAAATATAGCGTAGTTTCATTAAAATTTCCCGTTGGTGAAAACAACGCGATATTTTTAACTGTAGATTTTAGAAAACGAGCCCGAGTAAGAATTGGTTAGGTCGGAAAACGCCTTGTTTTAACTAGCTCTATTCATAGGGCGAGGAAACAGTATGTAAGAAACTGGACCTAAAATCCTTCCAAAAAATTTTTTTAAATTTTTTAACTTTATGGAAGAGCCTAAAAGGGTCTGAAAAAAGGTGTTTCGCTTTGAGTTTTAAAGATACAGGATTTTTAGGAAAGGATATTTTATGATTTCTTTATTAGGATGAAAACCTAAAAAATGAATAATGCGCATGTTAAATAATAAAGAACAATTAAGTAAGTATATCTTAGTTTTACCAGACCACTGAGCTGATTAACAAGCTCTCCTAGGGCTGGCCCGAAGGATTAGATATTTTTTGCGTGCTAGGAACCAATTGGTCATCTAGCAACGGGACCTAACAGCTTATTGTGGAATCAAAACAAACAATTATTTCCAGATAAAGATAGCGTATTCATTTAAATTTCCTGTTGTGGAAAAAACAACGCTATATTTAACTGTAGATTTTTTTTAGAACGAGCCGGAGTAAGCTGGAGGCGGAAAACGCCTTGTTTTAACTAGCTCTATTCATTAGGGCGAGACATGTATGTAAAGAAACATGACCTAAAATCCTTCCAAAAATTTTTAAATTTTTTAACTTTATGATTAAGCTCCTTCATATAAAAATAAATTCATGTACTATTTCTTGAAATATCAGACTTAGGACAAAGATGATAGTTGGAAGGTAAAATCTTATTCGTTTTCTTAGAAGCTTTGTAAGGAGATATATGAAGGCGAGGATGTAATAATAATAATAATAATAATAATAATAATAATAATAATAATAATAATAGACACTCTCTCAAGCATACTTTATTCAAAGTAAAGGCTACTTCTGCAGCGTTACGCTTGTAGAGATTCTTCTCTGTTTTTCGAATAACGGCTTTTTCCGAGCTACTTAAACAGACTAATAGAGCGCCTATAGAGGTCATGATCAAATACGGAGTCATGATTGGTGTGTATATTTCAATTTTACAGATAAACTATGACATCATAGTCATTAAAGTCATTAATGAGAGAGAAAAAAGCCATTATTCGAAAAATAGAGAAGAATCTCTACAAGCGTAACGCTGCTGAAGAAGCCATTATTTTTAATAAAAGAAATATAGCAATAATAACATAATCGCCCCTTCCTTTCCTGTGCTAAACGTAACAGGAAAAAAATCAAGTTCTTATGTAAGGCTCTTTATTCAGAAAATCCTCTAGAAGGGGGAAAACTATTTAAGACTCTACCAATAAACTTATTTGGGGGAAAAAGTACAAAAAGTGGCGTTAATTATCCAAAGGCCTCATTAGGGCACAGCAGCCATTATTTTAGGGAGACGAATTCTTCTCCAAAGTTGGGTTAGTAGAGGGCGTTTCTGTTATGGAATCACTCTCTCTTTCTCTCTCTCTCTCTCTCTCTCTCTCGCTGAAACAAACACACATATGTACACGTATAAGACTGTTTGGTGAAGGTGTTTCTACTGTGGAATCTGTCTCTCTCTCTCTCTCTCTCTCTCTCTCTCTCTCTCTCTCTCTCTCTCTCTCAGGAACCTCAAAAAATAATCTAACAACAATCCACAGTAATTATCATACAGACATATTCATAACTCACCGAATACTTTGCAAGTCTATCAAACAAAATGGAAGATCATATCTTCAATATATATAATTTATTCCTTATGAAATTGCTAATAGATTAGTTAGAACTGCCATTGCAACGATTACGAAAAAGGCCAATCGTCCAAATGCGTCACAGTAACGAGAAACGTTTAAAAATGCTTTTTTCTAATCGTTAGATGATTGGACACAACGTCTGCATCGTATTTGTCGAAATTGTTCGGATTCGCCTTTCAATGCAGTAGATTTGAATAAACGTTCTTTTGATTAATATATATACCCTCTCTCTCTCTCTCTCTCTCTCTCTCTCTCTCTCAGGACACCACCATAGACAAAGCAAATTTTACTTAAATCATATTTTAGGTAAACGATATCTTAAGCAGCAGACAACCTCGTGACGTCATCGTTCTATTGTGACGTCATGTCTCAGCCACTACCCCTATGAGTGACGTAATTTTTTTATTTTTAATGTTTTCGTTTTCCTCATGTTCCTCGCCATTTCCAACTCTCTCTCTCTCTCTCTCTCTCTGCTAAGGTACATGCTCACTTGAACCAAGAACTTAAACCCTGTTACCCTTTCCGGTCGCTATCGCTCATTCCCACAAATCATCGTTCAAGAAGCGTTCAAATGGACCTTTCGGGTCTGGCGATTTTAAATGAAACTCTCCACTAATATTCGGGATAATTACTATTCTTCTTGAGGGCGCCACCTTTTTTCGCTCGGCAGGACGAGTCATTTTTAATGAGCAGGTATTTGATTTAATATATAAAAATAGATAATGTAATTGTTAAGGAGTTTAAGGGTAAATTATTTCCTTTATTATAATTCTATCTAATGAGGGAGAGAAATATTTCATGATTTTCTTATTATACTCTTTTTTTATTTCAAGTGTATGATTGTGTTTTCCTTGGTATATATTTCAGTTTCTTAAAAAAAAGAGAATAATATGCAGTCTTCTTTGAGAAAAGACCAAGATAAATAAAAGTATAGAAACTGAAATACATAAGAAAATCACAATCATAAAACAACAGGAAATATTTCAATTCCTTATCTGACAGAAATATAATAAATATATGTATGTATGTATATATTTACAATATTTTCTGTATGTTTTCACGGTCATCCCTAATAGGCTTTTGCTAAACACGCCGCAAAGGTGGAGACATACCGGATCCAAACCCTTCGGGGTCACTACGTATCTAGTGGAAGATCCTATTATATATATATATATATATAATATATATATATATATATATATATAATCTAATTATAGATATGTATAATATATATATAATATATATATATATGTGTGTGTGTGTGTATATTCTATTACACGATTCACAGTTGGATTATTTAATATTTTATATTTTTATATTTATAATTTATATTTCTTCTAACAAAACTCTGACGTAAAAAGTAATATATATATATATATATATATAATATATATATATATATATATATATATATATCATATCCCTTCAGATCCACCCTCCTCCCTAAATCACAACACTAACCCCACCCTCCCCGACCCCAAAGAAAGTTCGCATTTTAACCTGCCACGACACATTACGTAAATCCCTAATATTCTTGACACCCCAAAGTTCTTTAGAAATCAGGAAGGAGAGATTCCCTCAGGACGCGTCAGTCATCTCTCAGTCTCCTCATTGTTCGCTGGTGAAGTTGTAAGTATGGAGAATGTCACTGTGGACTCAGTAACTCTCTCTCTCTCTCTCTCTCGTGTAATTGTTTTCGTAAGTTGCTCCCCACTCAGGAGTTCCTAGACAGGTCTCATTGTGTAATGGGACAGAGAGTAAATAAAAACATTTCCTGGTCGTCACACTTCCTAGGTTTTGTTGGGTGGTTAAAAGAAGGTTTTTAGTATTGTTTCTCTTGGTCACGTTAAGCGTAAGGGTGATATTTTAGTATTGTTTCTCTGGGTCACGTATATAGTGTTAGGGTGATATTTTAGTAACTGTCTCTCTGGGTAAAAACGCGAAGGTCTGTACGTGGCGGAATTGTCCTCAGTTTGTATTGTTTTCATTTATTTTTCATTTTCAAAATAAACCTCCATTATTTTCTCTCTCTGCTCCGACTTTCAAGATAACTTCCAGAAATAAGAGGCTGATTGCGGACTAGTTTTGTCATTTTTTCAAACGTTGTTTATTGTGATTCCGGGGCTTTCACCTATTACAGAGAGGAAATATATATTATATTATATATATATAGGATACCATATATATACATTATATATATATATATATATATATATATATATATATATTATATATATATATATAGATAGATATAGATAGATAGATAGATAGATAGATAAGATAGGATAGATAGATATAGATATATACATATACATATACATATATATATAATAAATATATATATTATATTATGATATCATATATATATATATATATATATATATATATATATGGTATGTGTGTGTGTGTGTGTGTGTGTGTGTGTGTGTGTGTGTATGTATGCGTCCATGTGTGAGAAAGAGCGTGTTCTCGTTAGGTATGCATGTATTCACAAACACACACAAGGTACAATAGCGTACATCCAGTCTCTAAATATTCATACTTTTAGTTCGGTCCCTTTGATGCAAACCGGGAGAGAGAGAGAGAGAGGAGAGAGAGAGAGAGAGAGAGAGAGAGAGAGAGAGAGAGGAGCATAAACATTTAAGAAGAAACCTTTATCCCTTCTTGAAAAACCGAGGAAATAAATATTCAGTAGATTTCAATAGTCTCTCTCTCTCATCCTCTCTTCCATCTCTCTCTCTCTCTTCTCTCATCTCTCTCTCTCTGTAGGTGGAGATCTCTTGATGAGCAATCTCCATTCTCGTTTCTCATCCAGTGAGAGCCTTTGTGTTTACTAATGAAGTGCTAAGTCGATGGTCCTCACTCAAGTATCGCCAAAGGAATAACACCTAGTGGTGTTTTGGAAGAAAATAAATGGATATATTATTATTATTATCTTATATGAATACTATATATATATAATATATATATATAAAATATATATATATATATATATATATATATATATATATATATATGTATGTGTGTGTGTGGTAGTGTATATTTTACATATATAGTAAAGTATTTATTATATACGCAATATGCACTTGCGATTATGTTTTATGATATATATACGTGGGAACTAGCATATATCATACTTATATATATATTATATATATAATATATATATAGATATATTATATATAGATATATATATATATATAGGATATATATATATATATATATATTAGGATATTTACTCAAATATTGTCCCACTTGAAGAAACAGATAGGTTTTCAGCCATCCGTAAAATTGAATAATATTCCCCACTGGATATTACGACTTTAATTCGAAGTCAGGATTAGATAATAACTTCCTTATATATATCGACAGCAATCCATAGCAAAAGGAGATTTATTTCTTACATCTATAACAATTTCACGGCATTTCATATAGCTTTAAAATAAGTTTGATTTTTCATGAACAATTTCAATATCAACAAATGAATACCCAGGATATGTTTTATTTAATTATATTTCTCTTTTTTCAGTCTGGACTCGAATTATTTAATCAGCAAGGTCATCTGACTCAACCAAAACAGCAAGAGGAAGAATCAAGAAAAGTTCAAGTTATCATTTGTCTAAAAGTAAGACGTAGATTCTAGCTTGTATTCATTTTAGTATTACTATGTTTCTTTGATACGAAGTTCACCCTAAGATTTGAAGGCTTGGTTTTCTGTGGCTGAGTTGCCGAATATCATTTGGGAACCTCACCAATCCAGGCAACTCCCCTTTGACGACGTAGTTCCTCGGTGATCTGAGAGGAATTAAAGGAAATATTACGTGTCCGAAAGGATTTGAGTAGCTTACGGGTACATCCCAGCCCACTCTGATGGCGCTGTTGCCAGCGGTTGCTAGACAGACTTCGGAAAACGTTTCTGACGTCGAAACGTTCGGGCAGGAAAACGTTTCAAAGATCGATGTCATTGTGTTCAAGAACGGCTTTGATTTGTCAATTTTCCACCCACATAGAGAAGGGGAGGAGGGATATGAGGAAGAATGTAGGAAGAATAGGAGGAGGAATAGAAGGGGGATTGTGGAGGAATAAGAGGAGGATTGGGAAGGAATAGGAGGACGGTTGGGAGGAATAGAAGGAGGATGGAGAGGAATAGGAGGAGGATTGAAGAGGAATAAAAGGAATATGGGGAGGAATAGGAGGATTGTGGTTAAATAGGAGGAGGATTGGGAAGGAATCGGAAGAGGATGGGGACGAATAGAAGGAGGATTTAGGAGGAATGGGAGACCTTACAGACCTTACAGACCTTACATCTTGTTCGGGTTGTCCCAGGTCCCTCAGTGTGAGGCACCTCTAATGTCTACCAGAGAGTTGCTAGTACATCTTCCGGTATATTTTGCATCTTCCAATCTTGGATGGTCTGGGATGCAGCTTAGATATTTGCCGAGATTATTCTTAAACACATCTAAGCTCACTCCTGATATATTGCCTCAGATGACCTGGCAACCCATTGGATAGACGCTGCATTATCGATGCTGGTGCGTAGTGGATTGAATTCCTGTGTGCTTTCCTTATTTTTCCTGGTATAGTTTTGGGAACTGTTAATCTACCTCTGCTTGCTCTTTCTGATATTTTTAGCTCCATGATGTTTTTGGCAGTTCCTTCTACCTGTTTCCATGCCTGAATGATCATGTAGCGTTCTCTTCTCCTTTCTAGACTATATAATTTTAAAAATTGTAGCCTTTCCCAGTAGTCAAGATCCTTAACTTCTTCTATTCTAGCTGTAAAGGACCTTTGTAAACTCTATTTTTGCAATATCCTTTTGATAGTGTGGGTACCATATCATATTCCAATATTGAATTGGACTACGAACATACGTTTTATAAAGCATAATCATGTGTTCAGCTTTTCTTGGTTTGAAGTGCCGTAACAACATTCCCATTTTTGCTTTACATTTTGCCAATAGAATTGCTATTTGATCATTTCATAACATGCTCCTGTTCAACATCACACCAAGGTCTTTAACTGCTTCCTTATTTGTGATTGTCTCATTATTAGGTCCTCTATATGCATATAGCTTTTCTTCTCTATCTCCATAATTTATTGATTCAAATTTATGAGAGTTAAATACCATCCTATTTACCTCTGCCCAATCATATACTTTGTTAAGGTCTCTTTGTAGCACGTTCCTGTCTTCATCACAAGTAATTTCTCTACTTATTATTGTGTCATCGGCGAAACTACTCACTACCGATTCCTTAACATTATTGTCTATATCTGCAATTATAATAACAAACAGCAATGCAGCTAGCACCGTACCTTGTGGCACACCGGATATTACCTTAGGTTCCTCCGATTTCTCATCGTTTGCAATAACTATCTGTTTTCTGTTGTGTAAAAATTCTTTTAACCATCTTCCTACTTTGTCCACTATATTATGTTTTCTAAATTTCTTCGCTAATATATTATGATCTACCTTGTCAAAAGCTTTTGCAAAATCTAGATAAACCACATCTGTTTCTTTTCCGTTTTTCACATTTTTGTATAAGTTCTCACGGTGGACTAACAGTTGGGTTTGTGTATTTTTTCCGGGTACAAAACCATGTTGTCCTATATTAAACAAATTATTTTTTATTAAATGTTTCATAATATTTTTCTTCATTACCCTTTCATACACTGTCATAATATGTGATGTTAGACTCACAGGCCTATAATTACTTGCGTCTAGTTTTGATCCACTTTTGAAAGCAGGATTAATATATGCTAATTTGTGCTCATCATAAATCTTGCCTGTATCTACACTTTGTCTTAATAATATTGCAAGTGGCTTTGCGATAGAATGAACTACTTTCTTTAACAAAATAGCAGGGACACCATCAGGCCCAGCTGCAGCCCCATTTTTAATTTCATTAATAGCCTGCACAATATCAGCTTCATTAATGTCTATGCCTGATAAATACTCAATATTTTCATCCATTATTTCTGTATCATTATCTTCATTATCAAGTCTAAGGGTAAATTCTCTCTTATATCTATCTGCCAATATGTTGCATATTTCCTTTTTTTCATTCATTAATCGCCCTTCAATTCTTAGAGAACCTATTTCTATTCTTCTTTTATTCATCTCTTTCGAATATGAGTACAATAGTTTGGGGTTTTGCTTGATATTTACTAGGGTTTTTTCTTCCAAGTCCCGTTTTTCATTTTCTTTTCATTGTATAATCTTTTGTTCTGCATTTTCTATCTTACTTTTTAGTTCCATCACTTTCCATGCATTTTTTTTTCTTTTGCAAGGCCTTTTTTCCACTTTCTGATTTTCTGGAACAAGATCCGTCTGTCTCTTGGTATGCATGACTGATGTTTACTTTTCTTCTTCAGTATATAAATTATCGACTATTTTCTCTAATATTTTATATAATATCTCCGTATTTACCTGTATATCATCACTTACGAAAACGTTATCCCAATCTTTGTTTAATTCTTCGTTTATTTCTGACCATTTTATATTTTTACTGCAGAAATTGTATTTTCCATATCCTTCACAGTTTTTCATTTTTTGCTTATCTCTGTTTTCACTTGCTTTGGAATGTACTGTTAATTCTATGACATTATGGTCTGAAATACTCGCATTGCAAACTATTATTTCTTTAACATAATTCACCTCGTTCACAAATACTAGGTCTAAAGTATTTTCCTTTCTTGTTGGCAGGTGATTTATTTGTTGAATGTTGTATTCTAGTATCATATCTAATAGCTTTTCGAATTGCCTCTTATCTATTCCTCTTATTGAAGAGGAATAGGAGAAGGTTTGGGGAGGAATAGGGGAACAGAAGGAGGAAGGATGACGGTTTTTGGGGAAATGGGGTGATTATAAATCCTCACTTAAATATCTCTCAATTTATCCTAAAACCACGAACCATTTGCCTCTCTCTCTCTCTCTCTCTCTCTCTCTCTCTCTCTCTCTCTCTCTCTCTCTGTCTCTCTCTCTTGAAAGAGAATAAAATCTCTTCAAACGTTTTCATTAGATAATTGAATTTCTGTTTAGTCTTGTGGCACAAATCCATCGGTTGAATGATTAAATGAAAACCGTCATTATATTTTTTTAGATAACAAAGCAAAAATAATTATTGTTTTTAATGTGGTTTTAAAATCATTTTGTAAAATTTTTTTTTTTTCCCCCCCCATGTTTTCCATGACTGTATGAAACTTATGAAAAATAGGGATGAAGAATTTTGCATATGTCGTATTCTATGAAAATAATTTATTTTCTAATTTTAAATCGCCTGAATATTATATTTCGTGTCTTGTTTTATCTTCGAGGAAAGAATTTCACATCCTAGAACAACAACTGCTGCTATGCCAGAAAAAAAAAAACACCTGTCATCTATGTTCTTATATATTTAGTTTTTTGTTGGGAGAGGGGCGGGGGGCAACAGACGTTAAATATCGGCATTCGGTATCATTTATGCTAACCGTTATTGATTCGTGTCATCTTGGTTGGCCTTTTTTTTTTCTTTTTTCTTCCTTGGGTCAGATGGTGACCTATGACCTTTCGTTATTCATTTCGAAATGCCCTTTGAAGTTTATTAATATTGGATTTTAATTAATTGTTTTAAAATATTGTGTTAAATTTCATAGTTTAGAAGAATTAAATAACGGAAGAGTTCTAATTATCATTTTCATTTTTGCAATGCCAGTTTGTTTTAGTGATCATGTAAATCAATCAATCAATCACTCATTTTACCCGTGCCACGTCAACCTGTTTTGGTACCAACCACAGATTCGATATTACTCGTGTTTCCTCTGATCAAGCCATTTAGATAAATTATACGTAACTGAGCCCATTGAACTAATGATTGGTCTGATAGGGTTATTGATTTTATGTGTCTTGACTAAACCATACATATAAGGTAGGGAGGCGCATTGCGGTGTAAACTGTTTAATTAAATGGTCCAAAATCCTTTTGTTATTTAGAAAAATTTAATCAAAACCTATGCCCTGATGATATCAATATTTGTAAAGGTATTGTGTATGGTGCTATGTGTAAGCCTTCTCCCCCTAATGCACCCGTGAGATTTCTCCAGGCTTTTAAGAAAATTAAAGAAGACAATACAGTGAAAGTGACTAAAGCAGATAAATCTAATGCAGTGGTAATAATGAATAAAAGTGACTATATAAGTAAAATAATGACATTGCTAAATGATACTGATACTTATACGAAACTGAGGTCTGACCCTACACAGACAGTGAACTCCCATTTTAATAAACAAATTAAATCCATTTTGAAGGGCTTCGACCATTTAATTAAACAGTTTACACCGCAATGCGCCTCCCTACCTTATATGTATGGTTTAGTCAAGACACATAAAATCAATAACCCTATCAGACCAATCATTAGTTCAGTGGGCTCAGTTACGTATAATTTATCTAAATGGCTTGTAAACATTCTTACTCCTTTGGTAGGAAACATTTCTAACACGAATGTTAAAAACAATGTTGATTTTATAAACAAATTGAATATTGAATAGTTTAAATTTGAATTTTGATTTTAATATGGTTAGTTTTGATGTTGTCTCTTTATTTACAAAAGTGCCTGTAGATGACATACTTGAATATTTGGAGGAAGAATTAGAACGACTGACATTCCCTTAAGTGTGGCAAACCTCATTAGTCTCATAAGGTTAGTATCATAGTATGTATCAAAATAGAAATTTGTTTTTAATAGATACAAAATGTTTGGCATAGCTATGGGTATTCCCTTATCTCCTGTCCTTAGCAATATTTACATGGAATTTTTTTTGAGACAAAACTCTTAACCAAGAATTTTGCCCCAAAAAATTATTTGGTTTAGATATGTGGATGATATCTTATGTATTTGGCCAGTTCACGAAAATCTCCAGGAATTCCTTAATAATCTCAATAATTTTATCCCTTCTATAAAATTTACCGTAGAGGAAGAAAGAAATTGTAATTTGAATTTTCTTGATGTAACTGTCCATAGAAATTATAGAAATTTCACCTTTTCAGTCTTTCGAAAATCAACTGACATTGCCTCTTTTGTTCATTACTACTCCCAATCACCATCAAAATGTTAAATTCTCTGTTTTTTCTGGGATGTTTCTAAGGGCTTTACGTGTCTGTAGCCCGCAGTTTATTGACGCTGAAATTAAAAATATTTATGATTTTGCAATGGAACTTAAATACCCAAGGACTTTTGTAGATGTGGCATAGGAAAGAGATAGAAAAATATTTTATTCAACTAATGACAAACTTGAATTTAGTAAGAATAACATTCTAAAATTACCCTATGATGAAACGTTTTTAGATATTCCTAGAATTTTAAAGCTTTTTAACATAAATGTGTTTTTCAGTATATTAATGTCAAGAGTTTAATAATAAAAAATTCTCCTAAAGATCTTCCAGGCTGCATATATGAAATTCCTTGCAAAAGTGTGATAAAGTCTATTACGGACAAACCGGTAAATCTCTTTCGCAACGTCTCAAACAGCATCAGTGTCCTGTGAGAACTGGGCAAATATCGAATGCATTATTCGTACATATGAGAGATTTAGACCATCCTATTAACTGGAGTCAAGCAAGAGCCTTAATCCCATGTAATGACACATTTAAAAGGAATATCATTGAATCTTGTTTCATCAAGTCAGATAATAGAAATGTTCTAAATTTAAGTTTTTGTTTATTTAAACTTGATGCTTTCATAATGAAAAAAGTTGTAGATAAATATCAAGCAACAAAATTTAATATATTCAGTTTTTACATGTTTTGGGACTGTTAAAGAAACTTTGTAATTTCGGTTAGGGTCAATCTGTTTAGGTTTTGTGACCGTGTGATATCCGATAATCCTGGATTATCTCTAATTTTAATTTTTTACCCTTTTGACAATTAACCATCTGGTATTCTTGATCTTGTGTTGTACCTGAGACCTTTCTCTCCAATTGTACCTCATTAACGCCTTGACAATGTCTGAGTAAAGACGAAAGCGCTTGGATTTCTGACTATCATTTTCCTGTGGAATTTGCTTATTTATGAAGTCACGTGCATCTACTGTGATTTTTTAAGCATATATATATATATATATATATATATATATATATATATATATATATACATATATTATATATATATATATATATATATATATATATATATATATATATATATATATATATATATATATATGTATATATACACAGGGTGTCCATAAAGTCCCAGTACCATTCTGAACAATAAATACATGTAATGGTACTGGGAGTTTATGGACACCCTGTATAGACATGAAAATATAGATGCATGCTAAAGAAAAGATATTTGATCAGAGGAAACACGAGTAATATCGAATCTGTGGTTGGTACCAAAACAAGTTGACGTGGCACGGGTAAAATGAGTGATTGATTGATTGATTTACATGATCACTAAAACTGGCGTTGCAAAAAATGAAAATGATAATTAGAACTCTTCCGTTATTTAATTCTTCTAAACTATGAAATTTAACACAAAATTTTAAAACAATTAATTAAAATCCAATATTAATAAACTTCAAAGGGCATTTCGAAATGAATAACGAAAGGTCATAGGTCACTATCTGACCCAAGGAAGAAAAAAGAAAAAAAAAAAGGCCAACCAAGATGACACGAATCAATAACGGTTAGCATAAATGATACCGAATGCCGATATTTAACGTCTGTTGCCCCCCCGCCCCTCTCCCAACAAAAAACTAAATATATAATAACATAGATGACAGGTGTTTTTTTTTTCTGGCATAGCAGCAGTTGTTATTCTAGGATGTGAAATTCTTTCCTCGAAGATAAAACAAGACACGAAATATAATATTCAGGCGATTTAAAAATAGAAAATAAATTATTTTCATAGAATACGACATATGCAAAATTCTTCATCCCTATTTTTCATAAGTTTCATCACCGTCATGAAAACATTTTACAAAATGATTTTAAAACCACATTAAAAACAATAATTATTTTTGCTTTGATATCTAGAAAAATATAATGACGGTTTTCATTTAATCATTCAACCGATGGATTTGTGCCACACGACTAAACAGAAATTCAATTATCTAATGAAAAAGTTTGAAGATATTTTATGCTCTTTCAAGAGAGAGAGAGACAGAGAGAGAGAGAGAGAGAGAGAGAGAGAGAGAGAGAGAGAGAGAGAGAGAGGGGCAAATGGTTCGTGGTTTTAGGATAAATTGAGAGATATTTAAGTGAGGATTTATAATCACCCCATTTCCCCAAAAACCGTCATCCTTCCTCCTTCTGTTCCCCTATTCCTCCCCAAACCTTCTCCTATTCCTCTTCAATAAGAGGAATAGATAAGAGGCAATTCGAAAAGCTATTAGATATGCTACTAGAATACAACATTCAACAAATAAATCACCTGCCAACAAGAAAGGAAAATACTTTAGACCTAGTATTTGTGAACGAGGTGAACTATGTTAAAGAAATAATAGTTTACAATGCGAGTATTTCAGACCATAATGTCATAGAATTAACAGTCCATTCCAAAGCAAGTGAAAACAGAGATAAGCAAGAGATGAAAAAGTGGGAAGGATATGGAAAATACAATTTCTGCAGTAAAAATATAAAATGGTCAGAAATAAACGAAGAATTAAACAAAGATTGGGATAACGTTTTCGTAAGTGATGATATACAGGTAAATACGGAGATATTATATAAAATATTAGAGAAAATAGTGGATGATTATATACTGAAGAAGAAAAGTAAACATCAGTCATGCATACCAAGAGACAGACGGATCTTGTTCCAGAAAATCAGAAAGTGGAAAAAAGGCCTTGCAAAAGAAAATAAAATGCATGGAAAGTGATGGAACTAAAAAGTAAGATAGAAAATGCAGAACAAAAGATTATACAATCAAACGAAAATGAAAAACGGGACTTGGAAGAAAAAACCCTAGTAAATATCAAGCAAAACCCCAAACTATTGTACTCGTATTCGAAAAAGATGAATAAAAGAAGAATAGAAATAGGCCCTCTAAGAATTGAAGGGAGATTAATGAATGAAAAAAAGGAAATATGCAACATATTGGCAGATAGATATAAGAGAGAATTTACCCTTAGACTTGATAATGAAGATAATGATACAGAAATAATGGATGAAAATATTGAGTATTTATCAGACATAGATATTAATGGAGCTGATATTGTTCAGGCTATTAATGAAATTAAAAATGAAGCTGCAGCTGGGCCTGATGGTGTCCCTGCTATTTTGTTAAAGAAAGTAGTTCATTCTATCGCAAAGCCACTTGCAATATTATGAAGACAAAGTGTAGATACAGGCAAAGTTTATGATGAGTACAAATTAGCATATATTAACCCAACTTTCAAAAGTGGATCAAGACTAGATGCAAGTAATTATAGGCCTGTGAGTCTAACATCATATATTATGAAAGCGTATGAAAGGGTAATGAAGAAAAATATTATGAAACATTTAATAAAAAATAATTTGTTTAATATAGGACAACATGGTTTTGTACCCGGAAAAAGTACACAAACCCAACTGTTAGTCCACCGTGAGAACTTATACAAAAATGTGAAAAACGGAAAAGAAACAGATGTGGTTTATCTAGATTTTGCAAAAGCTTTTGACAAGGTAGATCATAATATATTAGCGAAAAAAATTAGAAAACATATTATAGTGGACAAAGAAGGAAGATGGTTAAAAGAATTTTTACACAACAGAAAACAGATAGTTATTGCAAACGATGAGAAATCGGATGAAGGTAAGGTAATATCCGGTGTGCCATAAGGTACGGTGCTAGCTGCATTGCTGTTTGTTATTATAATTGCAGACATAGACAATAATGTTAAGGAATCGGTAGTGAGTAGTTTCGTCGATGACACAAGAATAAGTAGAGAAATTACTTGTGATGTTGAACAGGAGCATGTTATGAAATGATCAAATAGCAATTCTATTGGGAAAATGTAGAGCAAAAATGGGAATGTTGTTACGGCACTTCAAACCAAGAAAAGCTGAACACATGATTATGCTTTATAAAACGTATGTTCGTAGTCCAATTCAATATTGCAATATGATATGGTACCCACACTATCAAAAGGATATTGCAAAAATAGAGTTTACAAAGGTCCTTTACAGCTAGAATAGAAGAAGTTAAGGATCTTGACTACTGGGAAAGGCTACAATTTTTAAAATTATATAGTCTAGAAAGGAGAAGAGAACGCTACATGATCATTCAGGCATGGAAACAGGTAGAAGGAACTGCCGAAAACATCATGGAGCTAAAAATATCAGAAAGAGCAAGCAGAGGTAGATTAACAGTGCCCAAAACTATACCAGGAAAAATAAGGAAAGCACACAGGAATTCAATCCACTACGCACCAGCATCGATAATGCAGCGTCTATCCAATGGGTTGCCAGGTCATCTGAGGAATATATCAGGAGTGAGCTTAGGTGTGCTTAAGAATAATCTCGGCAAATATCTAAGCTGCATCCCAGACCATCCAAGATTGGAAGATGCAAAATATACCGGAAGATGCACTAGCAACTCTCTGGTAGACATTAGAGGTG
>NC_061105.1:14953217-14960717 GCF_015104395.2 Macrobrachium nipponense | reverse complement strand
GTCTTGATCCACTTTTGAAAGTAGGGGTAATATATGCTAATTTGTGCTCATCATAAATCTTGCCGTATCTACACTTTGTCTTAATAATATTGCAAGTGGCTTTGCGATAGAATGAACTACTTTCTTTAACAAAATAGCAGGAATTCCATCAGCCCTGCAGCAGCTCCATTTTTTAATTTCATTAATAGCCTGCACAATATCAGCTTTCATTAATATCTATGTCAGCTAAAATAAATATTCACTATTTTCATCCCATTAACGTTCTATATCATTATCTCATTAATTCTATTTCTAGGGTCGGGTGAATTCTCGTCCTTATTTATTCGTTTCTGCCAGTATGTTGCAAATTTCCTTTTTTTCATTCGGTTAATTCTCCCTTCAATTTCAGCAGGGGAGGGCCTATTTCTAGTTATTCTTTTGATTCATCTTCTTCGCATATGAGTTATAATCAAGCTTGGGGTTTTGGCTTGATATTTAATAGGGAACTTTTTTCTTCCAAAGTCACCCGTTTTTCATTTTCTTTTGATTGTATAATCTTTTGTTCTGCATTTCTATCTTACTTTTTAGTTCTATTAACTTTCCATGCATTTTTTTCTTTTGCAAGACCTTTTTTCCACTTTCTGATTTTCTGGAACAAGATCCTTCTGTCTCTTGGTATGCATGAATGATGTTTACTTTTCTTCTTCGGTATATATTTTCCACTATTTTCTCCATTTTATATAATATCTCCGTATTTACCCTTATGTCATCACTTACGAAAATGTTATCCCAATCTTTGTTTAATTCTTCATTAATTTCTGACCATTTTATATTTTTACTGTAGAGGGTTGTATTTTTCCATATCCTTCCCACTTTTTTCATTTCTTGCTTATCTCTATTTTTCACTTGCTTGGAATGAACTGTTAATTCTATGACATTATGGTCTGAAATATTCGCATTATAAACTATTATTTCTTTTAACATAATTCATCTCGTTCACAAATACTAGGTCTAAAGTATTTTCCTTTCTTGTTGGCAGGTGATTTATTTGTTGAATGTTGTATTCTAGTAGCATATCTTAATAGCTTTTCAAATTGCCTCTTATCTTCTGCACTACTATTACTCTCTTTTTTATATGTATAAGTACAACCACAATCTCCTATTCGTTCTTTCCATTCTACGAAAGGAAAGTTGAATGTCACCAGATAGGAGAATAGTCCAGTCCATTGTGATTTCTACATATATCATCCAATTTTTCAATTATTAAGTCAAACTCTTTAGTATTAGGAGGTCTATATATTACTATGTTCATCAATTTTTCAGATTCAATTCTACCGCTATTAGTTCACATTCTGAGTTACTATATTTCTCATATATTTTTCCTTGTTTTTTGTCTTTCCCATATATTGCGGTTCCCCCTTGATTCCTATTTTTTCTATCTGATCTATAAGTTTGGAACCCTTTTATTTGATCATCATTCCCAGTCTCTTGGAATACCAGGTTTCACTTATATTCATTATATCTATTTTCTTTTCATTTTGGGTTAGTTCTTCTAAGTACTCTATTTTTCTTTTTGAGTTACTCGTAACTAAACCCTGCGCATTCATCACTATGATGGTTTGCGTGTTTTCTCCTTCATTTAATACTGGTAGTAATAAGGATTTTCCCATGTCTCTTTCCTGTTCTGGTATGTTGTTCTTTTTTTCATTTCCAGAAATTCTGACATTAAAAAATCCAACTTTTCCATATATTTGATCTTCCTTCATCATAATTGATTCATTTTGTGTCTGAATCTGCAATTTTCTCCGTTTCTGCAATATCCTCTTGCATAATAAATACAGTTATTATCTCTTGAGTAGAATTTCGGAGCTGATGCTTTGAAATTTTTGCTGACACCTCTGCATATCTCATTGGTGGTTTTGCTTTTCTCTTTTACCTGATATTCTTGATTTCTCTCTTTATTTGTTTCTTTCTTATTTTGGATTTTATTACTTGGTTGGTTATTTATTTGATTATGATTCATGGCTACAGGGTGCATATATTTGCATTTTTTGTCGAACTTACATCCTTTTCCTTCTTTTAGGTTTTTACATATTTTTGATGCAGATCTCTGCAATCATCCCCTCCCCATATCCATAAGTATGCACATTTACCATATATTTCATAGTTTTGACATATCTTAGGATGTTTGTAGTAACAATATCTTTCTCCAAATCTGCAATTCCCTCTTTTCAAAAGGTTGCAGATTTTGTCTTTCTTGTCTATTTTTTCCTCTTTCCCGTCATTGTATAGATCTGGGTAGAGCCTCTTCGGGATTTGCTTTTCTGTTGTCATATCGTAATTTATTTCTTCGTAGGTATGCTGCTTTATTGCCTCATATGTAGTATCAATGAGTATCTCTGCATCCATACTTTTATCTTGTTCTTTGTTTTCCTTTATTTTTTTTCTGTCATTTCATTTTGTTTACTTCTCTCCGTTTTCCTCTTCTTCTTTTTCTTCTTCTTCTTCCTCTCTCTTCTTCTTCATCCTCAACTATTTGTACATTCAATCTTGATTTAATAACATTGTCTATCCATGATAGACTGTTGAACAAAAAACTTCATGTATCTTTTCTCAAATCTTGTATTACCTCAGTACACTGTGGATGGGTCGGAATGTTGCAATGCAAGCACATTTTCTGATTAGGTTTTGTGGATTGACTATGCTATACCAACCTTACACAGTTTGCATGCTTTTGGCATTCTTTTTCCTATGCATCAATTAGGATATTCACAAGATTCACCTTATTCATTTTCTTTGTCGGAATATGTTGGTTTATGTATATTTTCTTTATGAGTCTCTTGACCACTTGGAACTTCTTCAATTATTTTCAAGATGTTTTCATAGATTTGTTCCAGTTTTGAAGGATTATATCCTTCTAATATATCTATGAATGCTTTTTGTATCTTTTTGGTTAGGACTGTTGCTGATTTCATAGATGAGAAATGCCAGTTCCCTTCCTGCTACTCATCGTATTGCGAATGCGTAAGTTGGCTAGGACAACGCCAAATTGACGCCACCTCTTCCCGCAGTTGGAACTTACTGCCATCTTGTTCTGATTTATAGAGAGAGAGAGAGAGAGTTTGACAAGCCTTTTGGTGAAAATATAAAAGGATTGGCTGATCGATTTATGGCTACTAAATCTGGCGTCACAACGCCTAGGTCACTGAAAAGGAGAGCGAAAAAGGGGGAAAAAGAAGAGAGGGTAATATCCTAAGTAACTTTGAAAATAGAATTTTACAAATCAGGAAAAATAAAAAAAATATATAATAAAAAATAAATATCAGAAAAAATAAAAAAAATAAAGAATAAATATAAGAAAAAATATTTCAAAATTAGGACAAATTAAAAAATATATATAAATAAAAAATAAACGTCAGAAAAAATAAAAAATAAAAAGATTAAAAATTAAAATCAGAAAAAAAAACAGACTAAGAGAATGATCCAATAACACATATTCCCCACATCGCCTCCCCCCCCCCCCCTCCCCCCCCCCCCCCCCCCCCCCCCCCAGAAAAAATATCCTTTATCCTCCGTTCTCCTTCAGATGACGGAACTAATTAAGGAAACGGCACCGTCTCATCATCCTTAAAGGCGCCGTAGGAACGTAGGATTCGTAGGACTCTCCCATATACTGTAATTAACCAGAAGGAGAAGAAGTTAGGGTATGAGGCCTCCTACCACTCGGGCCCCTTTCGGGCCCCTTCTCCTTCTCCTCCTCCTCCTCCCCTCCTCCTCCTCCTCCCTCCTCCTTCTCCCCTCGTCCTCCTCCTCTCTCCTCCTCATCCTGCTATGAGGAGGATATGATAGGAAAGACACACACACACACGTATATATATATATATATATATATATATTTATATATATATATATATATATATATATATATAATTATATATATATATATATATTCTCTCTCTTTCTCTCTCTCTCTCTCTCTCTCTCTCTCTCTCACTCTCTTCTCTCTCTCTCTCTCTCTCTCTCTTCATTTGGGTCCAACGATAGTACTAACGTCAGCATCATCAAAAGTTCCCAAGTTTTCTAATAAACGTTATCAACGTTTTTTTGGGGGAGTCATATCACCGCAACGTTTTTCCCCTCTTTAAGTTTCTATGGCAATATCCTGTTTTTTTTTTTTTATTGAGAAGATGAAAACGTAGTCATTCTCATTATTACTGGAGCTGAAAAGAATTTTTTTTTCTTGCGTAGGAGATTTATTTTATTTTTTTTTCTTTTTGGCAACAAGTTTCAAGGTTACAGATGGAAAGAATAGTGTACTAAGAATGTCGGCTAAGAATAAGTGTTTTGGTTTTCGCGTGATGAGTAAAGAATTGGATTCGTAATCATAAAATATATAAATATATATATAAAAAAACATTAATTCAAATTAGTCTTGCTTTTCAGAAGTACAGTTCCAACTCGGTAGTCGCGAGTTCGATTCCCTGCTCTGCCAACGTGGAATCGGAGGAATTTATTTCTGGTGATTAGAAATTCATTTCTCTCTATAATGTGGTTCGGATCCCTCAATAAGCTGCAGGTCCCGTTGCTAGGTAACCAATTGGTTCCTAGCCACGTAAGAATATCCTTCAGGCCAGCTCTAGGAGAGCTGTTAATCAGCTCAGTGGTCTGGTTAAACTAACATATGCTTAAATTAATTTTTTCATAAGTACGGTTAAAACTGGATAAATTAAACTCAATTTTCTCATTAGTTTAAAACAAAGATCAACCAAAGAATTCTTGGTTTTAAAACTATCATTTTGGATGCATATCTGTTGCTATTTTCACCTATTTGTGTTCTTTTTTTTTTTGCATATCATTCATATTCCGATGTTTCTGAGATATAAAAGAACAACTCTGTAGTACAGGCAGCTTTTCCAAGTGAGCGATAAAGAAATAGGGTTCTCAACAGATAAATGTAGCTACACATAAATAAACAACATTGATTCAAATAAGTCCAGATTCTTAGAAGTAAAGTTAAAAGGTTTATCATGACTTCACAACAAGGATAAACTTATTCTTTTTATAAATAATAATTCTACCAAAGAAAAATCTTCATAATATGTGGCTTTAGAAAATTGTTATTCTTACGAATACTTGTAGCCATTTTCACCTATCAGTGTTTTTACACGTTTATCATTCATAATCAGCGTGTAACGTGGCTGCAGATGCATTTAAGATACTAAAGAATAGCTTTGTAGTAGAGACAGATGCAATATCGGAATATAACGTTCGATATGAAAGGCAAAACACAAACGTTTTTAAAACCATCAACTGACGTTTTGCGCCATTTTCATGGACTCAAACTAATAATTCAAAAAGGTTGGAAAATAACTAATAATTCAGATAGGTTGGAAAATAACTAATAATTAAAATCAGCTAGGAAATAACTAATAATTCAAATCGGTTGGACAAAGAAACGGTCAGTTAATAGGGTGATGTTTTATCCTTTTTTATATTCTCGATAAAAAGTCCTGCTGTCTGGGTTAGTTGGTACTTAAATAATTACTTTTTTGGATAAAAATTTTTTCAGAAAATAATTTGATAATAATTTTTTTGAGCCGAGGTGCCTTGCGTTGATTATACATATGTGTATGTATATGTATATTATATATAAGATATATAAATATATATTATTATAAATATATATATATATATATATTAGATAATACATATATATACATATTATATATTATATATTAATTAAATATAATATACAACAGTATATATATATATATTTATATATATATATATATACTTATATAATATATATATAATATTATCTAATATATTATATATCTATATATATATATATATATATACCGTATATATATATAAAGTTTTTTTGCCACGAAGGAAAAATGAAAAAGCGAGATAGCCGAGTACTTTCGGTCTTGTTCCGACCCTTTACTAAGGCAAACTGATTTTACAGAGGAAAACATAGTAAAAGAAGGCTTAATATCCAAACTGACACTACAAGATTAGCAATAAGGTCGATTTCATTCTACAGAAACGAGGAAACGCCTGAGGGTAGCCACACCTTGGAGGATACACACGCGGTAAACAGGTAATTCTTCCAGAAAACAGTACATTTTGAAAAAAACAAGGAAGCATATACAACTTAATATCATGAAATTTATACAAATTTTCCCAAAAAATTATCATTAATGAAAAGACGAAGGAAAATATAAATATATATATATCGAGCAAGAGAAAGAGGGAGAGAGAATATCGAACCAGAGGGAGAGAGAGAGAGAGAGAGGAGAGAGAGAGAGAGAGAGAGAGAGAGAGAGAGAGAGAGAAATAATAACTATATACATGTGGGACTAATTTATTAGTAGTTCATTTATTTTAAGGTCCTTCATAAACATCTTATAAATATATGGGTCCAAATGGTACATTCCCAGACTAAGATTTAGGTTGTTTTTATTAGTGATTTGTATAATTGCCGATTCCAGTAAATTTTTTGAAACATAATCATTAGATCTAGCAATTACAGAGGTATCACCCCAATTAATACAATGAGATTTTTCACTCAGATGGATAAACAGTGCATTTGAAGTCTGGGCTGTTCTAACTGAATACATATGCTGCTTAATACGTGCACATAAAATTTTACCTGACTGACCAACGTAAAACGATGGGCAATCCTTACAAGGAATTTTGTAAATGATGTTGTTATTTGTTACGGGACTATTCTTAATTAGCATATCTTTAATGGTATTGTTATAAGAGAACATTATATTAACATTAAACGATTTAAATATTGATTTTATGGTTTCAAATCCACGAAAGTAAGGTAAGCTAAGTACATTTTTAGGCATTTCTTTTTCAGTAATAGCAACACTATAAAACATTTTGTGAGCTTTTTGATAACATAAATCAATTAAATGAGGTGGGTAGCAGAGATCGTATCCTATCTTTTTTATGTATTCTATTTCTTGGTCAAGATATTGTGGACTCATGATACGCAAAGCGCGTAGGAACATAGAAGAAAAAATTGAAATTTTAATATTAAGATGGTGGCCAGAATAAAAATGTACATATGTTAAATTATTTGTGGGTTTTCCATAAATACTGAATTTGCATTGGAAAGATTCTCTATGTATTAATACATCTAGGAAAGGGATGACATTGTTATTTTCAATTTCAACAGTGAATTTTATGGATGGCACTAAATTATTCAATTTAGACAGTAAATCATTTACATCGATACCAACAGGTAAGACTACTAAGATATCACCGACATATCGGTACCATTTTAAGGGGACGATTGTGATATTCGGGAGGTGTTGTCTCCCAAAAAATTCCATATATAAGTTTGAAAGGAGAGGTGATAAAGGGTTACCCATGGCCATACCAAATATTTGTTGGTAATATTCTCCATTAAAAATAAATCTGCAATCACAAATACATAACTTAATCAAGGAAATTATGTGACTAACGGACATAGGCAATTCAAGCAGTACAAGTTCATTACTTAAA
>NC_061105.1:14895717-14950717 GCF_015104395.2 Macrobrachium nipponense | reverse complement strand
CACAAGTATTCCGCCTGATTTGCGTAACACTAATTTACAAAGCAACATCTGTGAGGTCAAAATGAACGCGTTATTAAGGTTTTCAAAGGAGCGGTACACCGTCATCAGTTTCAGATATGAGGTTACATAAACCCAGTAACTCCTCCGACTTCCCCCCCCCCCTCTCTCTCCTCTCTCTCTCTCTCTCTCTCTCTCTCTCTCTCCTCATTAGAGGTGAGGAATTCCCACAATGCCTCTGTTGCAAATGGCGTCGAATAGGACTGGCCTAACATTGTCAATATTCACATCATAAGGAGAAATGTAACAAAATTAATATATGTATGTATGTATGTATGTATGTATGTATGTGTAGTTGTAATTGCCACAATGCCCTCTTAAACTTCTCGTGGTCAGGTCGGCAAGGTGACCTCGTCGTGACTATGGTATCACGGGTTCGTTTCCCGCTACAGGACATCATGATTTCTTCGTATTTCTTTGAAGTTGGATCCCGAGGCTTTGTAGTAACAAGCGTATAAAAAAATAAACAAAACAAATTAAAAAAAAACCAAAGAATTTGAGAAGTTAAGAGGGCATTGTGGCTATTACAATTAATTATGTATCTGCCAAAAAATGGCCAGTAGAGTAGAGTAGAGGCTACATATAAATGTATATATTATATATATATATATATATATATATATATATATATATATAGATATATATATATTTATATATATATTAAACAGGCGGAGGTTTCTCTAAACCCAACTATACAATGAAGGTAGGGGAAGCACACCAACAGGTCAAGGAACTCATATTTATTAAGTTGCAACGTTTCGAAGCCAACCAGCAGGCCTCATTTTCAAGCTAAAAAGTAACAATATCTAATTAGTACAATAAAATTAAGCTACAATTTATTAAAATACACAATGTAAAGTACAATAAAACAATCACAGTTTAAAAACACAAATAAGGACCAACCGTTGAGTGTGAAGACAGAGGAAGGACTAACAAAAAACGTAAGCAGTTCACGAGAGGTAAAGAGGTGTAGACGTGGCATGGGTGTTCAGTGAGGGACCAGTTTTTTAATAAACAAAGATTCATTAATTGTTAAAACCTTGTGATTGGAAGCTCTGCCCAAAACCTGAAAGTCCTTGTACTGGATCGAATACCTACATTTATCGGTATGATCCCTTATGTTGGAAAATTCGGGATTCGAAAGCTTAGTGCCAGTTCTATAGCTGGTAGCTCTATGACTGTCGATTCGGACCTTAAGTAACCTATGTGTCGATCCAATATAGGTTCCTCGATTACATCGAGGACAAGTAAACTTGTAAATGACACATGAGGTCATCAATGGATCCAAACGGTCCTTGAAGTTGAAAAGGCTACCGATATTCAGTGGGTTTGTGGGTATAATTTTGATTTTCATAGCAGGGAGATGACCAAACATTAAAGCGTGGAGTTCCTTATATAAAGTTGTATTGTGAATAAAAGGAAGGCTAGCATAGAACGGTAATTTAGGAACGTGAGGAGTAGGATGACGTTCCTAAATTACCGTTCTATGCTAGCCTTCCTTTTATTCACAATACAACTTTATATAAGGAACTCCACGCTTTAATGTCTGGTCATCTCCCTGCCATGAAAATCAAAATTATACCCACAAACCCACTGAATATCGGTAGCCTTTTCAACTTCAAGGACCGTTTGGATCCATTGATGACCTCATGTGTCATTTACAAGTTTACTTGTCCTCGATGTAATCGAGGAACCTATATTGGATCGACACATAGGTTACTTAAGGTCCGAATCGACAGTCATAGAGCTACCAGCTATAGAACTGATACTAAGCTTTCGAATCCCGAATTTTCCAACATAAGGGATCATACCGATAAATGTAGGTATTCGATCCAGTACAAGGACTTTCAGGTTTTGGGCAGAGCTTCCAATCACAAGGTTTTAACAATTAATGAATCTTTGTTTATTAAAAAACTGGTCCCCTCACTGAACACCCATGCCACGTCTACACCTCTTTACCTCTCGTGAACTGCTTACGTTTTTTGTTAGTCCTTCCTCTGTCTTCACACTCAACGGTTGGTCCTTATTTGTGTTTTTAACTGTGATTGTTTTATTGTACTTTACATTGTGTATTTTAATATTGTAGCTTAATTTTATTGTACTAATTAGATATTGTTACTTTTTAGCTTGAAAATGAGGCCTGCTGGTTGGCTTCGAACGTTGCAACTTAATAAATATGAGTTCCTTGACCTGTGGTGTGCTTCCCCTACCTTCATTGTATATATAATACATATATATATATATATATATATATATATATATATACTATATATACAGTAAGAGAGAAAGATACGTATGTGTGTGTGTGTAAAGCATAATACATACAGTCAAAAGTACACTCTAAAAATGAATCTTAGAATCTACACCCAGAGTTTATCCGTCCCTAACACCCTGCTGTGTTATGCTAATGAGCATCCGAACAAGAGACTCGAGGAGAGAGAGAGAGAGAGAGAGAGAGAGAGAGAGAGAGAGAGAGAGAGAGAGAGAGATCAAACGTATTGTCTGACTGATGATTGGCTTAGGATTAAATTCTTACCGGACGTGTCACTTTGTTGTTGACCCCGATAAAAAATAGATCGCAGATAATCGGGTCCGATTATGAGTGACGATAACTGCAGCGGGACTCTGAAAGCAGTTAAATTATTTAAAGTAATTCGCTGTGTATTTGGGGATGATCAGGCGACTTCCTATTGACTGAGAAATAAACGAAACTGAAAGCTACAATGCGGAGTTTAGATGAGTACTAGTAATAGCAATACAAGGAAATGTTTAGGTTTCAAAAGAGTGAAAAATTATAAGCTTAGGTTTATTTATATATATATATACTATATATATATATATATATATATTATATATATATATATATATATATGTAAGTATAACTGAATCACGAAAGTTAGGAACGTGATAAATCCATAAATAGATATATGCCACGAAGGAAAAATAAACGAAGGAGGTCTGCAAGATCTTTCGACGTTAAAAGTCCTTTACTGAGCAGATAGTATCTGCTCAGTAAAGGACTTTTAACGTCGAAAGATCTTGCAGACCTCCTTCGTTTATTTTTCCTTCGTGGCATATATCTTTATATATATATATATATATATATATATATATATATATATATATATATATATATATATATATATATATATATATATCAACTGTAATTGTTGATAACAAGTGAAAACCATCGAAGAAGAAGGAAGAAGAAGAAGAAGAGAGAGAGAGCAGAGAGAGAGAGAGAGAGAGAGAGAGAGTGAGAGAGAGAGAGAGATTCTTCATTCTATTCTACATAAATACAGTTTTCTTCCTAGAGAGAGAGAGAGATTCTTTATTCTATTCTACATAAATACAGTTTTCTTCCTAGAAGAGAGAGAAAATAGAGAGAGAGAGAGAGAGAGAGAGAGAGAGAGAGGTATCACGCTCCATTCTGCATCAATCATGCTCGGCCCCACCACACCATTAGGCCTAGCCCCCTTCCCCACCTACACACCACCGCAGCCCCCCCCCCCCCCCCCCCCGAAATAAAGCGGGTCCCCGAAATTATGCAGATTCGCGTAAGAAGAAGAAAATCGCTCCCGATACGAAAAGACGATAAGACCGATGAAATCTCTTATCCAATTATCGCCTCTTTCTGTCGGTTGAAGAAGAAGAAGAAGAAGAAGAAGAAGAGGAGGAGGAGGAAAAGGAACTTCAGGGCTGGATCTGGCCGTGAATACCAAAACAAGGCGTATCTGACCTCCAGCTTACTCTGGGCGTGCGCTTACGTCTGCATGTTCAGATAGCGCGTTGTTTCACCAACGAAATTTTAAAATAAATACGCTATATTTTATTAGAAATTATTAACATGCGCAATATTTTTTTTTATATTTTCATTGTAATAAATAAATCTATATTTGATTAGAAATCATTGTTCTGTACTGTTTAACATGTGCATTATTTTTTTTTTTACATTTTCATTCTAATAAATAAATCATAAATATCCTATCACTAAAATTCCCGTCTCTTTAACTCAACGCGAAACACTTTTTTTTTTCAGACATTTGTGGGCTTTCCTACCCCTCTTAACAAGAACAACAACAACAACAACAGTTTGTAGGCTTACTCCCCGAGTAAGTGATAACAAGAGGAGCAAACGAAGTGATACCGACTAATTGACATCCAGGAAACGATCATCCTCGTTCGATTTCTTGCCAGAGTCGTTGGCTTCGGATTCATATGTGGTAGTAATGTTGGGTTAATTGTTTGTTTGTATGGTGTTTTTACGTTGCATGGAACCAGAGGTTATTCAGCAACGGGACCAACGGCTTTGCGTGGCTTCCGAACCACGCCGAGAGTGAACTTCTAACCCCTCAGTGGAATGCCCGAGAATTGAACTCGCAGCCACCGAGGTGGCAGGTCAAGATATGTTGGATTAATGTGTCCATCCTGGAGACATTACATAAGAGAGCAGGCCTATGTATGCGGTTTTGGTCTAACGTAATTGAAATTTGAAAGTATTACATTCATTTAGACAAATTAAGAAAAAGTCTTATAATCCAAGAGAGCTCACAGTTCCGTAGCTTAATTTACATCGTAAAATAATCGCTATAAATGAAAATATGCATTAAATACATAAATATAATTAAATCTTTTTGATTATTATAGAATTACCAATGCACCTTATTATCCAAGAGAGCTCACAGCTCCGTTGCTTAATTTGCACAGTAAAATAATCGTTATAAATGAAAATATGCATTAAATACATAAATACAATTAAATTTTGGGACTATTATAGAATTACCAATGCCACCAACCATCCCTGGAATCTGCCACGAAAGAATTTGGGAATCCACCCAGAAATTTGGAGACAAAATCAAGAAACGCCTTCTCGTGGCTGTCTTAGGAAATCCCATATAACGACTCGCCCTTGGAATACGTTCTTATTTACTCTAAGAATTCAACGCTTTCGCCGCCCGCCCCCCGCCCCCCCTTCTGTAAACATACTTTCCTTTACAGACACCTCGCTATAAAACGTTGAATACGTAAAAAAAAAAAAAAAAATTAAAAAAAATCTAAAAAAAAAAAAAAAAAAAATTGTACGTCGATCTAGTTTTTTTTTTTTTTGTTTTTTTTTTTTTTTTTTTTTTTTTACCTTCCTACCACCTGTAAATATACTTTTTCTTACAGACACCTCACTTAAGAAAGCCGAATGTGTAAAAAAAAATTCTTGAAAAAAACTGTATGTCGATCTACGGAGTTTTTATTTTCTAAAGTTTTTTTTTCTAATTTTTTAAACCTTCCTCTTTCCTGTGAATATACTTTTCCTAACAGACACCTCACTTTAGAATACTGCATGTATAAAAAAAATACTAAAAAACTTTACGTTTTTTTAGTCTTTTTTAAAAAAAAAATTTAACCTTCCTCCTTCCTGTAAATAAAAAAACAACTTTGCGTTGATCTACTGAGTTTTTTCCCCCTTACATACACCTCTCTTTAGGTTCAGAACGATGTATGTATAAAAAAATAATGAGAAAAAAAAAAAACTGTACGTTGATCTACTGGGAGGCGGTGGTCTTTTTACCAAGGCCTAATCCAGCCAGCATCAAAGGGCCGACGAGAAATAACATGCCACACGTAAGTGGTTCCGCAAACGTTGACTCATTACCGAAATCTTTGAGCGTCGTGGAACCACCAAGCTATCCCATAACGAGGTCCCGGAAGTGTTTATCATGAAAATAGTGGAAGAATATGAGCTATTTTGGCCTATTTTGACTCGTACGTCTTCGTTGAATCTCTCCCTTTTCTGAACGGTAATAGGGACGAGAGAGAGAGAGATTCTCTTTTTCAAAATGGTAATAGGGACAGGAAAGAGAGAGAGAGAGAGAGAGAATATTTCTAAGAAAATGGTTTGTAGGGAGTTTGAAACTCCTTCGTAATATCGCACAGTCACTATCAACGCTAAACAGTAGAGCTGCCCTCTTCTGTTATGTTTACTCTTTCTCGCTTTCAAATGGAAGACAAAAAATAATTCATTATAAAAAATGACCGAACGCTCCCTGCTGTCACTAAAAATAATACCCGGCATTAGATTTCCATTAGGAAGACAGTAGAAAATAGCACGCTTTATTCCACTTCCATTACGACGGGTATTAAAATGTTCTCGTCGCTTAATCCGCCGAGAATTAATGTAAACAAACCCAGCTCTTCTTCTTCTCGCTCTGATCCACTGGAATCCAGGTCATCAACGGGCAACCATTCCTTGGATATTTTCAAAGTTAGAGACCTCGTCACTTTTCCCTGGAGGTAGGGGGTGTGGGGGGGATTCCCGTAGTTGGACAGGGGTGGTCCTGAACCCTAAAATTCTAAAATTGTCCTTGAATTGGAAATCTTGATTTAAAGTACATAGGTCTAATGATATCAGGCGATGCAGGTACGCACGCGCATGCGCTGTCAGTCTCAGTGCCTTTGTAATCCCGCCTCCACAAGGAGAAGTTGGGGGTGAGGGGATGAGGGGGGGGAGGTCTTAAAATTACGCAAATGAAGGCAGCGAAAAGGAAATCGTTATTGGCACAAAAGACGATGAGACTCGACGATGAAGTCTCTAATCCCATTACTCAGTCTCTTATCGTTCGTTTCCCCGACACCGACAACATCTGATCGCGAGAAAAGATCGGAGGCTGGAAAACATCGATTGAATCCTCTCCTTAACAATGTTACACGGGAGCAAAGAAAGGAATCTTTCGTCCGTTTCATTATTCCCTCCATTCCGGATTCAGATCCGGTTAAGTGGCCTCGAGAAAGAGAGAGAGAGAGAGAGAGAGAGAGAGAGAGAGAGAGAGAGAGAGAGTTCGCAGGTATCCTGAGTGAGCTGGAACGCACGATTCGGAATTGTTTTTATAAAGAAGAAGAATGGTTGGATAAAGGAGGTTAACGGTTGAATAATAAGGCTTTCGACGAATAAGAAGAAGAGGAGAAGAAGGTGAAGAAAGTTCCAGGAAAAAGACTTTATGGAAATGAAAGAAAAAATGACAACACAAACACACTCGCTTTTATCTATGTTACACCATTCCTCAAAGAGGAGGAAATGATGTAAAGCTGACCTGATCGAGGCGTTTTGGTAGCATGGTCTTAGAGCAGTAAGACACTGAGGTGACATTCGTTTTCTCTCTCTCTCTCTCTCTCTCTCTCTCTCTCTCTCTCTCTCTCTCTCTCTCAACCAATCTCACACAATTACCTAAGGTAACTAAATCAGACTCGTGAACTACAAAAATACATTTATTTAAGAGCAAAGGTTCTTAACAAAATGTTAACTGAAAGGTTAGGTTCAAAAATCCAAATAACTCAAATAACCCACTGGTGATCGAACTAAACCCATCCACCCCTTTCTCTACCATAACTATCATAACCATGGAACCATTAGTTAAGTTCCCATTATCAAATAAGTTCCCACCAGATCCGTCTGGAGATAGACAGAAAAAGACATCCACATAAGTCAATCAAAATGACATATATCAAGAGGTCACAAGGAATAGAACATCTCTAAAACAAATATTCAAAATACAAAGACAAGCCACATCTGGGCTTAAAAGTAAGTATGCTTATCCATTCAACCCAAAAATGCACACACTGATTAAAATTACACTCAAAGGAGCCATCTTGGCCCTTTGCCGACTTCGTATAATTCTCCATCTTAGTTATCTTACCCTCCCATTATGTAGGGGAATAGCTAGCACGTACGCAAGCACGAAATCAAGAAGCACCTCAATGGCGTGGTTGGTATGGTGTTGGGGTCACACCTCGGTGGTCACGGGTTCGATTCTCGGCCATTCCATTGAGGGGTGAGAGATGCGTATTTCTGGTGATAGAAGTTCACTCTCGACCTGATCCGGAAGTCACGTGAAGCCGTTAGTCCCGTTGCTAAATAACCACTGGTTCCATGCAACGTAAAAGCACCTTACAAACAAACAAACAAACTCATAAGACACTTCCAAACCAATGACGTCACCAATCTAAAAGCATATCTGCTTCCACCTTTACACGGGCATAGGACGTGGTCTGTTCTGCTTAGGCAGCGACCTTCGACATCGTGCCACCCAAGGAGGTTGCGTCAACATTTTCGAAGCTGATGCTGAGCCTTGTCCTTTAGGCCTCTGTTTTCAATGAGAGTCAAAATGATGACATCTACGTTTCAAAGAATGTCATACTCATCACATCTGCTTATCACCAGTCAACAAACACATAATATATATATATATATATATATATATATATATATATATATATATATATATATATATATATATTAACGTTCTGACATTTTGTCATATTTACTAAATATTTTGACCCCTGTAATAATGAGTAATTTGACGGTAAATATTTAAAAGAATGTTTGGTACCTTCGTCAAATATGTATCTTTATAGACCTATCTATCATTTAATATTCGAATGAATATTCCTTATATCATTTCTAGTTATCTCTATGTACGTTATCCGAACTTTCTCTGTAGCCCATTACACAGAACCCCACACCGTTCTAAAAAGTCTATACGTGCATTGTGTATTGGTAAAGTGAACACACCCTCCACCACCGTTTCGTTCCAACTTTTCCCTTCCATATCCCACCCATCTATCGTCTCTACCACTTCGATTCTTTCCTGTCAAACGTCTTTTAACTGCTGTTGTATCGCCCATCCAACCGGTTTCACCGTAGCTTTCAATATCTGCTTTCCATCACTCCGCTTTCTCTCTCTCTCTCAGCCGGGATCGCTCTGTGCCTTTACTTTTTGCCTTTTCGAAGTTTCCCCTCGAGATGTCGTTTCTCACAAGGTTTCGGTCGTTTTCCATTAGTTTTCGACCAGTTTTCATTAGTTTTTGATCGTTTTTCATAAGTTTTCGATCTTTTTCATTTTTTCGATCGTTTCTCATAAGTTTTCGATCGGTTTTTACAAATTTCCGATCAGTTTTCATAAGTGTTTGATCGTTTTTCATAAGTTTTCAATCGTTTTTCATAAGTTTACGAGCGCTTTTCACAAGTTTTCGATAGTTTTTCATAACTTTTCCATTGTTTCCCATAAGTTTTCGATTTTTTCTCTAGTTTTCGACCGTTTTTCTTGAGTTTACCAGGGTTTATCACAAGTTTTTGATAGTTTTTCATAATTTTCCCATTGTTTTCCATAAGTTTTCGATCATATATCATAAGCTTCAGGTCGTTTCTCGGGTTTACAATCGTATTCGTTTTCGATTTTTTCATATATTGAATTTTTTTTCATGTTTTCGATCGTTTTACATGTTTTCGATTTCTTTTTTTTTTTTTTTTGATCGGCTCTCACAGATCTTTTAAATTTTTACCAAGTTTTCGCTCATTTCTGACAATTTCTTAAATTATCGCCCATTTCCGTACATTTCTCACGACCTCTCGATCATTTTTCGCAACTTTTCGATCATTTCTCGCGAATTTTCGACCCTTCCCCATAAATTTCGATCTTTCTTCAACCAAGATTCTCTCCTACATGGATCCCAACTCAAAGATAATTAAATTTTTATTTTCCTTTCTAGCCAACAACCACAAGTCTCAGGGGCTCAGTGGGTGGTGGTGGGGGGGCATTGCAGACGTTCCGTGTTACCATAACAACCGACTTTACCTTGGAATTTTGTTACGTATAGCTTGTGGAAAGAAGATCTTGAATTCCATGTTACCCTGAAAGAGTTCTGGACGATTCAAGGGAAGACGTGATGTCAATCAATCCTTAATTGAGAAGGATATTTTTGCTTTTTAAGTCTTACCTGGAATTGCCATGATTGGTAATTCCAGTATGCTTTGGTACTGGAATTGGAACTGGAATATACTAAAATTTAGGCCAAAGGTCAAACGCCCGGACCTATGAGGTCACTCAGCGCTGCACGGGAAATTGAGAGTGAAGAGGGTCATATAGGTGTAACAGAAGAAAAACCTCACAGTTGCCCTATGATGGGAGAAAGAGAATATGAACGGAGGTACAGTAAAGGTAATGAAAAGGGTTGCAGCTAGGGGCCGAAGGGACGCCGCAAAGAACCTAAAGTAAATGCTTACAGTGCACCGCATGAGGTGCAATGATGGTAGCTACCACCATATGGGATGCGTTGGTACCGTTACACTTAAATATCTAATTAATAATAAAATAATCCCTTCTCCAACTACTTTATTCTATTTCTCTTCAATTTCTTCTATTCCTCGACACAAAGCATATACAAGGACCGTCTTATATATCCTGAAGGCTCCTCTTCCTTTGTAACCCATCCTCCCTCTTCATTACAGAGGCAAACACCTTCTATCACAAAATATCTACCCTGCGCTGATCAAGGAACACCCGTTTTCTTCGTCAAGACAAACGTACTCGCATGAACGCTATTCACAATCTAGTCTCTAAATGATCTTGAGCAAATTACCTAATTCCATTCTAACATCATGATAAGATATATATATATATATATATATATATATATATATATATATATATATATATATATATATATATATATATATATATATAATATGCAGTTTTCTGTCAACAAAAACAAAACAACGAGAAGTAAAGAATATTCCCTAAATTCCCTTCTTTACAACAAAGAAGAAGTATTTATATAGACGCGCCGTTTTCTATCAACGTAAACAAAACCACAAGAATGAAAGAAAACGAAAAGTCTCAGAGACCGCTAACCTCGAGCTAAACTTATATCCTCTCTGTCTGTCTGTCTGTCTGTCACCAGGGGGTAATAAAGCCATATATTCTTTTAGACACAATCGTTCGGTACGTCCCAAACAATGCCTTTAGCATTCTTCTTCTTCTGCAATAACTCTGAAGAGGCAGGAAGCTGCTTTATTGCAATGCTCTCACGGGGCGATAACACTTCATCAGCACCGATGCAGTTTCTTGCGTTACACAAAGGCGCCCCCCAAAAGAAAAGATGAGAGAAAGGAGAGGAGGAGAGGGGGAGAAGAGAGAGAGAGAGACGAGGAATGAGAGAGAGAGAGACGATCCCCGAGCGGGGAGAGAGAGAGAGAGAGAGAGAGAGGTCATTCAGCGTTGAGAGGGAAATTGAGAGTAAAAAGATTTTAGAGGCGTAACAGAAGGAAAACGTCTTATTTATCGTTAAAATAAATGCAAGGAATAACATTATATATATATATATATATATATATATATATATATATATATATATATATATATATATATATATATATAATTAAATAAAGACTAAAAATATGTAATTAAATAAAAAGATAAAACATAGCACGAATTACTCCGAATACTCTTTACCCGTCGTTCCATGTGAGCAAACATAACTTCCCATCTTTTCTCTCCTGTGTGTGTGTTTGTCAGATGAACTCGACTGCATAAATAAATCGCTTCCTCTGCAGCCAGCTACTCCAGTCGTACTAGAGGCACGAGCTTTGTCAAAGTCCTGGTTTCAGACGAGGGACGAAAGCTTCAAGCTCCGAGAATCTCAAAAATCTTTCGAATTTCTCATGAAATTGTTTGTCAAAGGTCAAAGCGAGAGGAGGCGAAGAGAGAGAGAGAGAGAGAGAGAGAGAGAGAGAGAGAGAGAGAGAGAATTCCTCTCGTCATGGTACGAAGTTAACGAACGAACGATTCTCCCTCTAGACTTCCTATTCCAATATTCTACGCATTGTTTTTCTCCCCCTTTGATCTTCATCCATAGAGCATACTCTTCAGAAAAGTTTCGCCTTCATATATTCTCTTCACTGATATTGGCTTCTGAGACATAGCACGCATCACAGGACAGACGAAAAACATGCTAAGTTAAGCCTCTTGAAAGAAGGACGCGGAAATATCCCAGAACGAGACAGAGGGAGGGAAATAACGGTGAAATTGACATTTCGAAAGTTGTTGTTGCATCCGTCTGAAGGAAACTGAAGTTGGGAAGTTATCCTGTCTAGGAGAGGTGCAAACCGAAGTTGGCCATGTCTGAAGGGAAGACTGAATTTCTTGGTTGTCGGTCTTTTAGGACACTGGGTCAGACTGTCTCTTGTACTGAAATGAATTCCTTTAATATAGAGCGTCACGTGAGGTGCACTGACGGCGCTATCCCGCCTCCCCCATACGGTGCTATTCCGCAACCCACCTCCCGCATACGGCGCTATCCCGCAACCCGCCTCCCCCATACGGCGCTATCACAATAATGAACGATATGAAGGCACATTTTCATCAACAATCGTCCACTTCGGAAAGCTGGATTATATCTCCAATTCCACGTCTGACCCTTGACATTTTATTTCGCGTTATCCTTCAAAATGAACTTCTCTCTATGTCTGTTTTTATTAAATGCCTTTCACTCCACTTCATAACAGGATTCAAAGGCATGAGGAGGATAAAAACACACTTAATCTATTCTGAGGAGATTTTGTGTGGCATGGCATCTGAAAATTTGATTTCCGTAGCTAAGCAGATTAAGTCTGGAATCAAAATGCTTTGGTTTAAGTTCTCTGTGTTCCTTGTCATCGAACTACGTTCCATTTTTATGATGCTATAATCCCTTAAAACAGGAAAACAAAGTTGCTAGAATAGTATAATCCCTTAAAACAGGAAAACAAAGTTGCTAGAATAGTATAATCCCTTAAAACAGGAAAACAAAGTATTTCGTGAGAGGCATTACTGATAAGAGCTTATAGAAGGAGGGTCTGGTTTCTTTAAAAGAGAATCATCACAACATTTCAGGAGCTGAAGAGTTGAATGAAAGAATAGAATATAGAATTTAGGCCAAAGGCCAAGCCCTGGAACCTAAGAGGTCATTCAGTGCTCAAACGGAAACTGAATAAAAAAAAAGGTTTGAAAGGCGTAACAGGAGGAAAACCTCGCAGCTACACCATGAATCAATAAAGTGAGAGGGAAAAACAGAGAATATGAACGGAGGTACAGTGAAAGAAATGTTAGGGGTTGCAACTAGGGGAGGGGCCGAAGGGACGCTTGCAACAAACCTCAAGTAATGCCTACAGCGCACCGCAAGAGGTACACTGACGGCACTAACACTACGAGGGAGAGTTGAATGATGGAATAGCGTCTATTGACCAAAGGGACCCCAGCATTTTCTGACATACAGGTGTGCATATTCACAGACTCGCCTTCATTTATTCATACACGCCAAAACATCTGTGACCGAAGCGTGTATGATGAAAGAAACTCGTAAGTGGATGGTAGGTACATTGAGCAAGTTTATTTCGGATAAATGTATATTCAAACTCGTAGCTGGATCGCATGATACCAATAAAAGTTTTGCATCAATGTATTAGGAAACGGTTCTTGGGCAAAGCACCGGATGCATTTATGAATGACGACCCAGACAACAGGGAAAGCTGAGATCTTGGGGATATCTGAATTGATTTTCAATCTGCGTTATAAAGCGCCAAGAATTTCAGTGGGGGTAGTCAAATTGTCGGGTATATCCCGTAGAGTTTATTGCAGATAGAATTGATGTTAAATTCCATTTCTTTTCTATTCTTTCGATTCTTTCCGGACGTTTCGTCTGAATAAACCTCAGACATCCTCTTGGGCGGAGGTGGGTGAAGGACTGAAGTGAGAGGGTGAGTCCAGCTGCTTATATTGCGATGGCGCAGCGGGGGGCGTCGTGCCGCTGCCTTTTCATTGGCTAAAGGGTAGGAGCTTCTTTTTCATTGGCTGCCTGGCTGAGGGCTCAAGCCAGCTCCCGATCGCATGCTCAGCAGGCGCGCCGATCTTCTCAGCTGCATATCATCACGCCGGGCTTCATTTTGATTGGGTAAAGGCCGCGTGACGTCACTGCTGGTATTATTCATGGTATTAATGTCGTCTTCGGTGGTATTTTCTTCTTGAATTGGGGCGTTTTCGGGCGGCGATATGGTGATGTTTGCTGTTACTGGAGTGTTCCTTCGCATGCAGGTCGGGAGCAAAAAGGCCTCATCCTGGTGTCGTGTTCATGGAGGGCTTTTTGCTTTTGGATGAGCAACGCCTCCAGGAGGCGCAGACGGCGAGGGTCGGGTGCTCTCCCTATTATCCTGGTGTTACGGATAATACAGTCGCGGGAGATTGTGTCTCGGTGGGCGGTGAGGGCGTGGTTCTTGATAGCCCCTTCTTGGGCGTGACAGGAGATTCTCTTCGCAAGACGCATGGTAGTCATTCCAATGTACTTCCCAGGACATCCTCGGGCGGGGCATATGTATTGGTATACTACGTTCGTCTGCTTGAGGGGGTCTCCTGATGGCGGTGAGGGGTTATTTTTCATGATAAGGTCTCTTGTTTTCCGGTTTTTGCAGTATATTATAAGGTCCACTATCTTGCCTTCTTCAATGGGGAGGATGTTCTCCTTAATGATCTTCTTCATCGCCTTCTCCTCCTCGCGGTATTGAGAGTGCATGAAGGCCTTATAATATATCTTGATGTTCTCGGTGGGGCGGGGTCGTGGGTCTTCTTCCTCGTTCGAGTACCATCTTTCGAGGGCGGTGCGCACTTCTCGATTGATGAGCTTATTAGAATATCCGTTATTCACGAGCATCTGTGAAGCTCTATCAAGCTCGAGGTATGGTCCTTATCATGAAAAATAACCCCTCACCGCCATCAGGAGACCCCCTCAAAAGAATTAAAAAAAATGGAATTTAACATCAATTCTATCTGCAATACACTCTACGGGATATGCCCGAAAATTTGACTACCCCCACTGAAATTTTTACCAATAAAATCCAAATCGTTTGACCTAATTGAGATAGTTCAACCTTCGGTGCGTTGCTTACCAGTTTAAGGAACAATGAGAAAGCAATAATTAGAAAAATAGAGAAGAACCTGTATAAAATTAATGCAGCTGAGGCAGCAATCACTTTTAATAAAACATGTTTTTAAAAAGAAGGTTTACTTTCCAGGCCATATTATTATTATTATTATTATTATTATTATTATTATTATTTATTATTATTATTAATTATTATTATTTTATTATTATTATTATTATTATTACCACTCAACAGGTTTTATAATTATTGTCGTTATTACAATTATTATTATTTTCTATATTAGATAAATGTATTATTATTATTATTATTATTATTATTATTATTATTATTATTATTATTATTATTATTATTATTATTATTATACCATCAAAAGGTTTTATAATTATTGTCATTATTAAAATATTATTATATTCTATTATTAGATAAATGCATTATTAATATATTATATTATTATTATTATTATTATTATTATTATTATTATATTATTATTTATTATTTACAAGATAAGAGAACAACACACCATACCGTGCACTTAAGTTCAGAAGCGAATATGAGTGACATTTAGTGACATTTCTGCATCCCAGTATTTCAGATCTCTCCTGATAACCATCATCTACCCCATTTACAAACTCCAAAAGAACCCTTCGTTTAACACATCCATTCTCAAGCACCTCCCCTCTCACTCACATATTTCTTGATGTCCAGCGTCATTATTAAAGTCATTATTGAAGTCATTATCAAAGCCATCGTTCGCCAGAATCATTTGCTTCTTGATTGATTACCAAGTTCGTCATTATCGGAGTCATCGCTTTCTAAATCTAAATCTAAAATAAAAATCTTCACTCAAAGACCTTTCCTCCTCTTCTCTTTTGACGCCCTATTAACTTCAAATGGCAGCTGGCTTTGATAGAGAGCCTTTCTATCTCTCTCTCTCTCTCTCCCTCTCTTTTTCCCATATCCCCCTTCCTACCTGCCTACCTACCTACCTTCTTCGTTATTAGTCCTAGCTGAGGTGAGGGCAATCTCAATGAGCAGCAGGTACACAGGTGTACAGGTGGAGGTTCTCTCTCTCTCTCTCTCTCTCTCTCTCTCTTTCATTATATATATATATATATATATATATATATATATATATATATATATATATATATATATATATATATACATATAGCAACAATGACCTCGTCACTTTTTTGGATATGCCTTAGATCCAAATGCAAGAAATATGAAGCAATTCAGGTGTCATAATATACAAACATACATATGCTTCCTAATATATTACAATGAATAGACTTTGTTCCATTTTGCTTGACGTATCGGTTTCTAATTGACTATTTGAACTGTATAATTAAAATCTACATATAGTTTCTAATTAACTATTTGAACTGTTTAATTAAATGTTATAGTTTCTAATTGACTATTTGAATTGTATATTTTTTTATAGTTTCTAATTGACTATTTGAACTGTTTAATTAAATTCTATAGATTTCTAATTGACTATTTGAACTGCATAATTAAATTCTATAGTTTCTAATTGACTATTTGAACTGTTTAATTAAATGTTATAGTTTCTAATTGATTATTTGAACTGTTTAATTAAATTCTATAGTTTCTAATTGACTATTTGAACTGTTTAATTAAATTCCATAGTTTCTAATTGACTATTTGAACTGTTTAATTAAATTTTATAGAGTTTATCAGACCAACCCACCCCTTGAGACACAGGATAAAGGATTCCTTGGTTAAATCAGAAGAGATATATACAGTTCTAAGAAAGCCAAGAATTGAATGTAAATAGGTAAGAAATGGATATAAAGAAGATACAACAATAAATTTTAAAAATTGTTTTTTAATTAAATGAACGTGGAGTCAGACAAGGATATAGGTTGATATAAAACAATAGAGTGGAACATGACGAGGTATTTGGGAGAAATAAAAAGAATTGTTTTTTTAATTAAATGAAAGTGGAATAAGACAAGGATACAGGACGAAATAAAAAGAATAAGAAATGATAAAATAAAGTAAAATAAGACATAAAAAAATGTTTTTTGATTAAATGAAAGTGGAATAAGACAAGGATACAGGACGAAATAAAAAGAATACGAAGTGATAAAATAAAGTACAATAAGACATAAAAAATTGTTTTTTAATTAAATGAAAATGGAATAAAAAGGATATATGACGAAATCAAAAGAAGAAATAATAATGAAATAAAGTACAATAAGACAAGGATTCAGGACGAAAAAAAATAAAAATAAAGTAGAGTAAGGCAAGGATTTACGACGAAAAAAAAATAGCACACAAGAAAAATAAAGTAAAGTGGCGGGAGACAAGGATTTAGGGTGACATAAGAGACACAGAAAATGAAACTTAAAGAAACTCGAGAAGGAAATGGAAGCTATTTGTTTCGCGAATTTCCCCCTCCAGGAGCGAGAGAGGGGACGAAGGAGACGTCCCCCAGAGAGAGAGAGAGAGAGAGAGAGAGAGAGAGAGAGAGAGGGGGACCTGAGACGAGAGAGAGAGAGAGAGAGGTTTTTGGCTTACACTTTTTTTTGTTCATTCATTTTTTTATTATTCTCATTTCCAAGAGAGAGAGAGAGAGAGACAGACAGACAGACAGACAGACAGAGAGAGAGAGAGAATATTAATTAATTCGTTGTCTACTCATTTTTTAAAAATCTTAACTTCAAGAAGAGACTGTAATTGATTGTCAAGAAATTGTCATATGAAATTAATATAAGACGATTACACCGAATCTCTCAGAGCTTTTGCGAAATGAGGTTTATTTCAGATCAGTACACTTCCCGATCACTTTTTCCCCTTAAATGGCCTTCAAAGGTCCTTATTCCGGGCCTTTGTGATCAAGTAACGCGGCGTGAAAGAAAAAAAAAAATTAAGTAAAAAAAATTAAATGAAAGAAATGGCACAAATCTCCAAAGAGGAAATTCAAAAGCTATTATAGCTGTGATAGCTTTCCTCTCTCTCTCTCTCTCTCTCTTCTGGAATGAGAATAATACAGAATGGAATGGGCAAAAAAATAATGTATGACTTACGAACATTTCTCTCTCTCTCTCTCTTTTCTGGAAATGAGAATAATAAAGAAATGAATAAGCACAAAAATAATGTATAACACACGAATATCTCTCTCTCTCTCTCTGGAAATGAAAATATTAAATAAATGAATAGACAAAAAATAATGTATAACTCACGAACATTTCTCTGTCTCTCTCTCTCACGCTGTCGTGAATACGGAAGCACTGAACACGCTTTCCATTCTTATTCCTTCCTTAGCCGGGAAATGTGGTTTCTTATACGCGAATGGCTTCGAAAGAGGCTTCAATTCTCCGTTTTCTCTTTTTTTCTTTTTTTTTTTGGGGGGGGGGGGGTGGGGGGGGGTGTTTATCATCCACTAAATTTTAACCCAGGGGAATGACATTCTCCTTGGAACTGTAGATTCTTCACGCTAAATATATCTCCAAGAATAGTGCGTATGTTTATCTTATTAATAAAGCTATTTTTCTAATCATAAGCTGTTTTTTTCGTTTACTTTGAGGAATTATACATTCCTCGTGTAAAATATTATCTCAAAGAAAATTGTGTATATTCATCTATAAGAGAGAGAGAGAGAGAGAGAGAGAGAGAGAGAGAGAGAGAGAGAGAGCATTACAACAACAACAACGTCTCGCTCTGGAGAGAAAGAAAAAAAATAAAATGAACGCCTCCCAAAATGGTTAAAATGGCCCGAATTCCTGCCCCGGAGTCACAAAGAAAAATACCGTTTAGTGTTTTAGCGAACCAAACTGGGCAAGGGGTGATAAATTCTGTTGGCCTTGGAAAAGTCCAAATTCATTAGGCACTGGAATATTCTCAGGTGCGAAAACTCTCAGGTGAAGTTTTTGAATTCCAAGTCGGGTGAAGTTCTGGATCTTCGAGTAAATGATCGTAAGTAACTTTTTTATTATTATTCTCTTTTAATGGATACCTAAGTAGAAGTGAGTAAATAAGTGGGAAAAATGGTTAGTGAATTAAGAAATATATCAATAAAGTGAATGAGGGCTAAATGAATACCGATAACATAACCATATGACGGTTGGAAAGATCGACCGGAATTGGAATACAGAATTTAGGCCTAAAACCAAGCGCTAGGACCTATGAGGTCATTCAGCTCAGCGCTGAAAGGTAAATTGAGAGTAGAAAGGTTTGAAAGGTGTAAAACCACTGTTAGGAGTTGAAGAAAGCAAGATGAATGAAAGAGAATATGAATGAAGGCACAGTAAAAGGAATGAAAGGGGTGCCGCTTGGGGCCGAACCGAAGGGACGCCGGGTAGAACTTTTCAGTAAATCTGTGGTCAAGAATAGGAGATTGCACTTAAAAATGCAGAGAGAGAAGAGCAACTCTCTCGTCTTCCCGGAAAAGAAGAGGAAATAACGGGAGAGGAAGTTAGACTAGGCCTACCTAGAGTCAAGGAGAAACGCTCACGTCGTGTGAAAAACGATTCTGTTTTGAAATCACATGAGCGGGAGCGATCCAAAGCCTCAACGTTACACTCAAACCTCATCCCACCCCCATATCTTCCCCCTCTCCCCCCAAAAAAGATACAACAAGATTTCTAAAAACGCTCTCCCCAATCCCCATCCCCAAGGAAACGTTACCAATACAAATTTCGTCTTCAACCGTCAGCGCACTTTTGAGAAGCAGTAAACGTTCGCAGATGTGCGATTAGTACCATGTAAAGTGGACTGTTATTCTTGCGGGTTTTAAAGGGATTATGAAAAAAAAAAAAAAAAAGTATTACGACAGCACTTCTCTGGCGTCATAACTTGAAAGTTTTGGCAAAATCTCTATTTTCAACGGGAAAAAAACAGCCCCGTAACGGCTACAGATGGCTTACTTACCCAGAACATTGTATGAAGTTCGGTAACGGAAACAGGTTTTCGCTATTATGAAAATGTCGGTCGAAAACATCATCAGCAAGATTTAACGGCAACCCATAAACACTAAAATAGCTCTAAATGTTATTCTGGCAAAAAGGTTTAAAAGATTTTCCGTAATCGTCATGACATTACCAGATATTTTTACCGAGATTTTAAGAGTTCCATTAAATGGTTTTATGGAAACCTGATTTGAATATACACGTTTATTAAAACATCATCATCAAAGCAAGATTTTGAACGGCAACCCATAAACACTAAAATAGCTCTAAATGTTATTCTGGCAAAAAGGTTTAAAAAGATTTTCCGTAATCGTCATGACATTACCAGATATTTTTACCGAGATTTTAAGAGTTCCATTAAATGGTTTTATGGAAACCTGATTTGAATAATACACGTTTATTATTTCCCATTATAAACCAGAAATAATACATTCTAGATTTTTTCATATTCTTAGAAGGCTGGTGTATAAAACTCTCTCTCTCTCTCTCTCTCCAACAAAGATTAAACCCCAGTAACACAAGTTTCTTTCACAAAGTTTTGTAAACCGGCTTAAAGACGTAAGGAAAAAACAAAAAGAAACAGTTGAGAGAGAGAGAGAGAGAGACTCATTAAACTCTACTGCAGAGTGCTGGCCATTTGCCGATCTCTCCACTCTAAATCCCCAGTCCCCACCACCTCCCAACCGTCAAGCGAAAAAACTAGACTGAAACCAGCTGTTAAAAATGCTTTAGATTTACTTTTAATTTGTTTACCTGTACCTACTAGTCGTTCTACTTTGTCATTTATGTAACAGAAAGCAGACACGCTCGCACGCACACACATACGAACACATACGTAAGGATACATTGTATATATACACGACTCAGTTCTATATACGTATAGGCCTACTATTAGACAGACTAGCTAAGACATAAACTTATCCTACACGATGCACCTACATGTTAGTGTATTTGTAATTGATCAGAGATTATGATTTAATTACCTGATTACTCTTTAGAAAAGGATTTATTTAATATATTTGTATATTTGGCTCTTGTTCAAGAATCTATAAATAGTCCTAGATCCAGGTGAAGGGAAAACTACCAACAGAAATAAATAAGAATAATAAGTATGTCAATTAAAATGACAAGACATAGAAAAAATTACCCCAAAAATAGTTACTTTAATCCTCAATTACATTCTCCATTTATCCAAACTCCAATAACCCAAGAGGCGACACGACGAAGAAAACTGTTATTTTCCGCCCATTTCAATCGGGAATTATCATTTGCGCCTCAGCAAAAATGAGCATCGCCATTTTCCTGTCGATAAAAAGTAAAATTGCCCCAAACTTTTACGAGAAGAGACCCGGTAAACACATCAACCCGATATATTTGATGGTCCTTATTGGCGAACTTTTAGGACGATGCTACCAAGGCGTGACGTCACTGGTAGCACCATTTCCCACGCTTTGAAGTTTTAAAATAAAACGATGCTGAGGATTTTTAACGGTAAAAATATGGCTAACTATACCATGAGTGTATGCTTCCTACTCACCTTCCTTGGGCCTGTGTTAGTGCGCATGCGCGTACGTGCGTGTGTGTTCCTTCATTGCATTTCGTCTCTTTTGGTACTCGTCTGTGGAAAACAAAAGACCACGAAGTTTGTAAAAAAAATCAACTTCTTTTTATACATTTTTATATAAAGGCAACACAAACTGAAGCTTTCACTCCCCCCTCCCCCATTGGCTTAAGTTTGAGGTTCGGTGAACATCATTAATCATTATGGGATCTTCATGGATCAAGGCCTACTATGGATTCTACACCCTTCTCATAGACCTGATATAACTGGAGATGATGGAAACGAGATTATAGGAATCCTGATGGATATTATTAGGCCTACGGTGATAGAAACCATTGTGAGCTTTGTTACGACCCAAAGCCAGTGGCACTGTTTAGGCCTAACAGCTAGTTAGTTATCTCATTGATGGTACTAGGAGGATGATTAGCTTAAGAATGAAGTTACGATCAAATAAATATTTTATTCGTATCATCATCATTATCAAAATAAAGCAGATCAGTCGTTAGCAAGTTACAGTTTAATATCTTCTTCTACCTTCGAGATATGGAAATTTCCTATTACTTCTGTTTTCATAATTCCAAGTTCGTTCATTCATTTACGAAATTAATTGAAAACGCAGCTTAATATCTAATAGTGATTTGAAAAAAAAATACGGTATCATGACTTTCGTTGTCTACAAGACACAATAGGAAAAAATTAATTTATGCTTTATAAGGAGAAAAAAAAAGGACAAAATTTGCCTTGAATTACAATTATTTTCAGTTCAAAATTACAAAAAGAAAAAATTCAAAATACTAAAAAATAATCCAAAGTGAAATCACGTATTTTGTTATGGTATCTGTAAATAAGCAGAAACTATAAAACATCACTTGACGAAAAGCTTTCCGAGAATTCTGTCAGCAAGTGAAATTCGTATTGAGTTAAATCAAACCAAAATTTTGGTATTTGTCAACCAATTGTTAGTGATATTGATCATAAACAAATTAGAGTTCGATTTTCTATAACAAATACCCCTGCAAAATACAAATTATTCGCATACACATAAAAACACTGAAAAAAAAAGTTAAAAATACTGTTGTTTACCATATGTTGCAAACGTTTTCTTTCGTTTGTTGCGCATTGAAGAAAACGGGAAACACTTATGGAAAACATCGGCAAATATGATCTAAGTCGAGCTTCACGAAATATAGTTTCATATAAGCTAATATACAGCTCCATTGGTTACCCGTATGTTTGTATATACACAAGTATCTTTAAATATAAAATATTCTCATGATTTAAACGCCAATTTTCTCATGTTAAAAATCACATTTACTGATAATTTCAGCTTTAACATATCACTCGCGAGTTCTTTGTGACCATAGCTTGTGACCCTATCTGACCCATTAACGCAACTAATCGTTTCTATCTGGTTAGGCCTTAAATCCATCATGGAGACACAATCTCGTCTTCATTATATTTATGGTTTATGGGTCTAGCAATGGGCAGGGATACTTCCTCATCTGATTACGTAGCTCCATTTTACCGTGAAGTTAGGCCTATGGAGGTGATCTGATTGGAGGCTTACGTGAAACGTAGTTTGACAAATGGAAAGAGAGAGAGAGAGAGAGAGTGAGAGCGGAGAGAGAAGAGAGAGAGACGAGAGAGACGAGAAGAGGGAGAGAGAGAGAGAGAGAGAGAGAGAGAGAGAGAGAGAGAGAATGTTGGGAAGAGTAAAGAGATTGATCACTCTTCCATAATTTCTTGAAATTGATTGTTGATATTGCCAATGCACAGAAAAGATTGAAAACTATATATATATATACTATATATATATATATATATATATATATATATATATATATATATATATATATATATATATATATATCGAGCTACAATGTCCTTTAATATCTAATTCGCTCTTACCTCGGATTAATATCATATAAGCTTAACTGAAGGGGAATTTTTTTTTCGATAATAGACTTGCCTGGACCGCGCGCGAACCCATGGATCCTTTCAAACAGCATATATGAAAATATATTAATTCCGAGGTAGAGCGAATTAGATATTAAAGGACATTGTAGCTCGATATATGTATATGAATCACGGAAATGTGATATGACTTATATATATATACCATATATATATATATATATCTATATATATTATATATATATATATATATACTATATATATATAATATATACAACTACATACACACACACATATAAATACGTGGTGTGTGAATACGTCATATTGTTTGAAGAAACAAACAAATTATACACCTCCTGTGCGTAACGTTTAAGAATATCTGTAAAACAGATGTTCCGATTATCTTAACATATTCTAATGCTCTAAATATAGGAAAAGTTTAAAAAACTTGAAATACTTTAAGAGAAAGAATCTCTCTCTTTCTCTCTCTCTCTCTCTCTCTCTCTCTCTCTCTCTCCTCTCTCGATCATCATCATCATAATACTGATCCCCTTTCTCTGGAAATGTGCCTTTTGATATTTCCAGATATTCCGACTCATCCTTCCGTATCCTACTCGACTGAGCGACAGAGATTCCACTTTTATTATGGAGGCTTTGTGGAGATGTATATATATGTATATATGTATATGTATATATAGTATTTATATGTATATGTATGTATATGATATATATGTATATGTATTTATAGTATTTATATGTATATGTAGTATATGTATATATATGTGTATATATATATATATATATATAGATAGATAGATAGATATATATATATATATATATAGTATATATATATAATATCTATATAGATAATATACATAATAGTATATATATATATATATATATATATATATATATATATATATATATCTATATATATATATATATATATATATATATATATGTATATATATATTATATCATATATATACTTATATATATACTATATATATATATATATATATATATATATATAGTAGAAATATACTATATATTTTTATATATATCTTTAATATACGTATATACATACATTTATACACATGTATATAAATACATACATGCATATACATAAAAAATTTCTATCAACTTTGTTTACATCCCTTTTGAAGCCAAGCAAACCACCGTGATATTCTGGACCGTCATGATTAACGGCCAGGCTCGCATCGTCATATGCTAATATGATTGTTTGTCCCGGAAAATACCCTTCGCAAATATTATCGAAAACAATCATTTTGGTGTTTTTCATCCCCATCGATTGAAAGAGCTGGAAACAAACACATTTAATCTGTCACCCTTGATGAGTTCGGCCAGTCCAATATACTGTTTTTTTTGGAAATGGCTTTTGCAGTAACCGTTACCGCAAATACCCGCGTTGGCTCAAACGAAAGCTTCGTGTTTTTGCGCGAAAAAGCGTCGAAATATGGATTATGAAAAAGATTACGAATGGTTTCCTGCCTCCCAAGGCTTCATTTAATCGAATTTATATGTTATCAGGTCATAGGAAGATCAATCTAAATTTATATTTATAATCAAAATTTATATTCGTTTCACACAGCTGCATTTGACGTAAAGCACTCACTACCTTCCTCTGTTTTCCAGAATCGTCTTACGAATAATGGAACAGACTGGGATTAGAAAGTCAAGTACTGTGAAGCAGAAATATAGAGCACTGATGGATTTACAGATGAAAATATAAAATTATCAAAGGAAATATTTCAAGTATTCTTCGTCCCTTTTTTTGTTTAATATTCCAGAGAACTGAGCAATGAAACGAATAAAGAATACCGAATATTGGATTTACGCAAAAGGCCAAGCGCTGGGACCTACGAGGTCACTCGGGGCCAAAAGGGAAAATCAACAGTGAATAGGGTCTGGAAGGTGTAACAAGAGGAAAACCTCGCAGGTAATATACGTTATAAAGAATGAAAGGGGTCGCAGCTAGCGGCCTATAGGGACGCCGCACAGAACCTTAAAGTAAAGTAAATGTCTGAAAGCAAATCTCAACTACGGTTTGAACAAATAAAAACTGTGTTTGTTCATTAAATTATTTTTTGTCTGTTTTTTCTCCTGAATTGTCCTGGGGCGGAAAAAAAAGTTTAATGAGTTTACGAAGAACACTACAAAACTATATCACTCAACTTATTACGAGGCAATATTTCGGTAAAACGAGTCTAAGAATATGGCATAATCGTTACGGAATTAATTGTCCACAGTTTTAATACCTAATATTTGTCAGAATGCCGCGTCTCGTAATAATTTTTCGTATTTTCTTTTCACAGTTTTTCCTGTTAAAAAATCTGGAACGAGTCTGGTTAAATAAAAATTATGCATTTGTGGATACTTGATATAGCATAAAGCATTCTCTCTCTCTCTCCCTGCTCCTTCCCTCCTCTATCTCTCTCCTCTCTTCCTACTCTCTCTCGTCTCTCTCTCTCTCTCTCTCTCTCTCTCTCTGCTTCATTGCTTCATCCCAAGCTCAGATGAGAACAATTCTTGGCGATAATATACCAGACAGTTTTCAATTAATCTAGCTCTCTCTCTCTCTCTCTGTGTGTGTGTGTGTGAGAGAGAGGGAGAGATCTGTCGCTTCGCTCTCAAATACTTGTATGGACGTGTTTGTGTATGAGAGAGAGAGAGAGAGAGAGAGAGAGAGAGATTTCACAGTAGCTGCGACCCATTTCATTCTTTATAACATATATACCTGCGAGGTTTTCCTCCTGTTACATTTTCCAGACCCTATTCACTGTTGATTTTCCCTTCTGGCCCCGAGTGACCTCGTAGGTCCCAGCGCTTGGCCTTTTGCGCGAATCCAATATTCGGTATTCTTTATTCTATTCATTGCTCAGTTCTCTGGAAAATTAAAAAAAAAAAGGGAACGAAGAATACTTGAAATATTTCCATTGATAATTTTATATTTTCATCTTGAAGACACATTCCTCTTATACATTCTTCTGTAAATCCATCAGTGCTCTACATTTCTGCTTCACAGTACTTGACTTTCTAATCCCAGTCTGTTCCATTATTCGTAAGACGATTCTGGAAAACAGAGGAAGGTAGAGAGTGTCTGACGTCAAATGCAGCTGTGTGAAACGAATATAAATTTTGATTATAAATATAAATTTAGATTGATCTTTCTATGACCTGATAACATATAAATTCGATTAAATGAAGCCTTGGGAGGCAGGAAACCATTCGTAATCTTTTTCATAATCCATATTTCGACGCTTTTTCGCGCAAAAACACGAAGCTTTCGTTTGAGCCAACGCGGGTATTTGCGGTAACGGTTACTGCAAAAGCCATTTCCAAAAAAAACAGTATATTGGACTGGCCGAACTCATCAAGGGTGACAGATTAAATGTGTTTGTTTCCAGCTCTTTCAATCGATGGGGATGAAAAACACCAAAATGATTGTTTTCGATAATATTTGCGAAGGGTATTTTCCGGGACAAACAATCATATTAGCATATGACGATGCGAGCCTGGCCGTAATCATGACGGTCCAGAATATCACGGTGGTTTGCTTGGCTTCAAAAGGGATGTAAACAAAGTTGATAGAAATTTTTTATGTATACGCATGTATGTGTTTATATACATGAGTATATATATGTATGTATATGTGTATATTAAAGATATATTTAAAAATATATTAGTATATTACTACTATATGTATATATATATATATATATATATATATATACATATACATATACATATATATACACACATACGTATAGTGAGACATCTCCACAAAGCCTCCATAATAAGAGTGGAATCTTTGTCGCTCAGTCGAGTAGGATATGGAAGGATGAGGGAATATCCTGGAAATATCAAAAGGCACATTTCCAGAGAAAGGGGATCAGTATTATGATGATGATGATCGAGAGAGAGAGAGAGAGAGGAGAGATGAGAGAGAGAGAGAGAGAGAGAGAGAGAGAGAGAGAGTTTGTCTTAAAGTATTTCAAGTTTTTTAAACATTTCATATATTCAGAGGCATTAGAATATGTTAAGATAATCGTAACTTCTGTTTTACAGATATTCTTTAACGTTACGCACAGGAGTGTATAATTGTTTCTTCAAACAATATGACGTATTCACACACACACGTGTATATATGTGTGTGTGTATGTAGTTGTATACATGTACTTTATATATGTATTATATATATATATATATATATATATATATATATATATATGTATATATATATACACACACACACGCACACACACACACACACACACACACACACACATATATATATATATATATATATATATATATAATATATATATATATATATATATATATATATATAGTTTTCTTTCTTTTCTGTGCATTGGCAATATCAACAATCAATTTCAAGAAAGTATGGAAGAGTGATCAATCACTTTACTCTTCCCAACATTCTCCGGTTACTCTCTCTCTCTCCTCTCTCTCTCTCCTCTCTCTCTCTTCCCATCTCTTCCACTCTTCAATCGCGTTTCTCTCTCGGCTCTCTCTCTCTGTTGCTGAGAGCGGGGAATCATCATTGAGTCGAAAGGATCTCTCGAAAGACTCTTGATTTCACCCGAATCAAAAGATCATTCCGAGGACCCTCGAATTTCTCCCCTAATTACTCCAGGAGCCCTAAGTTATTTCAAGCTGATCCTTGGGGATGTCCTTTCTAGAGCCATTACGGTCACTCGAGGTCAAGTTGCGTGACCCTGGTGGCCTGACGAGAGGTTATAGGAAAGTTTCTTTCTACGTAAATGATTGATTTTTAATTTTGTTGTTCTCGCTCCCAAGATTTTGAATATAAAATTATTTATTCTTGAAGAATTTAGAATCTCTCTCTCTCTCTCTCTCTCTCTCTCTCTCTCTCTCTCTCTCTCTCTCTCTCTCTCTCTCTCTCTCTCTCTTTCCATTTTTCAAACTATGTTTCACGTAAGCCTCCAATCAGATCACCTCCATAGGCCTAACTTCACGGTAAAATGAAGGAAGTATCCCTGCCCATTGCTAGACCCATAAACCATAAATATAATGAAGACGAGATTGTGTCTCCATGATGGATTTAAGGCCTAACCAGATAGAAACGATTAGTTGCGTTAATGGGTCAGATAGGGTCACAATCTAGGTATATTGTCACAAAGAACTCACGAGTGATATGATAAAGCTGAAATTAACAGTAAATTTGATTTTAACATGAGAAAATTGGCCTTTACATTACGAAAATAGTTTATATTTAGAGATACTTGTGTATATGAAAACGTACGGGTAACCAAGGGAGCTGTATATTAGCTTATATGAAACTATATTTCGTGAAACTCGACTGAGATCATATTTGCCGATGTCTTCCATAACTGTTTCCCGTTTTCTTCAACGCTCAACAAACCGGAAAGAAAACGTTTGCAACGTATGTTAACAACAGTATTTTTAACTTTTTTTCAGTGTTTTTATGTGTATGCGAATAATTTGTATTTTGCAGGGGTATTTGTCATAGAAAATTGAACTATAATTTGTTTATGATCAATATCACTAACAGTTGGTTGACAAATACCAACATTTTGGTTTGATTTAACTCAATACGAATTTCACTTGTTGACAGAATTCTCGGAAAGCTTTTCGTCAAGTGATGTTTTATAGTTTCTGCTTATTTACAGATACCATAACAAAACACGTGATTTCACTTTTGATTATTTTTTAGTATTTTGCTGTCTTAATCTTAAAGGAAATATTTCATCTCGAATGGATATTTGTTTTTTTAGTGTAAGGTTTGTTCGTTAACAGTAAAATCGTTATTGTTGCTTCTCAACTTTTGTTAAAGTTACGTTTACGACCATTCATCTGTGCCGACTTTATGTACTTTGTTTGTATGTAAATCTGTGGTAAAATGGCAACCATGCGATCTTTCAGATTATGAGGTTCGTTTATCATAATTTCATTTTTTCCTTTTCTACTTTGTATTATTAACGTTGCTATTATTAATTAGTTATTAGACTATAGAGCTTGATCAGCACTTATAAATAGTTGGTTTAGATTTCTTTAAAAAAAGTGTTGAGGCTCTTTGTAAATGATACTACTATTAAATTTTTTTTTTGAATTTTTTTTTCTTTTTGTAATTTTGAACTAAAAATAATTGTAATTCAAGGCAAATTTTGTCCCTTTTTTTTCTCCTTATAAAGCATAAATTAATTTTTTCCTATTGTGTCTTGTAGACAACGAAAGTCATGATACCGTATTTTTTTATGTTTCAAATCACTATTAGATATTAAGCTGCGTTTTCAATTAATTTCAAATGAATTAATGAACTATGGAATTATGGAAACAAGAGTAGGAAATTTCCATATCTCGAAGGTAGAGGAAGATATTAAACTGTAACTTGCTGACGACTGATCTGCTTTATTTTGATAATGATTATGATATTAATATAATATTTATTTTATCGTAACTTCATTCTTAAGCTGATCATCCTCCTAGTACCATCAATGAGATAACTAACTAGCTGTTAGGCCTAAACAGTGCCACTGGCTTTGGGTCGTAACAAAGCTCACAATGGTTTCTATCACCGTAGGCCTAATAATATCCATCAGGATTCCCATAATCTCGTTTCCATCATCTCCAGTTATATCAGGTCTATGAGAAGGGTGTAGAATCCGTAGTAGGCCTTGATCCATGAAGATCCCATAATGATTAATGATGTTCACCGAACCTCAAACTCAAGCCTATGTGTGGGGGGGAGTGAAAGCTTCAGTTTGTGTTGCCTTTATATAAAAATGTATAAGAAGAAGTTGATTTTTAAAAAAAAACTTCGTGGTCTTTTGTTTTCCACAGACGAGTACCAAAAGAGACGAAATGCAACGAAGAAACACACGCGCACGTATGCGCATGCGCACTAACACAGGCCCAAGGAAGGTGAGTAGGAAGAATACACTTATGGTATAGTTAGCCATATTTTTACCGTTAAAATCCTCAAGCATCGATTTGCGCCGGACGAAAATATTTGATCTCTGAAATTTAAAACTTCAAAGCGTGGGGAATGGCGCTACCAGTGACGTCACGCCTTGGTAGCATCGTCCTAAAAGTTCGCCAATAAGGACCATCAAATATATCGGGTTGATGTGTTTACCGGGTCTCTTCTCGTAAAAGTTTGGGGCAATTTTACTTTTTATCGACAGGAAAATGGCGATGCTCATTTTTGCTGAGGCGCAAATGATAATTCCCGATTGAAATGGGCGGAAAATAACAGTTTTCTTCGTCGTGTCGCCTCTTGGGTTATTGGAGTTTGGATAAATGGAGAATGTAATTGAGGATTAAAGTAACTATTTTTGGGGTAATTTTTTCTATTTCTTGTCATTTTAATTGACATACTTATTATTCTTATTTACTTCTGTTGGTAGTTTTCCCTTCACTTGGATCTAGGACTATTTATAGATTCTTGAACAAGAGCCAAATACACAAATATATTAAATAAATCCTTTTCTAAAGAGTAATGAGGTAATTAAATAAAAATCTCTGGTCAGTTACAAGTAAACTAACATGAAGGTGCATCGTGTGGCATAAGTTTATCTGTCTTTAGTTAGTCTGTTTAAATTAATAGTAGGCCTATACGTATATAGAACTGAGTCGTGTATATAGATAGTGTATCCTTACGTATGTGTTCTTATGTGTGTGCGTGCGAGCGTGTCTGCTTTCTGTTAAATAGATGACAGAGTAGAACGACTGGTAGCTACAGGTAAACAAATTAAAAGTAAATCTAAAGCCTTTTTAACAGCTGGTTTCAGTCTAGTTTTTTCGCTTGACGGTTGGGAGATGGTGGGGACTGGGGATTTAGAGTGGAGAGATTGGCAAATGGCCGCACTCTGCAGTAGAGTTTTAATGAGTCTCTCTCTCTCTCTCTCAACTGTTTCTTTTTGTTTTCTCCTTACCTTCGTCTTTAACCGGTTTTTTTTTTTACAAAACTTTGTGAAAGAAACTTGTGTTATTGGGGTTTGTTTAATCTTTGTGGAGAGAGAGAGAGAGAGAGTTTTATACACCAGCCTCTAAGAATATGAAAAAATCTAAAACACTAAACGGTATTTCTGGTTTATAATGGGAAATAATAACGTGATTATTCAAAATCAGGTTTCCATAAAACCATTTAATGGAACTCTTAAAATCTCGGTAAAATATCTGGTAATGTCATGATGATTACGGATAATCTTTTAAAACCTTTTTGCCAGAATAACATTTAGAGCTATTTTTAGTGTTTATGGTTGCCGTTAAATCTTGCTGATGATGTTTTCGACCGACATTTTTATAAATAGCGAAAACCTGTTTCCGTTTTACCGAAACTTCATACAATGTTCTGGGTAAGTAAGCCATCTTGTAGCCGTTACGGGGCTGTTTTTTTCCCCGTTGAAAATAGAGATTCCGAAAACTTTCAAGTTATGACGCCAGAGAAGTGCTGTCGTAATACTTTTTTTTTTTTTTCATAATCCCTTTCCCAAAAACCCGCAAGAATAACAGTCCACTTTACATGGTACTAATCGCGCCATCTGCGAAAGTTTACTGCTTCTCAAATGTGCGCTGACGGTTGAAGACGAAATTTGTATGGTAACGTTTCCTTGGGGATGGGATTGGGGGAGAGCGTTTTTAGAAATCTTGTTGTATCTCTTTTTTGGGGGGGAGAGGGGAATGATATTGTTTGGGGGGTGGGGTGAGGTTTGAGTGTAACGTTGAGGCTTTGGATCGCTTCCGCTCATGTGATTTCAAAACAGAATCGTTTTTCACCACGACGTGAGCGTTTCTCCTTGACTCTAGTAGCCTAGTCTAACTTCCTCTCCCGTTATTTCCTCTTCTTTTCCGGGAAGACGAGAGAGTTGCTCTTCTCTCTCTGCATTTTTAAGTGCAATCTCCTATTCTTGACCACAGATTTACTGAAAAGTTCTACCCGGCGTCCCTTCGGTTCGGCCCAACGCGGCACCCCTTTCATTCCTTTTTTACTGTGGCCTTCATTCATATTCTCTTTCATTCATCTTGCTTTCTTCAACTCCTAGCAGTGGTTTTTACACCTTTCAACCTTTCTACTCTCAATTTACCTTTCAGCGCTGAGCTGAATGACCTTATAGGTCCTAGCGCTTGGTTTTAGGCCTAAATTCTGTATTCCAATTCCGGTCGATCTTTCCAACCGTCATATGGTTATGTTATCGGTATTCATTTAGCCCTCATTCACTTTATTGATATATTTCTTAATTCACTAACCATTTTTCCCACTTATTTACTCACTTCTACTTAGGTATCCATTAAAAGAGAATAATAATAAAAAAGTTACTTACGATCATTTACTCGAAGATCCAGAACTTCACCCGACTTGGAATTCAAAACTTCACCTGGGAATTCAAAAACTTCACCTGAGAGTTTTCGCACCTGAGAATATTCCAGTGCCTAATGAATTTGGACTTTTCCAAGGCCAACAGGAATTTATCACCCCTGCCCAGGTTGGTTCGCTAAAACACTAAACGGTATTTTTCTTTGTGTCTCCGGGGCAGGAATTCGGGCCATTTTAACCATTTTGGGAGGCGTTCATTTTATTTTTTTTTTTTTTCTTTCTCTCCAGAGCGAGACGTTGTTGTTGTTGTAATGCTCTCTCTCTCTCTCTCTTTCTCTCTCTCTCTCCCTCTCTCTCTCTTATAAATGAATATACACAATTTTCTTTGAGATAATATTTTACACGAGGAATGTATAATTCCTCAAAGTAAACAAAAAAAACAGCTTATGATTATTAGAAAAATAGGTTTATTAGTAAGATAAAACATACGCACTATTCTTGGAGATATATTTAGCGTGGAGAATGTAAAGTTACAAGGAGAATGTCATTCCCCTGGGTTAAAATTTAGTGGATGATAATCCCCCCCCCCCACCCCCCCACCACCACCCCCCCCCAAAAAAAAAAAAGAAAAAAAAAAAAAGAAAACGGAGGATTGAAGCCTCTTTCGAAGCCATTCACGTATAAGAAACCACATTTCCCGGCTAAGGAAGGAATAAGAATGGAAAGCGTGTTCAGTGCTTCCGTATTCACGACAGCGTGTGTGTGAGAGAGAGAGAGACAGAGAAATGTTCGTGAGTTATACATTATTTTTTGTCTATTCATTTATTTAATTTTTTCATTTCCAGAGAGAGAGAGAGAGAGAGATATTCGTGTGTTATACATTATTTTTGTGCTTATTCATTTTCTTTATCATTCTCATTTCCGAGAAAAGAGAGAGAGAGAGAGAAAGTTCGTAAGTCATACATTATTTTTTTGCCATTCCATTCTGTATTATTCTCATTTCCAGAAGAGAGAGAGAGAGAGAGAGAGAGGGGGGGGGGGGGGGGGAAGCTATCACAGCTATAATAGCTTTTGAATTTCCTCTTTGGAGATTTGTGCCATTTCTTTCATTTTATTTTTTTACTTAACTTTTTTTTTTCTTTCACGCCGCGTTACTTGATCACAAAGGCCCGGAATAAGGACCTTTGAAGGCCATTTAAGGGGAAAAAGTGATCGGGAAGTGTACTGATCTGAAATAAACCTCATTTCGCAAAAGCTCTGAGAGATTCGTGTAAGGCGTCTTATATTAATTTCATAGACAATTTCTTGACAATCAATTACAGTCTCTTCTTGAAGTTAAGATTTTTTTAAAAAATGAGTAGACAAACGATTTAATTAATATTCTCAATCTCTCTCTCTGTCTGTCTGTCTGTCTCTCCTCTCTCTACTCTCTCTTGGAAATGAGAATATAAAAAAAAATGAATGAACGAAAAAAAAAAAGTGTAAGCCAAAAACCTCTCTCTCTCTCTCTCTCTCTCTCTCTCTCTCTCTCTCTCTCTCTCTCTCTCTCTCTCTCTCTCTCTCTGGGGGAAATTCGCGAAACAAATAGCTTCCATTTCCTTCTCGAGTTTCTTTAAGTTTCATTTTCTGCGTCTCTTATGTCACCCTAAATCCTTGTCTCCCGCCACTTTACTTTATTTTTCTTGTGTGCTATTTTTTTTTTTCGTCGTAAATCCTTGCCTTACTCTACTTTATTTTTTTTTTCGTCGTAAATCCTTGTCTTATTGTACTTTATTTTATTATTTCTTATTCTTTTTATTTCGTCCTGTATCCTTGTCTTATTCTACTTTCATTAAAGTAAAAAAAAAAAATTTTGTCTTATTGTATTTTATTTTATCATTTCTTATTGTTTTGATGTCGTCCTAAATCCTTGTCTTATTCCACTTTCATTTAATTTAAAAACAATTGTTTTTATTTCTCCCAAATACCTCGTCATGTTCCACTCTATTGTTTTATATCAACCTATATCCTTGTCTGACTCCACGTTCATTTAATTACAAAACAAATTTTTTAATTTGTTGTTGTATCTTCTTACGTTCACAATTTTTTTATATCCATTTCTTACCTATTTACATTCAGTTCTTGGCTTTCTTAGAAATATATATTTATCTCTTCTGGTTTAACCAAGGAATCCTCTATTTTGTTTCGCCAAGGGGTGGGTTAGTCTGATAAACTATAAAATTTAATTAAACAGTTCAAATAGTCAATTAGAAACTATAGAATTTAATTAAACAGTTCAAATAGTCAATTAGAAACTATAAAAAAAATAAAAAAAAAAAATACAATTCAAATAGTCAATTAGAAACTATAACATTTAATTAAATAGTTCAAATAGTTAATTAGCAAATTATATAGATTTTTAATATACAGTTCAACAAATAGTCAGTTAGAAACTGATGCATCAAGCAAACAAAAAGGAACACAGTCCTATTATTGTAATATATTTAGGAAGCATATGTATGTTTGTATATTATGACACCAGAATTGCTTCATATTTCTTGCATTTGGATCTAAGGCATATCCAAAAAAAAGTGACGAGGTCATTGTTGCTATATAATATACTATATATATATATATATAAATATATATATATTATATATATATATATATATCTATATATATATATCTATATATATATATAGATATATATCATATATATATATCTATATATATATATATATATCTATATATATATATCTATATATATATAGATATATATATATAGATATATATCATTCAAGCTACAAATGTCCTTTAATATCTAAATTCACTTTACCTCCCAAATGATATATTTTCATATATGTACCGAAGGGGAATTTTTTAATTGATAATAATTTCGTCCCCCCATGGATCGAACCACCGTCCAAGTGGACCTGGGGACGAAATCAGGCAACAGTCCAGTGACCGCTATCCAATCAGCAACAGAGGACGCTCTGTTTGGCTGACTTGGATAGCGTCACTGACTGTACCTGATTTCGTCCCCGGTCCAACTTGGACGGTGGGGGTTCGATCCCATGGGGGGACGAAATTATTATCAATTAAAAAATTCCCCTTCGGTACATATATGAAATATATCATTTGGGAGGTAAAGTGAATTTAGATATTAAAGGACATTTGTAGCTTGAATTGATATATAAATGGATCACGGTTCGATGTGATAATTATTCATATATAGATATATATATATATATATATATATATATATATATATATATATATATATATATATAGATAGATAGAGAGAGAGAGAGAACCTCCCCCTGAGACCTGTACCGCGGCTCATTGAGATTGCCCTCACCTCAGCTAGGACTAATAACGAAGAAGGCAGGTAGGAAGGGTGGGGGACATGGGAAAGAGAGAGAGAGAGAGAGGATCTCTATCAAAGCCGGGTGCCATTTGAAGTTAATAGGGCGTCAAAAGAGAGGAGGAGGAAAGGTCTTTGAATGGAGATTTTAATTTTAGATTTAGATTTAGAAAGCGATGACTCCGATAATGACGAACTTGGTAATCAAGAAGCAAATGATTCTGGCGAACGGTAAACACGATGGCTTTGATAATGACTTCAATAATGACTTTAATAATGACGCTGGACATCAAGAAATATGTGAGTGAGAGGGGGAGGCGCTTGAGAATGGATGTGTTAAACGAAGGGTTCTTTTGGAGTTTGTAAATGGTGTAGATGATGGTTATCAGGAGAGATCTGAAATACTGGGATGCAGAAATGTCACTCATATTCGCTTCTGAACTTAAGTGCACGCTATGGTGGGTTGTTCTCTTATATTGTAATAATATAATAATAATAATAATAATAATAATACATTTATCTAATAATAGAAAATAATAATAATTGTAAATAATGACAATAATTATAAAAACCTTTAGATGGTAATAATAATAATAATAATAATAATAATAAATAATAATAATAATAATAATAATAATAATAATAATAATAATAATAATAAATAATAGTATTTTGGGATAAGACCCTCTTTTAAACAAATTCTGTTGAATAAAATGGCAGAATTCAGCGAATTAATCTTATATTTTATCTCTTTTCTATTTTTCTTATCGCTGAGCCGGAAAAGCCAGTAATAACAAAAAAATAGAAAAGATATATATCAGATTAATTGGCTGACTTCTGCCATTTTTTTCAACAGAATAATAATAATAATAATAATAATAATAATAATAATAATAATAATAATAATAATAATTAATTATTATTATTATTATTATTATTATTATATTATTATTATTATTATTATTATTATTATATTACACTACTAATACTAACACTACTACTACTACTACTACTACTATATATAATAATAAGAATAATAATAGTAATAATAAATGAATACCTTGACCAATAATATTATGAATAAATGATATTACACTGTCTTTCCACCAACACTGAATTCGAAGATGATAAATACATTTCTGGCTCAGAAAAATGAACTTGTTTCGAGAATTCTCACTAAATTCTCGAGACGACAACCTTTACTGGGCTGAATCAATTCCCCCTAAATGTAACCCATAACTCTCTCTCTCTCTCTCTCTCTCTCTCAGTATTTTTCTCATACATCTTTTCCTTTTGATTGAATTTTTGATTGAAATCATACACCTCACTGGAGGTCCTTTGTTATTATTATTAGTGATTATTATTATTATTATTATTATTATTTGAATTATTATTATTATTTGAAGTATTATTATTATTATTATTATTTGAAGTATTTCTATGTCGTATGTTGAGGCTTATACTGGACGTCTTTTAGAATATATTCAATAAAAATTTGAAGATTTTGACTCAATTGAAAAAAATAATTAACAGTTTGAATGTGATAGACATACATGCCAAGGAAAAAATTATTGCAGTCTCTCTCTCTTTCTCTCTCTCTCTCTGGCATCACATCAGCTACAGTGATCTTGATAAACATACAAAAAATGAGGAAGATTTAACATATTTTTAGAAACTTCACACAAGAGAACGATGGCGTAATATCACGACCAAAGTGGCTACCTCTTAAACTTTTAATTGGAGCGTAGTTTCGTCCCCGTTGGGGGCGGCCGGGGTTAGGCGGGATCCTAGGAGCGGCTAAAGTTTTGGGGGAAGCAATCCTTTCATAATCCTGTAGGATAGGAGGGCTGTTAGGATGTCATGTCATGGTGGAAAGGTCCTTGCTGATATCTAGGAGTTTTGTTGTGGTTATAAGTGCGAAGTAGGATTATAGTTTTTTTTTTTTTTTTTTTGTGCTGACCAAATTCATTGTTTTTGTCTTTATTATTTTTATTTATTTGTTTTTTTTAGTTTTTTTATACTGGTTTTTATTATTTTTATTTTATTTTATTTTTAAATTTACTTTTTTCATTTTTCTTATTTTGTAATTGATCTATTTTTATTATTTTCTTTTTATCTCAACAAAAGATAATATCAGAGATCTGACCAGAATGAAATAAATTGTGAGCGTAAGCAAGATCACGAACACATTTTTTTTTTATTTATTTATGCAAAACTCATTTCTTTGATTTTCCGTAGCTGCATTTATGAAATATTGTCCTCTTTTTATCCACTTTAGTGTACATACAACACGCACTTAAACAACACACTATATATATATATATATATATATATATATATATATATATATATGCATGTATATATGAAATACATAAAAACGAGTATAGTATATATATATATGATATATATAATATATATATATATATATTATATATATATATGTGGGTGGGTGTGTGTGTGTGTGTGTGTTTTGTGCGTTTAATGAATTTACTTTTTATCTATTTATTATGAGCCTAAATATTTGCAATGCTAAATGTTCTTCGTGAATGATGTAATCCACACTAAGAATGAGACCATAAAGACTCCGTCTAACCCCTATTACTTATTTGGAATCTTGGCGCATCATTGGAATTTTAAATGATTAGTTTACTAAAAATTTGAAATTTAAGGTAATCGATACCTATACTGTAAACTATTCTGTATTATGTATTGTATACGTGAGGAATTAGACAGAAAAGGTTTTGACGGTCGGTATGTAATAAAGTTAAATAATTATCAATGTACTCGAATTTTTTGTTAATATCTCTTTTCATGTTGATATATTTAACGTTGAAGTTACAATCATCTGAGAATTTTTAAAAATTTGACCTAGAATGTCTTCCTGTAATTTGGTGTTGTTTCAAAATAAAAGGTAAATTGGTTTATATTTTCGCTTACTCGGGGAGTAAGCCAACAAACTACTTTGTTGCTTTTGTTGTTGTTCTTGTTGGGGATAGGAAAGGTCTATGGAAGAGCCTAAAAAGATCTGAAAAAGGTGTTTCGCGTTGATTTAAAGATTCAGGAATTTTGGGGTTGGATATTTATGATTTATTTATTAGAATGAAAGTGTAACAAATAAATAATGTCCATATTAAACAGTACAGAAAAATTATTTCAAGTAAAAAATAGCTTTTTTATTTTAATTTTGGTTGGTGAAACAACACTATTTCACTGTAGATTTTACCACATGCCTCGAGATAGCTGGAGGTCGGATCACGCCTTGTGATATCCTTTAAATTAAAGGCAACAGAAATTAAATTCATATTAAACGACGGAAACAGAAATAGATCTTAGTTTTCATCTACATTTACCAGACGACTCTTCAGTTCTGCATAGTCTTCTTGGCGCTTTATAACGCAGATTGAAAATCAATTCAGATATCCCCAAGATCTCAGCTTTCCCTGTTGTCTGGGTCGTCATTCATAAATGCATCAGGTGCTTTGCCCAAGAACCGTTTCCTAATACATTGACGCAAAAACTTTTATTGCTGTCATGCGATCCAGCTACGAGTTTGAATATACATATATCCGAAATAAACTTGCTCAATGTACCTACCATCCGCTTACGAGTTTCTTTCATCATACACGCTTCGGTCACAGATGTATTTGCGTGTATGAATAAATGAAGGTGTGTAATTGAATATGCAGACCTGTATGTCAGAAAATGCTGGGGTCCCTTTGGGCAATAGATGCTATTCCATCATTCAACTCTCCCTCGTAGTGCCAGTGCCGTCAGTGCACCTCTTGCGGTGCGCTGTAGGCATTGAGGTTTGTTGCAGCGTCCCTTCGGACCCTAGCTGCAACCCCTTTCATTTCTTTCACTGTACCTCCGTTCATATTCTCTTTTTTCCCCTCTCACTTTCTTGATTCATGGTGTAACTGCTTTGAGGTTTTCCTTTCAAACCTTTTCAAATTCAGTTTCCGTTTCAGCGCTGAGTGACCTCTTAGGTCTCAGGGCTTGGCCTTTGGCCTAAATTCTATATTCTATTCTTTCATTCAACTCTCCAGCTTCTGAAATGTTGTGGTGATTCTCTTTTAAAGAAACCAGACCCTCCTTCTATAAGCTCTTATCAGTAATGCCTCTCACGAAATACTTTGCTTTCCTGTTTTAAGGGATTATACTATTCTAGCAACTTTGTTTTCCTGTTTCAAGGGATTATAGCATCATAAAAATGGAACGTAGTTCGATGAAAAAGAACACAGAGAACTTAAACCAAAGCATTTTGATTCCAAACTTAATCTGCTTAGCTACGGAAATCAAATTTTCAGAAGCCATGCCACAAAATCTCCTCAGAATAGATTAAATGTTATGAAGTGGAGTGAAAGGCATTTAAAACAAACAGACAGAGAGAGAAGTTCATTTTGAAGGATAACGCGAAATTAAAATGTCAAGGGTCAGACGTGGAATTGGAGATGTAATCCAGCTTTCCGAAGTGGACGATTGTTGATGAAAATGTGCCTTCATATCGTTCATTATTGTGATAGCGCCGTATGGGGGAGGCGGGATGCGGGATAGCGCCGTATGGGGGAGGCGGCCGCGGGTTGCGGCGGGAATAGCACCGTATGGCGGAGGCCGCGGGATAGCGCCGTCAGTGCACCTCACGTGACGCTCTATATAAAAGGAATTCATTTCAGTACAAGAGACAGTGTGACCCAGTGTCCTAAAAGACCGACAACCAAGAAATTCAGTCTTCCCTTCAGACATGGCCAAATTCGGTTTGCACCTCTCCTACTACTTTGTTTTTTTTCATCTGTCCATCCGCCAGTGGTGTTTTTTGTATGGTAACACTGCGTCCCGGGCTTGAAATAGTTACGCTGTGTAAGTTTTAGGTAAATAAAGGATATCTGGCTTGTACATTTGCAACTGAAAGTGTTTTAATAATTTACTGTATGCGAATTACACCGTTAATATTCGAAATAGAATATTGTTATTATTGTCGAATGTAAGCTGCCTTTTCGGGTGGCGAAATGGAACAGCCAGACGCAAATTCCATCAAACAGATGCTAAACCAAGTTACGTCATATCGTATCTGGCTGAAACGCACTTTATAAAAATTAACAGTACATACTGGTATACTTACGTACAATGAAGTAATACGTTGACATCTTGCCGTAGTGAACAGCGAGAGAAGCAATTTTCCCGCCACTGCGTCTGGCTGTTCCATTCGCCACCCCGAAAAGGGAGCTCACATTCAACAATAATAACAATAACCTATTTCGAATATTAATGGTGTAATTCGCATACAGTAAATTATTAAAACACTTTTCAGTTGCAAATGTACACCCAAATCCTTTTATTTTACCTAAAACTCACACGTAGCGTAACTATTTTTAAAGCCCGGGACGCAGTGTTACCATACAAAAAACCCCACAGCCGGATGGACAGATGAAAAAAAAACAGAGAGTATAGACAGGATAACTTCCCAACTTCAGTTTCCTTCAGACGGATGCAACAACAACTTTCGAAATGTCAATTTCACCGTTATTTCCCTCCCTCTGTCTCGTTCTGGGATATTTCCGCGTCCTTCTTTCAAGGGGCTTAACTTAGCGTGTTTTTCGTCTGTCCTGTGATGGGTGCTATGTCTCAGAAGCCAATATCAGTGAAGGGAATATATGAAGGCGAAACTTTTCTGAAGAGTATGCTCTATGGATGAGATCAAAGAAAGGAGAAAAACAATGCGTAGAATATGGAACAGGAAGTCTAGAGAGAGAATCGTTCGTTCGTTAACTTCGTACCACGACGAGAGGAATTCTCTCTCTCTCCTCTCTCTCTCATCCTCTCTCTCTCTTCTCTCTCTCTCTCTCTCCGCCTCCTCTCGCTTTTTGACCTTTGACAAACAATTTCATGAGAAATTCGAAAGATTTTTGAGATTCTCGGAGGTTGAAGCTTTCGTCCCTCGTCTGAAACCAGACTTTGACAAAGCTCGTGGCTTCTGGTACGGACTGGAGTAGCTGTCTGCAGAGGAAGCGATTTATTTATTTATGCAGTCGAGTTCATCTGACACACACACACACACACACACACACACACACCACACACACAAAACACACACAGGAGAGAAAAGATGGGAAGTTATGTTTGCTCACAGGGAACGACGGGTAAAGAATATTCTGAGTTATTCGTGCAATATTTTATCTTTTTTATTTAATTACATATTTTTAATCTTTTTTATTTTATTTAAATATATATAGTATATATATATATATATATATATATATACTATATGTTACGCAAAATGTGGATAATTGCCAAATGTGTACATTTTGCAATTAATTTTGCCTATTGTGTACAATTTGCAGCGCTTGGTGCCTGCAAATTGTACACAATAGGCAAAATTAATTGCAAAATGTACACATTTGGCAATTATCTACATTTTTGCGTAACACACACACACACACACACACACACACATATATATATATATATATATATATATATATATATATATATTATAATATATATATATATATATATATATATATATATTTAAGTATTTCTTGCATTTATTTTAACGATAAATAAGACGTTTTCCTTCTGTACGCCTCTACAATCTTTTTACTCTCATTTCCCTCCCAACGCTGAATGACAACCCCCCCCCCCTCTTCTCTCTCTCTCTCTCTCTCTCTCTCTTTGGGGGGGGGTGTGCCTTTGTGTAACGCAAGAAACTGCATCGGTGCTGATAAAGTGTTATCGCCCCGTGAGAGCATTGCAATAAAACAGCTTCCTGCCCCTTCAGAGTTATTGCAGAAGAAGAAGAATGCTAAAGGCATTGGGTTGTTTGGGACGTACCGAACGATTGTGTCTCAATAATATATGGCTTTATTACCCCTGGTGACAGACAGCAGAGAGGATTTATGTTTAGCTCCTGGTTAGCAGTCCCTGAGACTTTTCGTTTTCTTTCATTCCTGTAGTTTTGTTCATGTTGATAGAAAACGGCGCGTCTTTATATATATGCTTCTTCTTTTGTTGTAAAGAAGGGAATATAGGGAATATTCTTTACTTCTCGTTGTTTTGCTTTTGTTGACAGAAAACTGCCTATTATTATATATATATATATATATATATATATTATATATATATATATATATATATATGATATATATATATATATATTTTCTTATCATGATGTTTGAATGGAATAGTGAATTTGCTGAAGAGTCCATGCGATTACGTTTGTCTTGACGAAGAAAACGGGCGTTCCTTGATCAGCGCAGGGTAGATATTTTGTGATAGAAGGTGTTTGCCTCTGGAATTCGGAGGGAGGGTGGGTTACAAAGGAAGAGGGGCCTTCAGAAAAAAAAAGACGGTCCTTGTATATGCTTTGTGTCGAGGAATAGAAGAAATTGAAGAGAAATAGAATAAAGCACTTGCAGAAGGGGAATATTTTATTATTAAATATTCAGTGTAACGGTACCAACGCATCCCATATGGTGGTAGCTACCATCATTGCACCTCATGCGGTGCACTGTAAGCATTTACTTTAGGTTCTTTGCGGCGTCCCTTCGGCCCCTAGCTGCAACCCTTTTCATTACCTTTACTGTACCTCCGTTCATATTATCTTTCTCCCATCATATGGCAAACTGTGAGGGTTTTCCTTCCTGTTACACCTATATGACCTCCTTCACTCTCAATTTCCCTTGCAGCGCTGAGTGACCTCATAGGTCCGGGCGTTTGACCTTTGGCCTAAATTTTAGTATATTCCAGTTCCAATTCCAGTACCAAAGCATACTGGAATTACCAATCATGGCAATTCCAGGTAAGACTTAAAAAGCAAAAATATCCTTCTCAATTAAGGATTGATTGACATCACGTCTTCCCTGGAATCGTCCAGATCTCTTTCAGGGTAACATGGAATTCAAGATCTTCTTTCCACAAGCTATACGTAACAAAATTCCAAGGTAAAGTCGGTTGTTATGGTAACACGGAACGTCTGCAATGCCCCCCCACCACCACCCACTGAGCCCCTGAGACTTGTGGTTGTTGGCTAGAAAGGAAAATAAAAATTTAATTATTATCTTTGAGTTGGGATCCATGTAGGAGAGAATGTTGGTTGAAGAAAGATCGAAATTTATGGGGAAGGGTCGAAAATTCGCGAGAAATGAACGCAACATTGTGTCACGATCGAAAAGTTGCGAAAAATGATCGGGGGGTCGTGAGAAATGTACGTAAAGGTGTGGAGATGATGTAAAATGGGCGAGAATTTAAGGAATTGTCAGAAATGAGCGAAAACTTGGTAAAACTTTAAAAGATCTGTGAGAGCCGATAAACAAAACAAAAGAAAATAAACATCGAAAACTTATGTAAAACGACCGAAAACATGAGAAAATTGAAAATATGAAAAACATCGAAAACATATGATAAACGATTGTAAACCCGAGAGACGACCTGAAACTTATGAAAAATGATCGAAAACTTGTGGAAAACAATGGGAAAATTATGAAAAACTATCAAAAACTTGTGATAAACCCTTGTAAACTCCAGAAAAAAAAAAAAACGGTCGAAAACTTGAGAAAAAATCGAAAACTTATGGGAAACAATGTAAAAGTTATGAAAAACTATCGAAAACTTGTGAAAAGCGCTCGTAAACTTATGAAAAACGATTGAAAACTTATGAAAAACGATCAAACACTTATGAAAACCCGAACGGAAATTTGTAAAACCGATCGAAAAAACTTATGAGAAACGATCGACAAAATGAAAAAAAGATCGAAAACTTATGAAAAACGATCAAAAGCTAATGAAAACTGGTCGAAAACTAATGGAAAACGACCGAAACCTTGTGAGAAACGGCATCTCGAGGGGAAACTTCGAAAAGGCAAAAAGTAAAGGCACAGAGCGATCCCGGCTTGGTGAGGTAGAGAGAGAGAGAAAGCGGAGTGATGGAAAGCAGATATTGAAAGCTAACGGTGAAACCGGTTGGATGGGGCGATACAACAGCAGTTAAAAGACGTTTGAACAGGCAAAGAATCGAAGTGTAGGACGATTAGATGGGTGGGATATGGAAGGGAAAAGTTGCGACGAAACGGTGGTGGAGGGTGTGTTCTCTTTACCAATACACAATGCACGTATAGACTTTTTAGAACGGTGTGGGGTTCTGCGTAATGGGCCATAGAGAAAGTTCGGATAACGTACATAGAGATAACTAGAAATGATATAAGGAATATTCATTCGAATATTAAATGATAGATAGGTCTATAAAGATACGTATTTGACGAATGTACATATTTACCGTCAAATTACTCATTATTACAGGGGTCAAAATATTTAGTAAATATGACAAAATGTCAGAACGTTTAATATAAATATTAATATATATATATATATTATATATATATATAATATAATATATATATATATATATATATATATATATATATTATGTGTTTGTTGACTGGTGATAGCGGATGTGATGAGTATGACATTCTTTGAAACGTAGATGTCATCATTTTGACTCTCAGTGGAAACAGAGGCCTAAAGGACAAGACTCAGCATCAACTTCGAAAATGTTGACGCAACCTCCTTGGATGGCACGATGTCGAAGGTCGCTGCCTAAGCAGAACAGACAACGTCCTATGCCCGTAAAAGGAAAGGGGAAGCAGATATGCTTTTAGAATTGGTGGGACGTCATTTGTTTGGAGTTTGGAGTGGTCTTTATGAGCTTTGTTTGTTTGTTTGTAGGTGCTTTTACGTTGCATGGAACCAGTGGTTATTCAGCAACGGGACTAACGGCTTTACGTGACTTCCGAACCACGTCGAGAGTGAACTTCTATCACCAGAAATACGCATCTCTCAATCCTCAATGGAATGGCCGAGAATCGAACCCGCGACCACCGAGGTGGGACGCCAACACCATGCCAACCACGCCATTGAGGCGCTTCTTGAATTCGTGCTTGCGTACGTGCTAGCTATTCCCCTACATAATGGGAGGGTAAGATAACTAAGATGGAGAATTATACGAAGTCGGCAAAGGGGCAAGATGGCTCCTTTGAGTGTAATTTTAATCAGTGTGGTGGCATTTTTGGCGTTGGACTGGGTAAAGGGGCATACTTACTTTTAAGCCCAGGTGTGGATTGTCTTTGTATTTTGAATATTTGTTTTAGAGATGTTCTATTCCTTGTGACCTCTTGATATATGTCATTTTGATTGACTTATGTGGATGTCTTTCTCTGTCTATCTCCAGACGGATCTGGTGGGAACTTATTTGATAATGGGAACTTATTTGATAATGGGAACTTAACTGTGGGTTATTTGAGTTATTTGGATTCTTGAACTTAACCTTTCAGTTAACATTTTGTTAAAAGCCTTTGTTCTTAAATAAATGTATTTTTGTAGTTCACGAGTCTGATTTAGTTACCTTAGGTAATTGTGTAAGATTGGTTAAGAGAGAGAGAGATAGAAAACGAATGTCACCTCAGTGTCTTACTGCTCTAAGACCATGCTACCAAAACGCCTCGATCAGGTAAGCTTTGCATCATTTCCTCCTCTTTGAGGAAAGATGTAACATAGATAAAAGCGTGTGTGTTTGTGTTGTAATTTTTTCTTTCATTTCCATAAAGTCTTTTTCCTGGAACTTTCTTCACCTTCTTCTCCTCTTCTTCTTATTCGTCGAAAGCCTTATTTTTCAACCGTTAACCTCCTTTATCCAACCATTCTTCTTCTTTATAAAAACAATTCCGACCGAAGCGTGCGTTCGAACTCACTCAGGATACCTGCCGGGGAACATCTCAATCTCTCTCCTTCGTCTCACCTCCTTCTCTTCCTCTCTCCTCTTTTTTTATCTCTAGTCGGAGGCCACTTAACCTGATCTTGAATCCGGAATGGAGGGAATAATGAAACGGACGAAAGATTCCTTTCTTTGCTCCCGTGTCAAGGAGAGGATTCAATCGATGTTTTCCAGCCTCCGATCTTTTCTCGCGATCAGATGTTGTCGGTGTCGGGGAAACGAAACGATAAGAGACTGAGTAATGGGATTAGAGATTTCATCGTCGAGTCGCATCGTCTTTTGTGCCAATAACGATTTCCTTTTCGCTGGCTTCATTTGCGTAATTTTAATTTTGACCGATCCTTCCCCCCCCCCCCCTCTCATTCCCTCGCCCCCAACTTCTCCTTGTGGAGGCGGGATTACAAAGGCACTGAGACTGACAGCGCATGCGCGAGCGTACCTGCAACGCCTGATATCATTAGACCTATGTGCTTTAAATCAAGATTTCCGTCAATTCAAGGACAATTTTAGAATGTTAGGGCTCAGGAACACCCCTGTCCAACTACGGGAATCCCCCCCCCCCCCCACCCCCCCCCCCCCCACCCCTACATACCCCCCTCCAGTAGTTAGCAAGGAAAAGTGACGAGGTCTCTAGCTTTGAAAATATCCAAGGAATGGTTGCCCGTTGATGACCTGGATTCCAGTGGATCAGAGCGAGAAGAAGAAGAGCTGGGTTTGTTTACATTAATTCTCGGCGGATTAAGCGACGAGAACATTTTAATACCCGTCGTAATGGAAGTGGAATAAAGCGTGCTATTTCTACTGTCTTCCTAATGGAAATCTAATGCCGGGTATTATTTTTAGTGACAGCAGGGGAGCGTTCGGTCATTTTTTATTATGAATTATTTTTGTCTTCCATTGAAAGTGAGAAAGAGTAAACATAACAGAAGAGGGCAGCTCTACTGTTTAGCGTTGATAGTGACTGTGCGATATCACGAAGGAGTTTCAAACTCCCTACAAACCATTTTCTTAGAAATATTCTCTCTCTCTCTCTCTCTCTCTCTCTCTCTCTCTCTCTCTCTCTCTCTCTCTCTCTCTTTCCTGTTCCTATTACCATTTTGAAAAAGAGAATCTCTCTTACTATTTAAAAAGTCTCTCTCTCTCTCTCTCTCTCTCTCTCTCTCTCTCTCTCTCGTCCCTATTACCGTTCTGAAAAGGGAGAGATTCAACGAAGACCATACGAGTAAAAATAGGCCAAAATAGCTCATATTCTTCCACATTTCATGATAAACACTTCCGGGACCTCGTTATGGGAGCTTAGGTGGTTCCACGACGCTCAAAGATTTCGGTTAATGAGTCAACGTTGCGGAACCACTACCGTTGTTGGCAGTTATTTCTCGTCGGCCCCTTTGATGCTGGCTGAATTAGGCCTTGGTAATAAAAAGACCACCGCTTCCCAGTAGCTCAACGTACAGTTTTTTTCTCTCTCTTTATTTTTTTATACACAACATCGTTCTGAACCTAAAGAGAAGTGTATATAAGGGGGAAAAAACTCAGTAGATCAACGCAAAGTTGTTTTTTTATTTACAGGAAGGAGGAAGGTTTAAAAAAAAAAAAAACCGGTAGATCAACGTAAAAGTTTTTTAGCATTTTTTTTTTATACATGCAGCATTCTAAAGTGAGGTGTCTGTTAGGAAAAGTATATTTACAGGAAAAAGGAAGGTTTAAAAAATTAGGAAAAAAAATAAAAATAATAAAAACTCCGTAGATCGACGTACAGTTTTATTCAAGAATTTTTTTATTTACACATTCGGCTTTCTTAAGTGCGGTGTCTGTAAGGAAAAGTATATTTACAGGTGGTAGGAAGGTTAAAAAAAACAAAAAAACATACACACACACAAAACAGTAGATCGACGTACAATTTTTTTTTTTAAAGATTTTTTTCAAGATTTTTTTTTTAAGGATTCGACGTTTTATAGCGAGATGTCTGTAAAGGAAAGTATGATTACAGGAGGGGGGGAGAGGGGCGGCGAAAGTGTAAAGCGTTGAAATCTTGGAGTAAATAAGAACGTATTCCCAGGGCGAATCGTTATATGGGATTTCCTAAGACAGCCACGAGAAGACGTTTCTTGATTTTGTCTCCAAATTTCTGGGTGGATTCCCAAATTCTTCCGTGGCAGATTCCAGGGATGGTTGGTGGCATTGGTAATTCTATAATAATCTCAAAATTTAATTGTATTTATGTATTTAATGCATATTTTCATTTATAACGATTATTTTACTATGTAAATTAAGCAACGGAGCTGTGAGCTCTCTTGGATAATAAGGTGCATTGGTAATTCTATAATAATCAAAAAGATTTAATTCTATTTATGTATTTAATGCATATTTTCATTTATTAAACGATTTTATTATTTTTATGATGTGAATTAAGCTACGGAACTGTGAGCTCTATTGGATTATGAGACTTTTTCTTAATTTGTCTAAGTGAATGTAATACTTTCAAATTTCAATTACGTTAGACCAAAACCGCATACATAAGCCTGCTCTCTTATGTAATTAATGTCTCCAGGATGAACACCTTAACCCAACATATCTTGGCCTGCCACCTCGGTGGCCGCAAGTTCGATTCTCGGGCATTCCACTGACGGGTTAGAGGTGTGTATTTCTGGTGATAGAAGTTCACTCTCGACGTGGTTCGAAAGTCACGCAAAGCCGTTGGTCCCGATGCTGAATAACCTCTGGTTCCATGCAACGTAAAAACACCATACAAACAAAACAATTAACCCAACATTACTACCACATATGAATCCGAAGCCAACGACTCTGGCAAGAAATCGAACGAGGATGATCGTTCCCCTGATGTCAATTAGTCGGTATCACTTCGTTTGCTCCTCCTGTTATCATTTACTCGGGGAGTAAGCCTACAAACTACTGTTGTTGTTGTTGTTGTTGTTGTTCTTGTTAAGAGGGGTAGGAAAGCCCACAAATGTCTGAAAAAAAAAGTGTTTCGCGTTGAGTTAAAGAGACGGGAATTTTAGTGATAGGATATTTATGATTTATTTATAGATTGAAAATGTAAAAAAAAAATAATGCGCATGTTAAACAGTACAGAATAATTATTTCTAATCAAATATAGATTTATTTATTAGAATGAAAATATAAAAAAAAATATTGCGCATGTTAAACAATAATTTCTAATAAAATATAGCGTATTTATTTTAAAATTTCGTTGGTGAAACAACGCGCTATCTGAACATGCAGACTTTAGCGCACGCCCAGAGTAAGCTGGAGGTCAGATACGCCTTGTTTTGGTATTCACGGCCAGATCCAGCTCTGGAGTTCCTCTTCCTCCTCCTCCTCCTCTTCTTCTTCTTCTTCTTCTTCTTCTTCTCTTTCAACCGACAGAAAGAGGCGATAATTGGATCACAGATTTCATCGGTCTTATCGTCTTTTCGTATCGGGAGCGATTTTCTTCTTCTTACGCGAATCTGCATAATTTCGGGGACCCGCTTTATTTCGGGTGGGGGGGGAGGGGGGGGGGGGTGGGGGGGTGGCTGCGGTTGGTGTGTAGGTGGAGAAGGGGGCTAGGCCGAATGGTGTGTGAGGGGGGCATGATTGATCAGAATGGAACGTGATACGTCTTCTCTCTCTCTCTTCTCTCTCTATAATACTCCTCTCTTCTCTCTCTTTTAGGACAAGAAAACTGTATTTATGCAGAAGTAGAATGAAGTTCTCTTCTTAATTCTTTTCTTCTTCTTCGATGGTTTTCACTTGTTATCAACAGTTACAGTTGATATATATATATATTTACCAAATGAATAATGAGGAAATAACCTCATTACATATATATATATATATATATATATATATATATATATATATATATATATATATGTAATGAGGTTATTTTCCTCCATTTATATTATATATATATAATATATATATAGATTATATATATACTAGATATATTATATTATATATATATATATATATATAAACCTAAATGCTTATAATTCGTCCAACTTCTTATGAAACCTAAACAAAATTTCCTTACATTTGCTATTACTAGTACACATCTAAACTCCGCATTGTAGCTTTCAGTTTCCTTTTTTCTTAGTCAATAGGGAGTCGCCTGAACATCCCCAAATACACAGCGAATTACTCTATATAATTTAACTGCTTTCAGACTCCCGCTGCAGTTATCGTCACTCATAATCGGACCCGATTATCTGCGATCAATTTTTTATCGGGGTCAACAACAAATTGACACGCCCGGTAAGAATTTAATCCCAAGCCAATCATCAGTCAGACAATACGTTCGATCTCTCTCTCTCTCTCTCTCTCTCTCTCTCTCTCTCTCTCCTCGGGTCTCGTGTTTGGATGCTCATTAGCATAACACTGCAGGGTGTTAGGGATGGATAAACTCTGGGTGTAGATTCTAGGATTCATTTTTAGAGTGTACTTTTGACAGTATGTATTATCCTTTACACACACACACACACACACGCACATACGTATATCTCTCTCTCTTACTGTATATATATATATAATATATATATATATATATATATATATATATATATTTATTTATATGTAGCGTCTACTGGTCATTTTTGGCAGATACATAATTAATTGTAATAGCCACAATGCCCTCTTAACTTCTCAAATTCTATGTTTTTTTTTTTTTTTTTTATACGCTTGTTATTACAAAGCCTTGGGATCCAGCTTCAAAGAAATATGAAGAAATCATGATGTCCTGTAGTGGGAAACGAACCCGCGATACCACAGTCACGACGAGGTCACCTTGCCGACCTGACCACGAGAAGTTTAAGAGGGCATTGTGGCAATTACAACTACACACTTACACACATACATACATACATACATATATTAATTTTGTTACATTTCTCCTATTCGACGCCATTTGCAACAGAGGCATTGTGGGAATTCCTTACATCTAATGAAGAAAGAGAAGAGAGAGAGAGAGAGAGAGAGAGAGAGAGAGAGAGAGAGAGAGAGAGAGAGGGGGGGGGGGGTTGGAGTAGTAGGAGTTACTGCGTTTATTAACCTCATATCTGAAACTGATGACGGTGTACCGCTCCTTTGAAAACCTTAATAACGCGTTCATTTTGACCTCACAGATGTTGCTTTGTAAATTAGTGATACGCAAATCAGGCGGAATACTTGTGTGCTTTTGGATTCGTGGCGAATCATGGCTTGGATTCTCACGTTGATGTAGTGAGAATCTGTGCGTAGACTTCGTGATTCTATTTGAAGCAAGACTTCGCAATTCAACATCGCTGATTAGGGCTATTCTTGATGATTTGCTATTCAACAGAATCGATTCGTTTTGATTTGTTGTGAACCATAGTAGAAACTGTGTGATTTAACGTCTCTCTCTCTCTCTCTCTCTCTCTCTCTCAAAACAATATAGACGCACGTACACACACAAAAATTAGACTCGATTGGTTATGATTCCTTGTGAATCACGGTGAAAGCTTTGTGATTTAACGTGTACTGAGAACTCTCTCTCTCTCTCTCTCTCTCTCTCTCTCTCTCTCTCTCTCTCTCTCTCAAAAATACCCAGACAAGCCCACACACAGACGCTCATATCTCTCTCCATTCACAGCCAAGTACGACTCGCAGTCTTCCACAAAAAACTCGAAGGAAGAGGAAGCAATGGTTACTTTACGGAGCTCTGTGTAGTTAGAGGCTTGAAAAATTTATGAATCGAGATGTTTCTTGTTCCTTATTATTCATTAGACGTTTGAAAGGAAGGGAGATTGACTTTCCGTTAATTAGTGTGTGTGGAGGTGATTGTAGATTGAGATCGTACGTACGCTTTTTGGACGATTATATCTGCATATAATGCATTCTGTATGTTATATAGAAGACTAGAAAGAGAAAGAGAGAGAGAGAGAGTAGAGAGAGAGCGAGAGAGAGAGGAGAGGAGAGGAAGAGAGAGAGAGAGAACACTAACCACATCATACAGGTGACACCAACCACTCACATATACATGTATATGTATACATATATATATATATATATATATATATATATATATATATATATATATATATATATATATATATATATATATATATATCTATATATATATATATATATATATATATACAATTATAGTCTTTAGTACACAACTAATATGCACACCAAAATAAAAGTCTTTGACCTGAACTAATAAAAAAAAATATATTATAAACTAAAAATAAATCGTTGCTAATCTTCAGAAGAAAATTCCATATTATTATTATTCAGAAAATGAGCCCTATTCATATGGAACAAGTCCACCAAAGGGCCATTGACTTGAACTTCCAGCTTCCAAGGAATATTACGGTGTTCATTAGGACGACGTAAGTAAGGGGAGGTAAAGGGAAATACAGAAAGAAGAGATTTCGCCTGTTTAAAAAATAAAAAAGTAAATTTATAAATTAACAAATAGATATGAATGTATTACAATGCATCAAGCAGAAGAAAAGACAAAAGAACCTCCAAAAATATTCCCCGGAACTCGACGGGAGAAGAACACAGCCAAAGTTGTTTCTTTTCAAACTTTTAATTGGACGATTGGTTGACGGGGTTTGAAGAGGTTTTGGGGGGTTGGGGGGAAAGGGGTGAGAAAGGTGTTAGGTCCTACAAGAGGCTCAAGTTCATGGAAGCCTTTGTTAATCCTGTAGGAGGCACTACAGGGGCTGGAGCTCGTTAGTCGAGGGGAGCTTTGGCCTGGAAAGTTAGAAGGGGGGGGGGGGGGGAATATTGGATAGACCTTTGTTTGAGTATAGGAAACGGATATGAATTTGCTTGAATAATTTTTTTTATTCACCTCTAAGGCATTTTTTTTTAAATTAATTTCTTCATCATGAGGAATGGGGAACGGATATGATTTTGCTCAAACGAATTTTTTATTAGTTTCTTTTTCAACCTTGAGGCATATTTTTTTTTATGTCTTCTTCAGAGTGCTTGGGTCATGTTTTTTAGTTTTTAAAATGTTAAAATACATTCCATATATTATATAATTAAAATAATATATGAAATACATTACAATTATTATATTATTATATATATATGAGCCATTATATATAGATATATATATGAGCCATTATATATATATATATATATATATATATATATAAATACTATAATAATATATATATATATATTATTATATGACCCCGACCTAGGTCGCAAGGGTCTCTAAGTTACTGTGGGTCATGCAGAAATCAAACACTCAGTAATTATTAATGTAACACCGGTCTTATATTCTAATGAAGTTACACAAGGGCCGAGTGAAAATAAAACTAAATTCTAAAGGAAACTCCGAGTGTCAGACGAAGGACGGAAACCGACGGAGGGTAGCAAAGGGAATCGATCTGACGTCTTCCCTTACTCCTGAGCAAGGCGTAACTGCCCACCTCAAGGGAAGTGACTGACGCATTCGGCCTCCTCCTCAGTTCCTCTGTTCCCCACAAACCCCCGACGTTTTTCCTCCCGGATGTGATTGGCTCCGGCACATCTCCTTAGGCCTATTGACCTATGGGTGCCAATCTAGGTGACGCCAAATACCAATGAACTTTTTTGGGGGGACGCTGGGGGAGGGGATAGACGTTCTTTTTAATCTGAAAGAGAATGACCGGGACACCATGGGTAGTATGGGGACTTTAGAATGGTTTATATATATATATATATATATAATATATATATATATATATATATATATATAATATATATATATGATATATATAATAATTATATATATATATAATCAACGCAAGCCACCTCTGCTCAAAAAAATTATTATTAAATCATTTTCTGAAAAATTTGTTATCCAAAAAAGTAATTATTTAAGTACCAAGTAACCCCGACAGCAGGACTTTTTATCGAGAATATAAAAAGATAAAAAAACATCACCCTATTATATGACGTTTCTTGTCCACCGATTTAAATTATAGTTATTTTTCCAGCCGATTTAAAATTATATTATTTTCCAACATTTTGGAATTATTAGTTTGAGTCCATAAAAATGGCGCAAAGAAACGTCGACAGGTTGATGCTTTTATAAAGTTTGTGTTTTGCCTTTAATATCGAACGTTATATTCCGATATTGCATCTGTCTCTACTACAAAGCTATTCTTTAGTATCTCAAATGCATCTGTAGCCACGTTACACGCTAGTTATGAATGATAAACATGTAAAAACACTGATAGGTGAAAATGGTTACAAGTATTCGTAAGAATAACAATTTTCTAAAGCCACATATTATGAAGATTTTCTTTGGTAGATTTATTATTTATAAAAAGAATAAGTTTATATTTGTTGTGAAGTCATGATAAACCTTTTAACTTTACT
>NC_061105.1:14835717-14890717 GCF_015104395.2 Macrobrachium nipponense | reverse complement strand
TATATATATATATATATATATATATATATATATATATATATATATATATATATATATATATATATATATATCAATTCAAGCTACAAATGTCCTTTAATATCTAAATTCACTTTACCTCCCAAATGATATATTTTCATATATGTACCGAAGGGGAATTTTTTAATTGATAAGAATTTCGTCCCCCCATGGGATCGAACCACCGTCCAAGTGGACGGGGACGAAATCAGACAGTCAGTGACGCTGATTGGATAGCGTCACTGACTGTCCTGATTTCGTCCCCGTCCACTTGGACGGTGGTTCGATCCCATGGGGGACGAAATTATTATCAATTAAAAAATTCCCCTTCGGTACATATATGAAAATATATCATTTGGGAGGTAAAGTGAATTTAGATATTAAAGGACATTTGTAGCTTGAATTGATATATAAATGGATCACAGTTCGATGTGATAATTATTCATATATATATATATATATATATATGTGTGTGTGTGTGTGTGTGTGTGTGTGTGTGTGTGTGTGTGTGTGTGTGAGGAATTTGGTTTATTTACCAGTTACACAGTATCCAAAGATCATTCATGACTGTGACAAAATGAAGTCAGTGCTAGTATCCTTTTTTATTAAACGATTCCAAACCATTTTGTTAAATGGCTTATTTGTTAAATGGCCTATTTGTTAAATGGCTTATTTGTTAAATGGCTTATTTGTTAAATGGCCTATTTCTTAAATGGCCTATTTCTTAAATGGCTTATTTGTTAAATGTCTTATTTGTTAAATGGCCTATTTGTTAAATGGCTTATTTGTTAAATGGCTTATTTGTTAAAGTCCTATTTGTTAAATGGCCTATTTCTTAAATGGCCTAAATGTTCTAAACAAACTCCTTGGTTTACGCAGACTCGCATCTCTTCCAAAAGTTGTATCATGAAATAAAAAGGCGTTATTATAGCAATTCAGCAGAATATTCTAAACGCGGGAAACGTTTAGTATCTAGCAGAGCCTTGTGGAGCGAGAAAGTGTAGTAACTAAACAACGACTCAACGACCAGACCATAAAAACATTTCGCGAAAACATTTTCTCTAAACGTAAGCGACGCCGCTAAGTGCATATTTCCTTTTGGCCGCTTCTCCCCGGGCAAAATAAAATCCATTTCGTGTTTTATGGAGCTTAGCGAGGGGTCCCCCCCTCCCCCCCCCCCCACCCCCCCTGCTTCCTCCAAACCCCCACTCCCCCCTATACACACACACACACACACCTAAAACATAAATGCCTGTTATAAGTGCTGAAATGTGTACCTAATGAATTCAAGGGTCTGTTTTTATTTATTTAATTTTATTTTTTTAAAGGTCAAAACAGATACCTTTGCTTTAATTGTCAGTAGAAATTTGTTAGTGAGAAAGAGTGATCTCGATTTCTATGGGTAGGCCGAAAGGGTGTTTATTTAGAGGTTCTCTCTCTCTCTCTCTCTCTCTCTTCTCTCTCTCTCTCTCATCTCTCTCTCAATTGATGTGAGTGGAGTACTCAGGAAAGGTACCTATAACCTATGCCTCATGAGAAGAAAGAGAGAGAGAGAGGACTGAGAGAGAGAGAGAGAGAGAGAGAGAGAGAGAAAATCTATTCTTTCTTGCAGAGTAGTAATACGATTCTCGTTGCTTTATGATACATGTATTTATTTATTATTTATTTATTTATTTATTTATTTATTTATTTATTTATTTATTTATTTAATTTCCACTACCCTTACCTTCTGTTACTTTTCCTAATGAACTCCATAATATTCTTGGAAGCTTGAAATCAAGTCAGTAGCCCCTTTGGTGGGCTTGTTCCACATGAATAGGGATCATCTTCTGAATAATAATAATAATAATAAAAAATAATAATAATAATAATAATAATAATAATAATAATAATAATAATAATTAAAAAATAATGGAGAATAATAATAAATAGGTCAATAGACCCCATGGTGGACTTGTTCAAATGAATCGTGTGTCTTAATGAATAATGGAATAATAATAATAATAATAATAATAATAATGAATAAGTAATGATAACGTAACAATTATGAATAATAATAATAATAATAATAATAATAATAATAATAATAATAATAATAACAATTGGCAATGGCTACAGAGGGGAGAGGTAAAGAAGGAAACTGAAGGAATGATAACAGCGCACAAGATCAGGCCCTAAGAACCAGATATGTTCAAAGAACGATAGACGGAAATAACATCTCTCCCATATGTAGGAAGTGCAATATGAAAAATGAAACTATAAACCACATAGCAAGTGAATGCTCGGCACTTGCACAGAACCAGTACAAAAAGAGCATGATTCAGTGGCAAAAGCCCTCCACTGGAGCCTGTGCCAGAAACATCAGCTACCTTGCAGTAATAAGTGGTACGAGCACCAACCTGAGGGAGTGATAGAAAACGATCAGGCAAAGATCCTCTGGACTATGGTATCAGAACGGATAGGGTGATACGTTGCAAACAGACCTGACGTGACGTTGATTGACAAAGTCAAGAAGAAAGTATCACTCATTGATGTCGCAATACCATGGGACACCAGAGTTGAAGAGAAAGAGAGTGAAAAAATGGATAAGTATCAAGATCTGAAAATAGAAATAAGAAGGATATGGGATATGCCGGTGGAAATCGTACCCATAATCATAGGAGCACTAGGCACGATCCCAAGATCCCTGAAAAGGAATCTAGAAAAACTAGAGGCTGAAGTAGCTCCAGGACTCATGAAGAAGAGAGTGATCCTAGAAACGGCACACATAGTAAGAAAAGTAATGGACTCCTAAGGAGACAGAATGCAACCCGGAACCCCACACTATAAATACCACCCAGTCGAATTGGAGGACTGTGATAGAGCAAAAAAAATAAAAAATAAAAATATAATAATAATAATAATGAAGTATAGATAACAGCTCTCTTGAATTCACGCGTACCCAAATATTCCAACCAAATGCCCAGAAAAGACAACGGCCCCTTCTTGCTTTCGCCGCTCGATTTGCACGGGGATTGTATGCAGATCAAATAAGCGTCGATTGAGAGACCCGTTCACGGGTGTTTACTGGTCCTAGCGAGGCTTTAGATGATCCGACGATATTTCGCTCTCTCGCTTGTGAAAGACCGGGATAAAGGTCGGTTTTCGTTTAGGGATGCTGTGTTTTTTTTTCTTGTTTTTTCTCCGTTTGTAATTGCATTGTGCATATCAGCTGAAAGTGCTACAATACACGAACGTGTAATGAATTGTAATGATGCGTTATGCTTCGTGTGTTAGTTATTTCAAGTTTTTTCAATTTTTTGTAATTACATTGTGCATATCAGCTGAAAGTGGTACAATACACGAATGTGTAATGAAATGTAATGATGTGTTATGATGTTTCGTGTATTTAGTTGTTTGAAGTTTTTTCTATTTTTTTTCCATTTGTAATTACATAGTACAAGTGAATGGAAGTGATACGATACATGTCAGTATTCTGTTTCGCCACTTAGTGGTGCACCGTAAGCATTATCAAAAGGGTTTTTTTTTTTTTATTTTTTTTTTTTTTTTTTTTTTTTTGGCAGCGTTCCTCAGGCCCCCCCTAGCTGGACCCACTATTTTAGCCTTTACTTTACCTCCATTCCCACTTCTCTCTTCCATCTTGCTGTCCAACCACTCCAACTCCCTTCTGTATCAATCAATATGGCATTCATAATGTTATTAACATTCTCTCTCTCTCTCTCTCCACAAATTTGTTTCACTCCAGTAAAGCAGAACATTATTTTTGGTTTTCTAATAACTCTCTCTCTCTCTCTCTTTCCCAAAATATAATTTAAACTAACTATATATATAGTAAGGGCAATTAAACCGAAATATCTTCAATTTCTAGACCAGCATTCCCCATACACTGTTTGTTAATCAATGCAGAGATTCTGTAACTCCATTTAAATGTAACTGTAGAGTGCGTGAATAGATCACGCACCGAACTCTTGAAATAGCATTTTTATCTTCAGATGTGATGGCTATATTTTGCCATTTCGCGAGCAAATATGCTTTGCTTTCTGTTATGCACGAGAATAACCGTGTTGCATACGAGATCTGGATGCTTTATGAATGTGTGAACGTTTTAGATGATGCGTTGAAAAAATAACTAAAGGGAGATTCGAAATGAAATCAAGACTATATATATATATATATATATATATATGATATATATATATCTATATATATATATATATATATATATGGATGTATGTATTGTGACGAAGTGCCAAGTATCTGGTTACTACACTTACCATTCATTAATTGTTACCTCACAACAGCCAGACACCTGAACCCTCATCACATGTACTAAACGACTGAATACTCTAAAGGCAACAATGATCCCTTAACAACTTACCGGTATTGCAGAAAATCAGACTAAGTTCATCAAAACAGGTGTGAGGTATTCTTGTAAGTAATTCAATTAATCAAAGGGCATCACTCCATCAACAACTTTAAAAGTCTAAGTATTTCCCTGATTTAAGAAGTCTAAGTACTTCTCTGGTTCTAAGTCACTTCAAGTTAATTAAAGGAAAACAGATCAATTACCACTCTATGTTTCTACCTAATATAAATATAATTATATGCTGGTGTGAAAATAAACACTTATACAAATTTTAAATACAAAATTTATTATTAAACTCAAAATTTATAAGTGAAATTCACAATATCAGGGAAAATTATTGTTACTTGAAAACAAAGCAAAGTTTAATTAATTCTTGAATCAATTAAGTAAAATTAAATCAAAATTAATATATCACAAAATTCAAAAAAATTAATTCAATCAAAATTCAAAAGTGTTAGGCAATAATTGAAATTTGGAAATTAATTCACAAGTGCTAAACAATAATAAAACTTGAAAAGAATTCTAAGTAAATGCAAATTAATCCACAAGTGTTAAATTCAATTAAATGTGCAACGATTAAGTAATGAAAATAACTAAGGGAATTAAATTGTGAATGCAAATGAAAACACAGAAAAATGTGGAGAATACCAAAATTGCAAAAAGTATTAATCACACAGAATATAAAATAAAAACACACACTTCAATAAGAAAATGGATAAATGCACTTCAAATGAAACAAACAAAACACAAAAATTTGCAATGTGTAAAAATGTAAATAGTTTCACTCAAACCATTGTAACTATTAGTTATTAGTTCTGTAAACCATCGTAACCAATAGTTACTAGTTTTTACCAAACCATCATAACCATTAGATATTAGTTATTAGTTGCAACTAATAAAAATATAACACACTTTACCTTGGTATACCAACTTCTTTCTTCAAAAAATTCACCAATTCACAGAAATAGGCGCCGTTACACACACTTGTAAAATGTTTGTTCAGATTCCCCAAAAAGCACTAAATAACACTAAATAAACTCAAAGAAATATCAAATCTGAAATCTACAAGTTACGAGTGACCATTTTACGTTATGTTATATCAATTATGGCGAGGCAGAGAGAGAGAGAGAGAGAGAGAGAGAGAGAGAGAGCGAGAGAGAGCGAGAGCGAGAGCAAGAGAGACGTCTGAACGGAACGCGGTTTTAAGATATGATGAAAATCTCTTCCTTAAGGAAGCTGGACAGTGGAGATGACAAAAAACGTTTTGGGACACAATTCTTTCTAGAAGCTTCGAAATCTGACGCAACTTTACAGATGAAATGTGAAATCTGCTCGTGGTTTTGACAAAGACGAACACGTATGAAACGATTCTGCTCAACAAAGACGTACCCCTGCTCGATCGATCGAAGCAAAAGTCTGTTATCAGACGCGATGAGATAAATCTCAAAACACAGCGAAGACCTCGAGGTCTCTAATCAAACGTGTTGACAGGTTAGGGAAATCCTAGTTTCAAACGGACAAAGATATTTTCTCTCTCTTTTCATACTACGTTACATATTCTTTTACATTATGTTATGCGAAATCTGAACACACATTTAAAACATCCTAATTATAAGCTAGCTAGGAATCTGAAAAAATGTTGCAAAAATTCTACATAACATTTTATACAGTCAAAGAGAAGATATATGTGTTTTGAAAGTAGCAATATATAATAGATTAGTATATATATACATATAGCGTGTGTGTATATATATATATATATATATATATATATATATATATATATATATATATATATATTATATATATATATATATATATATAGTGTACATGTGTCTAGAAATTCAAACCATTTAACAATCGGGGATTAACACCAAATTCTGTTTATCTTCAGCATGAATCCTTACTACATCAATAGTTCACACACACACACACACACACACACACACACACTACAACTCCTTCCACAAATTCCGATCCTAACAGGACTTTAACGACATGGGCCTATCTAACCCCACCGAATCTGCGCCCCAGTCATCATCGCTGCTATGCGAGTAGGCCTAAAATCAGTCACTAGGCCTAATTCGTTTGTATCCTCTTTCTCTCGTTTAATAACCGTGGAAATAGTCCTGTGGAGACGAACGATATTGATAGGGTCGTTTTTTTTTTTTGTGAGATATATAGATAATTGCTCAAAGGGTCATTCATATTCTGGGTCAGTGACCGGCGAAGGATGACCTCACATTGGAAAATAGGCATCATGTAGAACAGATAGTCATGGTCGTATACATAATAATCCATTTGTCTTCTTATCTCGTTGTTTATTACTATTTATCCTTTCTTTTATTTACAGAATGTGACGTCATAGGGCCAAATAAGAAAAATTTTACAACCTTATTTTATGTATTGACATATTTATATATTTATTTTGAAATGTCGACTGAAGGTATTGCTTAAAAGAAATATACGTAGTTTGGACTTCAGTGAAGATTATGATTTGTGTAGGATTAATTACTGGATGAGAGAGAGAGAGAGAGAGAGAGAGAGAGAGAGAGAGAGAGAGAGAGAGAGAGAGAGAGAGAGAGAGAGAGTTGCATGGCAAGCTTTGTAATTTCAACTCGTAAATTACAATCCTCATCCTCCTTTGGTGTAGGTTTGGTTATTCCATATTTCCTAAATTACAATCCTCATCCTCCTTTGGTGTAGGTTTGGTTATTCCATATTTCCTATACAAAAAATTATCTCTCTCTCTCTCTCTCTCTCTCTCTCTCTCTCTCTCTCTCTCTCTCTCATGTCCTTCACTTTCTCATTATCTCATTACAGCGCTCTCCATATCTAACAAGGCTTTTCAGTCTCTCTCTCTCTCTCTCTCTCTCTCTCTCTCTCTCTCTCTCTCTCTCTCTCTCTCTCTCTCTAATCAATATCCATTCACTTCAGGGTGAAATGAAGAGTGAATATCCTTTGATTAGTGACGAATTACTATTTGACTGAACCACTGAAGGATATCTGACATCAATTTTCCTTGGTTATGAAAAGGAAATGTGGATGTTTACCTTATTACCGACGCAATTCCATCGCATTTTCTTATTCTGTTTGCAGATTTACAGTAACCTTGCCCGATATACATGAAGAGTTATGTAGTTACCGCTATATAGGTGGCCGCATCCCATTCTTTCGTTTTCTATGAGTATGTTCTGATACGACAGAAAACGAGTCGCTAGGCCTTCAAATCACGCAAGTCTCAAGATAATATTCCATTTTTTTAAATTAAACTGTAATACGGAGGACGTAACGGTAAAGTATAAAGGATGTTAGACTTCAGTTATGAGAACGCTAGCTTTACTTTCCTTTTAAATATCGAAAAGATTTTATTTTGAACGCAAACCTTAAAGAAAACTTTTAAAATAATGAAGGAGACGACTCCATCATTATACACCGTCAACTAAAATAAGATAATTTTTAAGTCATAGTAATGAAAATTATGGTAATTAGCATGAATATACTATATTATACCACCATGGTGTACATTTATTATAACGTTAATGCCTAGTTAATTAAACGCATAAATTTACTTTGATAAGTAAAAGCTGTATTACCATGTGGATGAAACTGATAATAGTATGTATCACGGAATAATAATAATTCGCGGGTAGTTTACAGTTTAGTTGGCCAGGCGGTGCAACACCTTTTTGCCCGGCCCATAATCACTCCGCCACGGTAAGTAGTTCACGGACCCGACCCTGCCCGAACATGCTGCCACCTGTCAGACTTTCAAAACTTTCGCCACAACAAACAGCCACCATCTTGTTTGTATCTGTCTGCCGATTACCTAGCAGACGTTCATTTCTACCCACCTATACCGTGACGAAACCTGTGGCCAGGCCGTGCAACACCTTCTGCCCGGCCCTTAATCCCTCCACCAAGGTAACCCTGACCTGACCCTGCCCGACCCTGCCTGACCATGCTTTGACCTCAATCTGTTCTTGTGTGTCAGCTTGTAAACATTCATCATGTCTGCTTCTTCAACGTTGTGTCCCATACACGTGCAATTTGCCGCTGCCATTCAAGTTACTATGCCGGACCTTGTAATTCTGTGCCATGATGAACAATCACTGCTCATTTATTTGATGAAGACCAGCCTTCTTGGTGATTTTAGTGGCTTGTGCAGTCAGTGTAACAAAGGCACCGTCAGTCTTGTGGAACAAGGTGATACTTTTCAATGGAGGTGCAACGCAAGACAATGCCAGAAGCACACTCCCATTCCTAGTGGCTCCTTTTTCTCTGGCTTGCATCTCCTTCGGCACCATCTTAATGTTAATTCATAGCTGGATTCACTACGCTCTCCAGTAATATATGCAGCTGAATTTGAGAATCGGGTCGCCAAACACAATCGTCGATTGGTACAATTTCTGCCAAGACATATGTGTAGACATTTTGTTGATGGACAACTGGAAAATTGGTGGGCCAGGTCACGTGGTAGAGATTGACGAGTCCAAGTTTGGTAAGAGAAAATTTAACAATGGAATGCATGTCAATGGTTGTTGGGTTCTCTGCGGGATTGACTGCCAAACAAAGGAAACATTTGTTCAGGTTATTCCAGACAGAACTATGGAAACACTTCTTCCCATTTTAATTGAAAACATACACCCAGATTCGATTGTAATTTCTGATTGTTGGAAATCTTACCAAAATTTAAGTCAACATTTAAAAACACACCATAACAATCACACATTACATTTTGTAGATCCACATGATAAAAACATACACACAAACAAGATAGAATCTACTTGGCGGGTTTTGAAATGAAATGTTTTACCTAGAAGTGGCACAGTCAAAAACTTGTATAATTCTTATTTTTCAATGTATTGTGTAAAAAAACGTTACCTTACCGGAGTTGATTGCCCTTTTAAAACTTTTTTAGAATTAATCAAACGTGCATATCCATTAATTAAAGTAGATTCAACACCCGCCAAAATGAGGTCTAATGTCGCTGGAATCACACAATCCCGGGACGTCGCCGTACAAACAGGATTGTCATCTCCACCCGTGCCTGTTCCACAAATTCCAGTTGTCCAGTTAAAACCGTCCCAGCCAGAAAGAAAAGAAGACTCGTCTTCCCAGAAGACTCGGATGATTCCGATTTTCAACTCTAAGCTTGACTATATTTCTAGGGGGACTCTCGGGCTGACCCGGATTTGACGCCTCACAATATTAAGGTAAGTTAATCGATGTATATGTACGATACATTCATTTGTTAAGGTTGAAACCAAGTAGGTAATATATAGCAGGTGAGTGTTTTTATTGGCAAGTGGAAGTCAGGGCTGCTCACCATATCCGAATATTCACATTCGCTAGCAGTTCACATGTCTGAACTATGAACTCAGACATAACTTTAATGCATGTATTCTAGGAAATACCAAGTGTGTTTACATGTCCATAAGAAGTTAACGGTGCCAGTCATCCGAACGCACAAGTAACGGTACATTTTCATTAAATGATCGCTGTAAGTGTAGCATTATAATGCTTACTAACAGAACCCACCATACGGGTTCTCCTCCCGGCTAGGTAAGGGCACACACCCTAAGTAAGGTTAGGGTGGTTTGTGTGGTTAGGTCACAATCACCGTTTCCATACCGTACTGGGTGCCCCCGGCCAGGTTATGGCACGCGACCTAAGTGTGGTTAGGGTGATTCCTTCGGTTAGGTCGCAAGCACTGTTACCATATCATACTGGGGGGTCCAGGAGGGCAAAGCCCAAACGTTCACTTAGGCTAACAGCGCATATGTTCGGGCAACGAATGTAGAGTAGGGGGACAGTTTAGTTACCTAGGCCACTCATCTCATGAACCAATTATCTAGCAGAGGATATACCCTTGGCCAACTATACTGAGTAGGGGGACAGTTTAGTTAGCCAGACCGAACACGGAACGAATGTTCATTGTCATCGTCTTTCTATTCCCCCCACCCAAAAACCCCGGTTTCCCAATAGGTCCCCCCTTACCATTTTAAGGACATTTACCATTTCTTCTGTGTTCTCCCCCCACCCAAAAACCCCGTTTCCCAACATGGTCCCCCCTTACCGTTATTATAGGTTTTTTGGTTTTATTGTACTACACATATTTTCAAAACTAGCTCCAAAACAAACAGCCGCCATCTAAACTGTAGGCGCTCCAAAATGTTGTAACATAAATGTAATAAAGTGTTGTTGGGCACTCCACCCTATATACCACATTTCTAACAAATGGCAATCTTTTGCCCGGCCCACAATCACTCCGCCAAGGTAAGTAGTTCCGTGACCCGACCCTGCCCGACCATGGCTATGCCCATGCCTCGACCTCAGTCTGTTCCAGTGAGTCAGCATGTCAACGTCCGCGTCTTTCACCTCGTATCCCGTGCACGTGCAATTTGCCGCAACCGAGTAGATAATATATAGCAGGTAAGTGTTTTTATTGGCAAGTGGAAGATAGGGCTGGTCACCATATCCAAACATTCACGTACTCTAACAGTCCATGTGTTTGAACTATGAACTCGGACATAACTTTAATCCTGGTATTCTAGGAATTACTAAGTGTGTTTATATATGCGTAAGAAGTGACCGGGGCCAGTCATGTCCAAACGTTCAAGTAACAGCAGAGGTTAAAAAAAATTATCACTAAAAAGGTAGCATCACATTGCTTACTGAGAGAACTTACCATAAAGGGGGGGGACCAGATTAAGGCATGCGCCCTAAGTCAGGTTAGGTTGCTTTGTTTGGTTAGGGTCAGTTTAGTTAGCCAGGCCGCACATCTCGTGCCCAAACGTTCACTTAGGTAAACAGCTCATATGTTCGAAATACAAATGTAGAGTAGGGGGACAGTTCAGTTAGCCAGACCGCTCGGCGAACGAATGTAGAGTAGGGGATCAGCCACGCAGCTGTTTCATGGATTTCCCAGTGTTAATTGTTGTCGTCTTTGTTTCCCCCCCAACCCAAAAACCCCGGTTTCCCAATAGGTCCCCCCTTACCGTTTTAAGGACATTTACACCTGAAAATACGATTTCCATGTCCATTTACCCTTTCTTATGTGTTTTCCCCCCACCCAAAAACCCCAGTTCCCAACAAGGTCCACCTTACAATTTTTACAGGCCTTTCGATATTCTGTTACTGCACATTTTCAAAAATCGCGCCAAAACATACGCCTGCCATCTTGTTTGTATTCGTCTGCCAGTTATCTCTAGCAGATGATACTCTTGGCCAACAAAACTGTAGGCGCTCCATTTTTTGTGATAAATTTTGCAAGGTCAGTAAAAATTTAGGTGCGCAAGTTTTTAATTTTACTATTTAGCTCACATAACTATCATGATGTTCTCTAACTTGGCTAGCTGGGTATCAAGAACGTCAACACTAAAAGGTGCAACACAACTAGAGCCACTTACAAAGTAGAACACTCACAAAATAAAATCAATGTACTGCAAGTCCAACGAATTGATGAACTTGTATATGTTTAGGTGAAGAGGGAGAATTCTAAAGCACAACTGCAGTAACCAAGTCATTTCACACCAGGTGGTATATAGGATCAAGCCCCTTACTGTCAGATCTTGAGCAGTGAAAACTGTGAACCTAGTCCTTTGGATTTTTCTGCAAGTGCTATTTATATTGACATCCAGTTGTACCCTTTGTTAGTGTAGCTAGTGTGAGCACTTGTCATACTTGGTTTATTTCTCATGAATTTCCAGCAGATTTGACACTGACAGGATGCTAAGGTAGGACTCGACACCTAAATTACCTTTTACCTCAATCTGAGCTTTGCAGAAAGTTTAGGCATATTGCCTTCACGCATTTTCTTTCATATGTGATAAGAAACTCTCTTAATTTGTCCTTATGAAAGAGGTGATCGTCGCAGAGTCTTAGCAAAAACATCAAGATCCTTTGGGGGTTACTTAAACTGGCAGACAGAGTAGTATGCTACAGTACAAAGATTGTCATGAACATTGTAGCTAACGTCATTCAAAAACATTCCACACTCTGTTTTTCCATCTGGTTGACCTATGTCCCACACGGTTAAGTTGACGGCCTTTCCATTCGTCCAAAGCAGAGAATTTATACCAATCCAGTAGCTCGAACCTGAACATATAAGAAAAAAGAGAGATAACTGTTGTTATTTGAAGGTGAAGTTAATGCATCATGCCAAAATTATACAGTGCTATTTGCTGGGCAGCAATAAATAAAATAAAACTGCTTTCAAAATGATTAAATTTCCTTAGGAAATCTGCTGCCCATGCCCTTTGCACAGAACTTCCCCAGCAATTCTGTGGTCCAGGCGCAATGGCATTTAGTTCCCTCAGCAACCTTACAGTCCAGTTGTGTAGCAGTCAGTTTTACTAGCAAGTCTGTTGCACAACATACTGTAAAATGTTCTGGATTAATCTGTGGTTCTTCAGCCTACCACTGAATGGTCTTGATCATTCTGTGGTTCTTCAACATACCACTGAATTTTCTTTATCATTCTGCACTACCACTGAATGTTTTTGATGGAACTATATAAACAAAATTCCTGACTCAAACCCCAGGGCTGCATCCTTTCCTGAATTCAATCACCTGCCGCATACCCATCAACCCACTACTCAAACATGTTTTGAAGCCTTACTTGACTTTTGTGAGACGCATTTTGCACAACTGGACAGACAGCATAGAAACAGAATGCAGAAGGACTTTGGTGAACATATAACTCTCCTACATTATTACTTGCTGAGGCCATAATGTTACTTATCAGAAAAGTCTAGATTGATTACCAAATCAAGTAAGATACTAAATATTGCATAAGTAGGGCATGCAAGTGAAAAATACCAGTATCATAAAGAAAGTTATTAACTATTGTATGGAACATGTAAAACAAGCACTGCAAAGAGGTAATAAGTGTGTGACCATTGCTTTCTTTAGGGTCACTAATGAAGTTTTCTGGCCTGGATAGGTTTGCTGGGTCGAGCACGACCTGAGGAGTGTTTAAAAAAGCATGTTTTTTCCCCATAAATCATCATCTATCTCCGATATAGGTGTGATCGACCTACAAGAGGATAGCAGAACACACACTACAATCATGTCGAAACCTGCGTTTGCCTTGCCTTTGTCCTTTCCCTTTTTCTGAGTAATAGTTTCTTTTGAACATATGTGAGATACATAGGCAAAGTTATCAAGTAGTGATTTCCTGTTTAACACTGTTGACTCTGGGATAGTTTTATATTGTTGGAAACTGTAGGTAGAAGGTGTGTGTACATTATGCTTGCCATTGGTTGTGGCTGAGATACCTTATATTGCCATTTGGTCCAATTTCCTTTGAATGCCAATTTCTCAGGTTTTTGCATTTATTTTTTGCATTTTTCATCAACAGTATTCTCTGGGAATGGATGTCATCAACTTATTTCTAATGGAATTATAAAGTCATGTTGATGATAGTTTAGAAGTTGCTGACACCTCTATGGCAAAAACGTCAAGTTTGTGTCACAAAGTGATGGACGCGAGGGTGATTACCCTGAAATGATTACGACACAAGAGGGGGAGATAGGGGGTGGGAAGTAGTGGGTCTCTGCCTTTTCTGGTGACAGATTACATGAGCTTATGTCAATAAATCATGACACTGTAGAGAGAGAGAGACAGAAAGAGAGAGAGAGAGAGAGAAAGAGGGAGAGAGAGAGAGACAGAGACAGAGAGGGAATAACATTTCTGATATGAGAGTAAATTACATCTTAGTGCAGATCTTTTTACATAATTCCGTTCTAGGATAATATGAGTTTATTCTATAAAAAAATAGCCATTTCCTATTTCATTTAGGTGCCAAAAAAAATTCGTGAAATTTTGAAAATTTTTTTGGCCCAAAAAACATACCTTTTTTTCTCTTTTCTGATTTTGACCTCTATGGGTCCAACCCCTTTTCTGGCAGTCACATATTGTAAATATTTGTTTTAGGAAGGATTCCCTCAATTTGTGTGTGTATGTAGCGTATTTTGTATTTTTTGTAAATATTTTCGTAAATTATTGTTTGAGAGACAGAGACAGAGAGAGACAGAGAATAACATTTCTAGTTTAACAGTAAATTACATCTTAGTGCAGATCTTTTTGCATAATTCCGTTCTAGGATAATATGAATTCATTCTATCAAAAACTTAGCCACTTCCTGTATCATTTAGGTACCAAAAAAAATTTGTGAAATTTTGGCTTTTTTTTTTTTTTGGCCAAAAAAACACCCTTTTTTCTCTTTTCAGATTTTGACCTCTATGGGTCCGACACCTTTTCTGGCAGTCACATATTGTAAATAATAGTTTTAGGAAGAATTCCCTCAATTTTTCTTTGTATATAGCATGTTTTGTATTTTTTGTAAATATTTTTGTAAATTATTTTTTATATACTTATTTTTTAAATATATTGGTAAAAAATATTTAATTTGTAGAGGGGTATGATTTATCTTCTCAGTAGTGTTCGGCAATGGTGAAATTGATTTTAGAAATTAAAATGTACAGCATAGCTACAAATTTTTCTGGGTGCTCGGGTCGAGCTCGACCCCACAAACCTTTCAAGGGGCACCAAAATAACGACACCTATCCAGGATTAATGAGTCTCCCAGACAGAAATAATTATGCCTGTTCCTAAATCACTTCTATCAAAGCTGTATGAGAGTTGATGTTGGCCTCTAGAGTTTTATTTTAAATTCCAATTTGCTTAAACAATTTTCCTTGGGCAAGGGAAAAGTTGGTGAATATGGTGAATATAATATACCTCATCTTATTCAATTCTAGTATCCCAGTTTATTCTTGACAGCTGTTCCCCCTTACCTAAAGAACATTTTTAATTGTAGAGGCCTTTTCGTGAGTTAAAATGGTTTTATACCCTTTAATCATTGTTGTGCTTGTGGAACCGAGTCTGCTATATAATATGTATATGTAATATATATATATGTGTGTGTGTGTGTGTGTAGTGAAAGAGAGAAATTTAGTTCTTACCACCCAGTATCTTGACGTAATTTCGTAAAGCCATCACATCTTGGTCATGATCAGGGACGTATAGGTCTGCACCATAGGACTGGCAGTTCTCTCGTGCAGACTGCCAATTCATTGCTACTTGATGCACATAGAGACAGCCAAGTTGATAACTGAGGAATCTGAAGTTGCCTCCTGAAGGTCGTAGGAAACAAAATGTTTAACTCTCCTTCTTACAGAGGGATAACTTTAATGATTCATGATACAGATAAACTTGGTGAATCATTTTTTGGCAAAATTTCAAGTTTCGTTCAGAAATCTTTCAAATCGTGCTGTGCATGTTCAAATGTTCTCATTTCTTTTGCTTGTCAACAGATAACATATAATGTTTCTAATAATTTTTTCAGGGAAATTGATGAAATAGTTAGGATGCATCCTCACCAATCAAACATACCATAAACTCACTTCAGCAACTTATTGCATACATATCACAAACAGGTTGAAAACAAGTTGACAACTGAAAGTGGAGAACGAGTCCTTTGCAAATGCTGGAACATTGTATGAAGCACTGGTTAGAACCTCCAGCATGCCATTGACCCATCTTGAACCCGTTTGTGATGTGTGTGCTATATGTTGCCGACGTGTATTGGTGACAATTTGATGACATGATTTAAATTTACACTGAACGGCCCTAAAAGACTGTATAGTCTGTTTGGCAGTCACTGTACCTTTCGGTTCTGCGATCCCTTCAAGGCTACCATTATTGCACTTCATCCTCATGCAGTTGAAAATGGCCACAGCGCCGTGCGCGATGGTCTTGTTTCCGTCCGTGCATGCTGTGGGGACAGAGAGAACTCAGAGTTGTGTTGGTGAATAGCAATTCCCCCACCTGCATACTTAAGAGGACGAAAATATCGTATATTTTAAGTACGGCTATTTGCAGCGCTGTTAGAACTGCTCATTATCACCAGATGAAGGAGCAAAAATGTAGCTCTAAATGACGCATAGAAGTGATTCAAGTGTGTATATATATATATATATATATATATATATATATATATATATATATATATATATATATATATATATATATATGCATACATATATGCTTTTGTCTCAGTTTTTTCTTCAATTTTCTGTTGTAATTTATGAAGGTTATTGATTTATGGAGTCATTTTTTAAAAGGTCATGTTATTCATTATTTAACAGAGTCCCTGACGATGTAGTAGAGTTATTACGAAACGTAGGAAATAAAAAATTATAATGATAATATATATATATATATATATATATATATATATATATATATATATATATATATATATATATATATATATATATACACACACATATATATATATATATATATATATATATATATATATATATATTTCCCCGAACAGAACCATGAAAAGCAAAAGGAAATCGGCTGCAGCCTCCTTACCATTGAGTTGATCAGTGCAACAAGTCAGGGCATCCTGGGATAGGTCTACAAAGTTCATAGGCACTTAGACGTCATACATGTTGCACGAGTCGTTACTGTAGCACATGAGATGCGCCCAAGGGGTCTGTGAGACGGCGGTTGCACAGTTAGTTCTGCTCACTGCCAGAGACTTGGTGACGGTGGCCGCGGAGAGGAGGACGGGAGGGACCTTGATGCAGCGGAGTGACTGGGAGAGTTCTACGGCATTTCCTGCAGATGGTAACGTGGTTATCTGTTTGAGTCGCTCTCTCTTTTGTAGGATGAAGTTTGGACGCTTGAGATGCTAACCTAAACACACCCTTTTGGTGGGCGGGGCCCACCGTCTAAGATAGATCCCGAGGTGACATGACTGAGAATACACAACTAACATTGGAGCCAGATGAGGAGATGCCCTTTGAAGGAATTGCTATATTTGGGGCGAGGCTAAAAGTTATTATTTCAAAAGCTAAGGGGCAAACCAACTCTTGGTTGATTCAAGAAACCACCAATGTCTTGAAGAGGGCCAAGTGGCCCAACAACCCCAGTCCCCCATCCCAAATGATGCCCCTTAACTTTCAATCAGGAATTAGCTTTCAATCAGGAATTTCAACTTAAATTTCAATCAGGGAATTAATTTCAACAGGAATTAAGCTTTTTTCAATTTCAGGAATTACTTCAATCAGGAATTAGCTTTCAATCAGGAATTAACTTTCAATCAGGAATTAGCTTTCAATCAGGAATTAACTTTCAATCAGGAATTAGCTTTCAATCAGGAATTAACTTTCAATCAGGAATTAGCTTTCAATCAGGAATTAACTTTCAATCAGGAATTAACTTTCAATCAGGAATTAGCTTTCAATCAGGAATTAACTTTCAATCAGGAATTAACTTTCAATCAGGGAAAAAATGTGAACAGTTTATGGGTAAAACTGAAAATATTCATTCTGTGACGAACAATACCAAAAAAAAAAAAAAAATTCATGCAAAATGCACAAGTTCAGTATCAAGGGCTTTCGTGTTTATTCACACATCGTAATTCCTCGTTGGACGAGTATTGAACGTGCTCACTTACCGATTCGATAGTCTCGAGTTCGATTCCCCGCCCTACCAATGTGGAATCAGAGGAATTTGTTTCTGGTGATTAGAAATTAATTTCTCGATAGAATGGGGCTCGGATCCCACAATAAGCTGTAGGTCCCGTTGCTAGGTAACCAATTGGTTTGTAGCCATTTAAAAATATCTCATCCTTCGGGCCAGCCCTAGGAGATCTGTTGATCAGCTGAGTGGTCTGGTTAAACTAAGATATACTTAACTTTATTCACACATCGTAAGGTACAGATATTAAGACGCTCCTGCAACGGCCCGTTTTAAACTTGATTGTTAATGTTTTTTTTTTCTGTTCTCCAGTAACGAATGTAGAGAATGTAACTCAGCCACATCCCGGATGCCTTCATTTGCATCAATTTCCTGGTGCAATAAGAATTTCACATTTTTTTCCAAATTTCTTTTGAAAAGAATGAAATGGGAAAAGTACAAGATATTTTCTTTTTTCTATATTTACCTATTTATTATTAATATTATCTTTTTTCTTTTTTTGATGAGCGGGATCTCTTCAGCCTGTATTTCACTTTACCTCCTCTTTCACTGCTCAAATGAACGCCATACTCTTTGGAAGCTTGAAATTCAAGTTCGTAGCCCCTTTTGTGGGCTTGTTCCATATGAATAGGTTTCATCTACTGAATAATAATAATAATAATAATAATAATAATAATAATAATAATAATAATAATAATAATAATAATAATAATAATAATAATAATAATAATAATAATAATAATCAAGTAAATAGATACCCTAATCCAGACTCTAAGGATTGTATCTGGGGACATCAGGATGGAGTTTGGAATAGAAAAATGTGCCTTAGTCAACATGCAAAAGGCCAAAGTAACAAGGACTGAGGGGATAAAGCTACCAGATGGGAGCAACAAATACCTGGGAATAATGGAAGGTGGGGATATAAAACACCAAGAGATGAAGGACACGATCAGGAAAGAATATATTCAGAGACTCGAGGCGATACTCAAGTCAAAACTCAACGCCAGAAATATGATAAAAGCCATTAACACATGGGCAGTGCCAGTAATCAGATACAGCGCAGGAATAGTGGAATGGACGAAGGCAGAACTCCGCAGCATAGACCGGAAAACTAGGAAACATATGACAATACACAAAACACTACACCCAAGAGCAAATATGGACAGACTATAGATAACACGAAAGGAAGGAGGGAGAGGACTGCGTCAACATCGAGAACAGAGCACTGGGGCAATATCTGAAAACCAGTGAAGACGAGTGGCTCAAGAGTGCTTGGGAGGAAGGACTGATAAAAGTAGACGAAGACCCAGAAATATACAGAGACAGGAGGATGACAAGCAGAACAGAGGAATGGCACAACAAACCAATGCACGGACAATATATGAGACAGATTAAAGAACTAGCCAGCGATGACACATGGCAATGGATACAGAGGGGAGAGCTCAAGAAGGAAACTGAAGGAATGATAACAGCGGCACAAGATCAGGCCCTAAGAACCAGATGTGTTCAAAGAACGATAGATGGAAATAACATCTCTCCCATATGTAGGAAGTGCAATACGAAAAATCAAACCATAAACCACATTGCAAGCGAATGTCCGGCACTTGCACAGAACCAGTACAAAAAGAGGCATGATACAGTAGCCAAAGCCCTCCACTGGAGCCTGTGCAAGAAACATCAGCTACCTTGCAGTAATAAGTGGTACGAACAACAACCTGAAGGAGTGACAGAAAACGATCAGGCAAAGATCCTCTGGGACTATGGTATCAGGACAGATAGTGTGATACATGCAAATAGACCAGACGTGACGTTGATTGACAAAATCAACATGGGACACCAGAGTTGAAGAGAAAGAAAGGGAAAAAATGGATAAGTATCAAGACCTGAAAATAGAAATAAGAAGGAAATGGGATATGCCAGTGGAAATTGTACCCATCATCATAGGAACACTGGGCACGATCCCAAGATCCTTGTAAAGGAATCTGGAAAAACTAGAGGCTGAAGTAACTCCAGGACTCATGCAATAGTGTGATCCTAGAAACGGTGCACATAGTAAGAAAAGTGATGGACTCCTAAGGAAGCAGGATGCAACCCGGAACCCCACACTATAAATACCACCCAGTCGAATTGGAGGACTGTGAAAAAAAAAATAATAATAATAATGATAATACAGAAAATGAACGACTGTTCTCTTAGCATACTCTTAGACATACTTTCTCACCTCTACGCAAGTGTGAATTGGGGTAACTGAGGAGTGTTTGAAATCCCGGAAAATAAAAAAGAAAAATACTAAATGGAAGCGCACAGGTGATGCCAGTTCACCTTTCGAGAACTGGACAAAAAATGGATGGTGTCTTCTCCACTTGCAATGCCCTCCCACCCTCAGTCAGGTCATGCTGAATTCAGTGGGGAGTCTCTCACCTGCAAAACTCTGCAACAGTAAGACGAAGAAGCAGAGAGACAAACTTCTTTTCACGGAAGCCGAAGTCCGAGCCATTCTCGGGAAGGACCGTTGCTCTTTTGTTCTTCCTCTTCTGTCCTTTTCCTCTCTTTCCTCGGGTCTTCTGGTGGGTGTTCCTTAACCAAGTTCTGTCCCGTCGCGATGGATCTGGGAGTGAATGAAAGGATCATTACGAGATGTTTGCAAGTCGGTTTCCTTTAAAGATATATTCGCCAAGCGACGAGACACTCCTAGTAGTGTGTAGTAGGGGAAAAGGGCCCAAATCCGCTCAAAACCAAATCCGTTCAAAAACCAAATCCGCTCATTTCCGGACATGAGTCCATTTGAGGGGCGGGTCATCCGAGATAAGAGTATCTCCTTACGCGAGGTATATCTACGTATGGGGACAATAATAAGGTGATAAGAGTTTATCTTCTTACATGAAGTATCTTTTAATTAGTATTATCTACTTACACGAGACGTTTTTATTTTTTTAAGAGTCCGACCATGACGTCACCGTATTATCTACATGTATAAAATGTTTTCATGTACGTGCATAAGGTATAATTATCGTGCCATTTGACGCCGGTATATACTCCGCTTTCTCTCTCTCTCTCTCTCTCTCTCTCTCTCTCTCTCTCTCTCTCTCTCTAATCCAGTGAGCGCGAGCTGACCCGGCTTCATATTCTTATGGAGGTATCTAGCGCACTGCCTTACCACTGTCCCCCCATACGTAAATATCCTATACGAGATTTTTTCACTTACCATTAACATTGTAACGTAGCTTATTTACGTACATAAGGTATAATTATCGTGGTTACTATAGACTCTTTTTACCGTTAGAATTATTCACGCTCCTTTATATACCTATTATCCATTCTTCCCCAATCCTCTTTTATTTATTTCCCCATACGTAAATATCCACTTGACACCGGTACATATTCTTCTCTCTCTCTCTCTCTCTCTCTCTCTCTCTCTCTCTCTCTCTCTCTCTCTCTCTCCTTTTCTCCCCATCCAACCACTTATTATTTTTTTCCTTACTTTCCTATCACTACACATCATATATTTATTTCTCCTCTCCTCCTACTTCATAATATTTCTCTACTTATTATCCATTCTTCCACAACCCGCATTTACTTATTTCCCCATACGTAAACATCCTCTCTCTCTCTCTCTCTCTCTCTCTCTCTCTCTCTCTCTCTCTCTCTCTCTCTCTCCAGCTACACATCGTGCCCATCAATGTCTCGTGACAAGCAGCATCTCAAATTTCCTTCTTATCCTCTGTTTCCCCGGCTCGCAGTACGTACGCCATCCCTGACTTTGAGAAAGTTTATTATGTCCTTTTTACTCAGTATAGTGACTCACAGTCAGGTGGTTTGTAGTCACATATCCATGCCTTTGATAAGATTGATTCTCGGTTTCGAGTAGGTTACTACCCGTCACCAGTATATATTTCTTTCCCTCTCTTTTTTTTTTCCGGAAGTAGCTTCCGAACTTATTGCATGCACTTCTCCGACTCGGTTGATGTTACAGCACGGTCGATAACTAACACGCTGGAACAGAAATTTGAAGTGTATCAATTCCGGAATGATATACTATTAGAAGAATATTCGCAAAGGACATATGAAGTATGGTAGCAATGCTGATATGTGCGCATAGAGTAATCCAGGTGTATTTTACCTTTCACGACAGAGCTGACAGTTAACCCGGTCAAAACGGGAAGAATAGGATACAGTGTGTGTCATCTATCCTCGGATCGTCTATCCCCTCCGCTCCAAACATTCGTTATTAGTTATGACTCTTCTTACTACCCGACTTTCAATCTGAACATTTCATTTTTTTTAGATATTTGAAATAGTATTTCGTTAGACCCACTGATCGCTCCTGTGTAAATGGTGTACTGATAAAACTTCTTTCATTCCCGAGAGTATATTCCTTGTTATTCCATGGTGACTGGCACAGTGTACGGAAAACGGAACGCCAAGTCCGCACTTATACGAAATATCTGGTTGTATCTGTCTTTAACTTCGTAAATTCAGAATGATTACGCAGAAATCTGAAAAATCCTTACGAATAAAATTTAGGCTCGATAGAGTAACTGTCAAAGAAGATAATCAAATTTCTGGGTTACCTTTCCACGTAGAATCATGCCCAGAGACCTACGTATATTATTAATACCCGAAGATGACTCTAAAGTGTTAGATATAAAGACTAAAGCTTTATTTCTACTTAACGGTAAAATAAATCCTCCTACATCATCTGAGGCGAATATTCCTAAATATCTAATTAACAGCCCTAACGTGTCTTTTAAAGACATTTCTAATTCCCTAGTATCCATCCATTCACCCTTTAACGTCGCACTTAATTAGTCTGTCTGAATCGATTGATAAAATGTTTAACCTTCTGTATCCCCGAAAACATTACTGCATGAGGCTTTATCACTGGCCCTGGCAATCTAATTGTTATCCTCATACTAGCGGAAATTTCGACCGGTAGCGATTCCTCCATATCCTTGTCCGTGAAACTAAAACAGAAAATATATCTCCCCCTTTTAAAAGCATTGTAAGTGATCATGCTTTCATGCTCGGCCCTGATTGCTTCTGCGTTTTGTAAGATAATTGCGTTATTCTCACGGGGAATGTACTCTGAATAATGTTCCCGTTAATAGTGATACGTATGTTTACTTAACTCGCAGTGTTCGAAATATAACCTGCTCCTGGCATATCCTCCCGAAACATTCTTCATATCAACCAAGGCGACTGTTAACTTCTTGGGAATACACGTTCCAAACGCCTGATCGATTAATATAGATGATTCATTTGTTCCGATGATATACGTTTTATACGGATAAAGCCTCATTCAAAGCGGACATGGCGTTATAGTTCGGGGTAATCCTATCAATCCATAATTTTGCCTTCTCCACGTCCAAGTGGTTCAACTCTTCATTTATATCTATACCCAAAATCCGGCTGTTATTAGCCATTTCTAACCTAATTCTCAAATCCACCGATTCTAGTAAATACATGTCAATACTCGATTTAGGAGTCGCCATGACACTCGTTTCCCACCTGGCAGCGTCCTGGAAGGTATTAGCTGTGAATGCTCTTGATTTACCAAATGTACCATTATAATCGTTATTAAAAAATCCACTCCGTCATACCATAGTCGTCGCACTGGGTTTAATTTTGTTTAACAGTTTAATATACGATTGATAGTGGAATATCGGACAAGATTCCACCAACTTCTCATTCAAAAATATGGATACGGATCTGAACAATGTTACATACTCCGTTGACAAAACCTTCCTTACATTTACCAGTATTCAAACTTGATATACTATAACCCCCGAAAAAAGCTTCTGATTCGGGAACCTTCTTTAAAGTCCATTGCATAGTATTCCCATTTAAATACCTCGAAAACTGATCGATGACTAATAAAAGATATTTATTACCTTCGTTATAAGGAGCGAGTTTAGACATGTCAGTCAGATCACTGCTAACAACGGACGACACTATTCATACGAAGAAGAAATGTATTCCATTCGGGTACATTCAGTAGAAGTAACAGTCTCAACTGCTCTCATTACATTCTAGTAAAGAATAGACAGTTTAAATTGAAATTTTGGCCCGTCAGTTATTTGGACGTCAGAAGGGTGGCGAATTTTCTTAGATATATAAGAAGTCATTATCTCGTATCCAGTAGCACGGTTATCTGCTGGTTGACCTCGCAGATAGCTTACAGCTCAGGACTAATATGATGATGGGTGAATCCGAATACCAAGTTTTTGCTCAAAAATGGTGACTAAGAAGCAGCTGCAGGTATTGAAGAAGATATATGAAAATGTTGAATACCCAGGCAGTTTTAGCGGTATAAATACATTATTCGGAGATGTGAGGAAGGTTGAGAAGAATATAACTATAGAGATTATGTCTAAAATGTCCTAAAGAGTCAACCCTCTTATACTCGACATAAAGTCACTCTGAAGAAATTTCCTGGAAGAAAAATCATATCTCCGAAACCTCGTGCCGTCCGTTGTTAGCAGTGATCTGACTGACATGTCTAAACTCGCTCCTTATAACGAAGGTAATAAATATCTTTTAATAGTCATCGATCAGTTTTCGAGGTATTTAAATGGAAATACTATGCAATGGACTTTAAAGAAGGCTCCCGAATCAGAAGCTATTTTCGGGGGTTATAGTATATCAAGTTTTTTTTTTTTTTTTCTTTTATTTAAAATATCTAATGTTACAATACATTTTTTATTACATTGTTAAGGAGCAATATTAATTTTATTTTTCATATACAGCACTTAATAAATTACATAGCACTTTTTTTTTTGTATACAAAAAAATTGTACAAACAGTTCAGCTCACAATAATTCCTTACATTTTTTAGACAGGAAGTCTTCAACCGAGTCACACACAATAATAATACCCTTCTTGGACAGAATTCGAGCTAACAGACCGTAAATGTTAAGAACAGCATCATACCAAATTGAGGCATCCTTTTCTAAAAAAACATATTCCATATATTTCCTTGAGAAAACCTTACCAAAGTTTTTTTATTATTTTATATGTATTCCGCAAAACCCATCTATCATAATAAGTTTACCCTTAAGATACATTATCAAATCAGACAACGACATCTTTTCACTTTACCCACCCACATTGCATACAAGTAACCTGTCAATAAAACTAACGCACTATTATCATCGTGTTTCAATTTGCAGTGGAAAGTTAAACATTAAAATCTTTATAAAGTTATCCGGGCTCATATCACAAATCTCACCCAACACTTTTGAAAATACAACAAAAATTGGCTTAATTTGGTTACAAAAATAAAAAATATGCAATATAAATTCTGTTTCACTGCAGTTATCACATAAATCTGAGCTTTAATGTTTAAAATCTTCAGTCTGTGGTTTGTTGCCAATATCCGTGAATATATTTGTATATAAATTCCCTCTCCAAAGTACCAATAAAAGGAACATTAATACGTTTCCAAATCAACACCCAATCTAGTAGCGGGTAATCACTCTCAATGCTTGGTTTTAAAGACAATTTGAGATAATAATAAGCTGCCTTGCATGTAACATACGGAAAGTTTTTAAGCCTATGCATTTTCCTTATTACCTCAATGGCACTCGAATAGAACGACGGTGTCACATAAGATACGTCAACTATATCTCTTAATGACAACAAATAACTAAATCTAAGTTTACAATAATACACATCAAACCAGTTCCGCTTAACACATCCTTTAATACAGTGCAGCTGAAGATAGCTTGAGTTTTATAGTACACATCAAATACTTCCCAAACCCCCTTCACTTCTACGTAAACATAACGTAGCCCTTTTTATTGGATTGTACATCCCCTTCCAGAGTGTACCGAAAGATACACGTATTAATCTTGCAATATATTTCTTTACTGGGGGTAAACGTATGGGCCATATCCATACTTTTGATAAAATCAAAGAATTTACAATTACACTCTTCTGAAAATTGACAACTTCCTCATACTCAACATATTTACAGCAGTTTCAACCTTATTCGCGATAACAGACCGTTTTTCCTGTGCATCCAATCAAAGTTATTACAAAAGTTATCCCTCCAATGGTGATCCAAAAAATCAAGTTCATACAATAAGATTAATAACCATTAACCACTACCTAGTACCAACGATTAATCCACTTTTGGCCAAAAGGAAAACCTGCCTGTTAATCCAGTTGCCACCCAAAACCATCATTGTAGTTTTTTCTTTGTTAAGTCTAGTACCTGTCGCGACTTCAAAGTGCTGAATGAGCTTAGAACAAGCTGTTATCGAATTTGTTGTTGACACAAATACGTAAGAATCGTCAGCAAACCCTTGTACTTTCACGACTGTCTGGTTTGGAAGACTAATACCAATTATATCGTTACTTTCTTTGAATTGCCCTAATATGATAAAGGTTCCTGAAAAATACAGAATAGCAACATTGAACATAGGGCAGCCTTGCCTCACCGACCTCTTGACAGGAAAGGAACTGCTTAGACAGCCATTAATACGTTACATGACTTACACATTGTAAATATAATATTTTTATTAAATCAATAAACTCTGTCGGAACACCAAATTTTGCTAACACCTCATATACAAAACCAATATGCACTCTATCAAAAGCTTTTGACCAATCGAGACTCAGATGGCAGCATCTACTTTATTTTCATTTGAATAAAACATGATGTCTCGTATGGTACTGTTACACTGACAATCGAAAACTCCCTTTGAACTGCACAGTATTGCTCAGGGGAAATTATGTCGTCTAATATAAGACTCAAACCTGTTTTTAAAACCTTGGCAAAAAATCTTATAATCAGTATTTAACAACGTTATAGGTCTCCAATTTTCTATTAGAGCAAGGTCACCTTTTTTTGCATGTAGTTTGATTACACCTCACATACTGACTCTTGGACATTCGCTTTACATCCAATACATAATTTAATACAGTTATAAAATCCTGTTTTATAATATTCCAAAATTTCTTGTAAAATTCAATAGGGAGGCCATCGCACCCAGGAGTTTTCCCATTACACATTTTTCCATAGCATTCCACACCTCCTTTGACTGAATCTCAGTAGATAAAGCTTGTAGGCTTTGACCATTCAGCACTGGTCCACACTTGTCGAGAAAAAAGCTCATACACTGTTCGGTCACCTTCAACCAAAACGAAACATATTCTCAAATATTCCCTAATTCGCACAGAAATCGCATTCGTCCCCTCAACAGTCGTGCCATCCCCTTTTTTATTTTAAGTTTAGTAAAACAATTATTTATTCTTTTAGTTTTCTCTTTGCCAAGCAGATAGGAAGAAACTCTTTCACTTTCAACATCTCATCAGTTTTTATCCTAATCTTCACACCCTCCAAAAACTCATTCTGTAGGTCACAAATTCTCTTTTTCAGTGTTTGGATCATGTCGTACTTATCCCCGTTCTATAATGAACATCATTTAATTGTTGTAACCTCCAATGTAATAGGTTCAACAAACCATATTTTTCCTGTGAAATCTTCTTGGATAACTTAACAAAAAAATCTTTACATCGTAACTTTGCCCAATCCCACCATTCCAACATATCAGGAAACTTACATTTATAAGATTGTACCCGTTTCCACAAGTCTTGAAATTGCTCTTCTATATTCTCAGAATCCAAAATTTTTTACATTTAATTTCCAATAATCTGTTGATGTTTTTAGTCAATAACCTTTATACTCAAAGAGGACCATATTGTGATCTGAAAAACAACAATCGGGATTGTTTGTGCCCTCGTAATGTGACGGAACAAATTAACGGTGTAGATTCTATCTATACGAGACCCATAATTTTCTTAACATACGTATATTCCTGGGATACCTCTAGAAAAATGATAATTATCCTTTAAAGCTAAATTTTGAACCAGAGTACCAAGAGCTTGGACACCCAAATATCTATTATCATTGCTACAGTCCCTGAGACAAGTCACACAATTGAAATACCCCACCTAATACCAGGGAATCAAGTTTGTGTCTCAGAAAAAGGTGAGGTCATTCCCAAAACTCCTCTCTCTCTCTAGTCCTCCCTGACCCTGTAGGGGCATATACATTTACAATAGGGATAATGCAACCATTAAATCTTACCCCTAAATCCCAGTATCGCCCGTTACAATCTCTGTCTGTTGACAACACCACTATTTCCTTCTTTCTAGAAATACATACCATAGTCCCTCCTTTTACACAAAACCGTCGAGTTCAATATAATATTACAACAATTGCTTAAATAGTTTAATACTCGTATTGCTTCACGTTATGTTCCTGTATCAACAAATGTCTATCTTATACTGCGCCATGAGTGATGCTACATTCATGTTTATTTACATCGTTTAAGCCATTGACATTTAACGTTGCAATTTGTAAAGCCATGGACAGAAGAAAAAATCACAACTTCTTCTTTTTCGGTACGTTGTCGTTGCTTTGTGTCTTCGTTTCTTTCCTCTTCTCTTGTGATAAGACTTCTCTCGTAAGCTTCATCTTGCCACCCTTTCCATATTAATATTCCACTGACTTTCAGTTGATGTATCCAAGATTCGCTCTTCATATCCATCCTCATTACCTAGTACTATATTCTTGCACAAGTCCATATCAGACTCATTTTCAGAGATCATCACATCTGTGGGCTCATCATTCTTATGCACTGACACCGTAACAGTCATTTCCTTTAATCCTTCATCATCACTGATCTGTTCCTTGCGTACATGCATATGATCCACCTCCATCTGCGGAACATCAGGTTGCCCCTGCTCACTATAACCTTCCCGAAAATGAGTGCTCAAAGGGTCCGGAAAAGTCTAGGGGACCTACTATCATTTTCAGTATTAAAAAATATCAATATCGATATTATCACCTCTTACCTCATCACCAATTCCTGCACACCAGTATTTAGGCTTGGTTCGCCTGTGAATAAGTTCAACTCCAGCTGATTATCTTCAGGTATACTATTTCTCAAGTGTGCCACTCCCTGATCGTTCTTTGATTCTTCATCAGCACCACCATTCGATGCTTTCGACATAACACCGGTCTCATTTCCACCTCCATTCAACAATTCTAATGTATCTGGACCATCATTTATTTTTAGGAAGATTCGGGAAATCGGCCATGTTAAAAACATTTAACCTGGATTCGCTTTCCATTGTACAATTAACAGCTAAATGTGTCGTCTTCCGCATTTATAGCAAGTTTTAGGTTGGCCTTGATAAATAAAAGTTACTGGTGTTGTCCACATATATTAACCGACGAAGGAATGTTTTCCCTTACCTCCATCCTTGCCGTTCGGATACCGTTCAACAGTCCCTTTGCTCTTCCGTGGGAAAATCTGTTGTGTCGTACAGAGTGGCACCTTCCCGTAACTACTTAGGACACCGATAACCAAATCATCATCCATATCAAACGGTGACATATCTTACGGAAACATATGTGTAATCACTACTCAAATTAATAACTCTCACAGTCTTACCTTCACCAATATCAATAGATTTGTCCTCATATTCCTTTACTACCATTTCAAACCGCGTATGGTCAGCGAATTTAATAATCACCCTATTGTTGAGCATTAGCTGAAGCCGGAGAGGTCTTCTTCTTTCACACCTAGATGCATGAAAATTACTTCACAGGCAAGGTCATACGTCGGGTGCACAGAAAAATGTAATCCAATCGAATCCTTTCTTTTAAGTTTGCCCAAAGGGGCAAAGCATTTAAGTTGTCCCTTCCATTCATCTTCTATAGTCTAGCCAAAGGTCAGGCCAAAACACCAGAAGCGGGAGCAGCTCAAGACACGTCCTCTCTGCTCCAAAGCTCTAGCGCGAGTCCTTCAAGTTTGAATACTGGTAAATGTAAGGAAGGTTTTGTCAACGGAGTATGTAACATTGTTCAGATCCGTATCCATATTTTTGAACGAGAAGTTGGTGGAATCTTCTCCGATATTCCACTATCAACTGTATATTAAACTGTTAAAAAAAAATTAAATCCTATGCGACGACTATGTTATGACGAAGTGGATTTTTTAATAACGATTATAATGATACATTTGGTAAATTAAGAGCATTCACAGCTAATACCTTCCAGGACGCTGCCAGGTGGGAAACGAGTGTCATGGCGACTCCTAAATCGAGTATTGACATGTATATACTAGAATCGGTGGATTTGAGAATTAGGTTAGAAATGGCTAATAACAGCCGGATTTTGGGTATAGATATAAATGAAGAGTTGAACCACTTGGACGTGGAGAAGGCAAAATTATGGATTGATAGGATTACCCCGAACTATAACGCCATGTCCGCTTTGAATGAGGCTTTATCAGTATAAAACGTATATCATCGGAACAAATGAATCATCTATATTAATCGATCAGGCGTTTGGAACGTGTATTCCCAAGAAGTTAACAGTCGCCATGGTTGATATGAAAAATTTTTCGGGAGGATATGCCAGGAGCCGGTTATATTTCGAACACTGCGAGTTAAGTAAATATACGTATCACTATGAACATTGCATATAATATTCAGAGTACATTCTCCGTGAGAATAACGCAATTATCTTACAAAACGCAGAAGCAATCAGGGCCGGGCATGAAAACACGATCACTTACAATGCTTTTAAAAGGGGGAGATATATTTTCTGTTTTAGTTTCACGACCAAGGATATGGAGGAATCGCTACCGGTCGAAATTTCCGCTAGTATGAGGATAACAATTAGATTGCCAGGGCCAGTGATAAAGCCTCATGCAGTAATGTTTTCGGGGATACAGAAGGTTAAACATTTTATCAATCGATTCAGACAGACTAATTAAGTGCGACGTTAAAGGGTGAATGGATGGATACTAGGGAATTAGAAATGTCTTTAAAAGACACGTTAGGGCTGTTAATTAGATATTTAGGAATATTCGCCTCAGATGATGTAGGAGGATTTATATTACCGTTAAGTAGAAATAAAGCTTTAGTCTTTATATCTAACACTTTAGAGTCATCTTCGGGTATTAATAATATACGTAGGTCTCTGGGTAAGTTTCTACGTGGAAAGGTAATCAAGAGATTTGATTATCTTCTTTGACAGTTACTCTATCGAGCCTAAATTTTATTCGTAAGGATTTTTCAGATTTCTGCGTAATCATTCTGAATTTACGAAGTTAAAGACAGATACAACCAGATATTTCGTATAAGTGCGGACTTGGCGTTCCGTTTTCCGTACACTGTGCCAGTCACCATGGAATAACAAGGAATATACTATCGGGAATGAAAGAGGTTTTATCAGTACACCATTTACACAGGAGCGATCAGTGGGTCTAACGAAATACTATTTCAAATATCTAAAAAAAATGAAATGTTCAGATTGAAAGTCGGGTAGTAAGAAGAGTCATAACTAATAACGAATGTTTTAAGCGGAGGGGATAGACGCTCCGAGGATAGATGACACACTCTGTATCCTATTCTTCCCGTTTTGACCGGGTTAACTGTCAGCTCTGGCGTGAAAGGTAAAATACACCTGGATTACTCTATGCGCACATATCAGCATTGCTACCATACTTCATATGTCCTTTGCGAATATTCTTCTAATAGTATATCATTCCGGAATTGATACACTTCAAATTTCAGTTCCAGCGTGTTAGTTATCGACCGTGCTGTAACATCAACCGAGTCGGAGAAGTGCATGCAATAAGTTCGGAAGCTACTTCCGGAAAAAAAAAAAAAAGAGAGGGAGAGAAATATATACTGGTGACGGGTAGTAAACCTAGCTCGAAACCGAGAATCAGTTCTTATCAAAGGCATGGGATATGTGACTACAAACCACCTGACTGTTGGAGTCCTACTTACTGAGTAAAAAGGACAAATAACTAAACTTTCTCAAAGTCAGGGCATGGGCGTACGTAACTGCGAGCCGGGGAAACAAGAGGATAAGAAGGAAAAGTTTGAGATGCTGCTCTTGTCACGATACATTGATGGGTCACGATGTGGTAGATGGTAAGAGTGAGAGGGAGAAGAGAGAGAGGAGAGATAGAGGAGAGGAGAGAGAGACAGAAGAGAGAGAGAGGGATGTTTACGTATGATGGAAATAAGTAGAAAAGCGGGTTGTGGAAGGAATGGATTAATAAGTAGAGAAATATTATGAAGTAGGAGGAGAGGGAAGGAAATAAATATATGATTGTTAGTGATAGGAAAAGTAAGGAAAAAAACTAATAAGTGGTTGGATGGGGAGAAAAGGAGAGAGAGAGAGGAGAGAGAGAGAGAGGAGAGAGAGAGAGAGAGCGAGAGAGAGAGAGAGAGAGAAGAATATGTACCTTTGTCAAGTGATATTTACGTATGGGGAAATAAATAAAAGAGGATTGGGGAAGAATGGATATTAGGTATATAAAGGAGAGTGAATAATTCTAACGGTAAAAAGAGTCTATAGTAACCACGATAATTATACCTTATGTACGTAAATAAGCTACGTTACAATGTTAATGGTAAGTGAAAAAATCTCGTATAGGATATTTACGTATGGGGGGACAGTGGTAAGGCAGTGGGCTAGATACCTCCATAAGAATATGAAGAAGTGTCAGCTCGCGCTCACTGGATTAGAGAGAGAGAGAGAGAGAGAGAGAGAGAGAGAGAGAGAGAGAGAGAGAGAGAGAGAGAGAGAAAGCGGAGTATATACCGGCGTCAAATGGCACGATAATTATACCTTATGCACGTACATGAAAACATTTGATACATGTAGATAATACGGTGACGTCATGGTCGGACTCTTAAAAAAATAAAAACGTCTCGTGTAAGTAGATAATACTAATTAAAAGATACTTCATGTAAGAAGATAAACTCTTATCACCTTATTATTGTCCCCATACGTAGATATACCTCGCGTAAGGAGATACTCTTATCTCGGATGATCCGCCCCTCAAAAGGATTTGGGCCCTTTTCCCCTACTACACACTACTAGGAGTGTCTCGTCGCTTGGCGAATATATCTTTAAAGGAAACCGACTTGCAAACATCTCGTAATGATCCTTTCATTCACTCCCAGATCCATCGCGACGGGACAGAACTTGGTTAAGGAACACCCACCAGAAGACCCGAGGAAAGAGGAGGAAAAGGACAGAAGAGGAAGAACAAAAGAGCAACGGTCCTTCCCGAGAATGGCTCGGACTTCGGCTTCCGTGAAAAGAAGTTTGTCTCTCTGCTTCTTCGTCTTACTGTTGCAGAGTTTTGCAGGTGAGAGACTCCCCACTGAATTCAGCATGACCTGACTGAGGGTGGGAGGGCATTGCAAGTGGAGAAGACACCATCCATTTTTTGTCCAGTTCTCGAAAGGTGAACTGGCATCACCTGTGCGCTTCCATTTAGTATTTTTCTTTTTTATTTTCCGGGATTTCAAACACTCCTCAGTTACCCCAATTCACACTTGCGTAGAGGTGAGAAAGTATGTCTAAGAGTATGCTAAGAGAACAGTCGTTCATTTTCTGTATTATCATTATTATTATTATTATTTTTTTTTTCACAGTCCTCCAATTCGACTGGGTGGTATTTATAGTGTGGGGTTCCGGGTTGCATCCTGCCTCCTTAGGAGTCCATCACTTTTCTTACTATGTGCACCGTTTCTAGGATCACACTATTGCATGAGTCCTGGAGTTACTTCAGCCTCTAGTTTTTCCAGATTCCTTTTCAAGGATCTTGGGATCGTGCCTAGTGTTCCTATGATGATGGGTACAATTTCCACTGGCATATCCCATATCCTTCTTATTTCTATTTTCAGGTCTTGATACTTATCCATTTTTTCCCTTTCTTTCTATTCAACTCTGGTGTCCCATGGTATTACATCAATGAGTGATACTTTCTTCTTGATTTTGTCAATCAACGTCACATCTGGTCTATTTGCATGTATCACACTATCTGTCCTGATACCATAGTCCCAGAGGATCTTTGCCTGATCGTTTTCTGTCACTCCTTCAGGTTGTTGTTCGTACCACTTATTACTGCAAGGTAGCTGATGTTTCTTGCACAGGCTCCAGTGGAGGGCTTTGGCTACTGTATCATGCCTCTTTTTGTACTGGTTCTGTGCAAGTGCCGGACATTCGCTTGCAATGTGGTTTATGGTTTGATTTTTCGTATTGCACTTCCTACATATGGGAGAGATGTTATTTCCATCTATCATTCTTTGAACACATCTGGTTCTTAGGGCCTGATCTTGTGCCGCTGTTATCATTCCTTCAGTTTCCTTCTTGAGCTCTCCCCTCTGTATCCATTGCCATGTGTCATCGCTGGCTAGTTCTTTATCTGTCCTCATATATTGTCCGTGCATTGGTTTGTTGTGCCATTTCCTCTGTTCTGCTTGTCATCCTCTGTCTCTGTATATTTCTGGGTCTTCGTCTACTTTTAACAGTCCTTCCTCTCAAGCACTCTTGAGCCACTCGTCTTCACTGGTTTTCAGATATTGCCCCAGTGCTCTGTTCTCGATGTTGACGCAGTCCTCTATACTTAGTAGTCCTCTCCCTCCTTCCTTTCGTGTTATCTATAGTCTGTCCGTATTTGCTCTTGGGTGTAGTGTTTTATGTATTGTCATATGTTTCCTAGTTTTCCGGTCTATGCTGCGGAGTTCTGCCTTCGTCCATTCCACTATTCCTGCGCTGTATCTGATTACTGGCACTGCCCATGTGTTTATGGCTTTTATCATATTTCTGGCGTTGAGTTTTGACTTGAGTATCGCCTCGAGTCTCTGAATATATTCTTTCCTGATCGTGTCCTTCATCTCTTGGTGTTTTATATCCCCACCTTCCATTATTCCCAGGTATTTGTTGCTCCCATCTGGTAGCTTTATCCCCTCAGTCCTTGTTACTTTGGCCTTTTGTATGTTGACAGGGAAAAATTAGCACCTTTTATCCGTAGCAACGGTATACATTACACTGCACAATTTTCATGATGTTGCAATTATAGACCTATCTTTAGTGCACGTTTCCACTTCAGAAAACCAGGAAGATTTTTGCTCCTTCTTCATAGTTAAAACAAACTTGATATGAAAGACCTCAAGTTGAAATATGAAAATGGCCGGAAATAGTATAAATGGTGGAGACGAGTAAACGATAGATTAAGATTAAGATGTAAAAGTGAGAAGAGGCTTATGAAAGACGAGATAAACTTTTGGGGAAAAAAAGAAGAAAAAAAACTGAAGGAGAAAACTGTCTGAATCGATTGAAAGGAAAATATCTTGTTTTAAAACGGAATTCCCAGAAAGAATCAGCTTTCTAGTAAATTCAAAGCTGACCCGGCTTTCCTTTTTTCTTGTTACAAGACGTGATTTCATTTCTGTACTTCTCACTATAAATCAGTCTACCTTGATTAAATGAGTACAAAGCACCTAACTAACATATGCTTTGACTAAAAAATATTAAGAGAATCATTTTAGTTCAGTGATAGCCTTGCCACGCTAAGAAATTATTAAGACAAGAAAAAAATAAAAGGATCGATGCTCATTGTCAGAAACTATATATATACTTGGTTTCCACACCCCGCCGAACTTCCCTCAGAGCACCTGGTTGGGAATTACAGCTGTAAACAACTTAGTCCCTATAATCATCTTACGTTTGACGTCAACGAGATCTTACGGCGAGAAATCTCTTGTATTTCAACTAATTACGAGTCAGAAATTTGTCGTCGATTTCGAAAAACACTGACGAGACCAATACTTCTCCCAAATTAAGAGCAGAATCTAGATCACTTTGCAACTTCAGTGAAGTGAATTCGAGTGGAAACGTTATAGTGACTAATATTAATTATAGCTCTCGACCGGAAATGACATTCAATTAGACAATTTCGAGTAATTCCTGATAAGCGTCGTGGCTGGCGATGGGTGGTAATGTAATAACATTTAATGCAGTTATTACTAAAAGCTTTTTCTGACACTAACTTGTATTTCAATTTCTATCTATTTTCTCCAAGATTTTTTATTTATTATTTTTTTTCATATTTCTCTTAGTTTTGGTTTTACATGAAAACCCAACTGGCATATCGGAAATTAAGTTAAAGAATAAATTGAGTTGCCAGAAATTCATAGCATGAATTTAATAAGCCTTCAAAAGCCGTATAGTTATCAATATTACAGCAGAATTAATATGAGAAAATGGAGCGAGAAATTCAGCTCATGTTACGTGATATTGCTACAATGATGGAAATGATTTGTGGCAACTCAGATGACTATCAGTTGCCAAAAATTACCAATTAATTCCTGATTTGTAGCTCCCCCTCTCCAATGACAAATAAAACTATATATTAAATAAAGGCTACAACACCACAATGATTATTCTCGCACAGAATCGCGTTTCCCAACAGTAGCAGAACCTTTTAAATGCTGTAGCATTTAGTGCAATGTTGAGGCAGTGAAACCTTACGCGGTGCCGGCTGCCCTGTTAATCATTCAAATTTCTGCTGGGTGTTCCCTACCAGTGCACGGAACATGAAACATGAATATGCTCCAGCTTTCATTCGCGTGTTCTGTGTTTATTTCATGGACTTTGAAACTGTCATATACATACATACATACATACATACATACATACATACATACACACACACACACACACATATATATATATATATATATATATATATATATATATATATATATATATATATAATATACATATATATATATATATATATATATATATTATATATATATATATACATATATATATATATATATATATATATATATATATATATATATATATATATATATATATATATATATATACACGTATAACTGAATCACGAAAGTTAGGAACGTGATAAATCCATAAATAATTGGAAGGTCAAGAGATTTCTTATCACGAAATCTTTTAGAATCTGCTTTAATACAACTTACTTTCCATTGTAATTTCAATGTTAGTCGTGGCCTTTTTCATTTAGACCCTTGTATTTGTAACATGTCTAAGAATGACCTCAAAGATATAATTACAGACTTAAATAAAAATTAGTTGCCTTTGAGTTATCTTCGTTGTAATGTATGTCTAACCTGTATTGTGAATATGTATTGTGAACATGGTTTTGTTTACCAAAGTTCTGAACAGCTGTCACCTATAATTCTGTAATTGTCTTGTCCTTGTATCTGAGATGGTTATCTTAAACTTTTAATCGCACTCATTGTTTATACTTGTTTGGGAAGGTTACTCTCTTCCAGGTGTGTCGGATTCTAGGTTCTAATCTCTTTATAATCCCTATCTGTCAGTTATACGAATCATCTTGTTTTGTCTATTGTCCCATGTATGTCAGTTCTGCTCAGTAAAGGACGTGGAAACGTCGAAAGGTCTCGCAGTTACTCCTTCGTTTATTTTTCCTTCGTGGCATATATCTTTATATATATACACACAAAGAGAGAGAGAGAGATTTGTGTGCGAAAGACGGACAGATTTCTTTTACGTATTTCTGAAAAACGCAAAGAATTTCGAGTATGTAAATGGGACTCAATTTTATTCTTTAAGCTTCTGACCTAATCCATCTCTCGTGTGATTTGGACGCCTGAGAGATAAGTTAGTCGCGATGACTGACGTATGTATCTCACCCGAGTCGTTCGCGTCACCCGTCTGTAACCGGTTCACCCGTCAGTTGAAGTGATAACAGTTTGAAGTTCACCCGACGCCCTTAACCTGAAGGACAAACCCGCCACTCGAGGAGGAGAATCGTTTTGAGGACGAGTGTCAGTTCCACGACAGCTGGTTCCTATCGCTTCGGATCTAAATGACGACGTGGAGCTGGGACTCTTCAGAGGTTCCTGTTGTAATTCAGAGGGTCCTGTTACCCAGCAAAACGTCCTGTTTCCGTTCAGAGGATCCTATTTCCAGGAATATATTCCCATTTAGAGGATCCTGTTCCCATTCAGAGGGTCCTGCTGACTTTTAATATGTTATTCCCAACAAATGATTAGACCTATTCTGTCGAAAAAATTAAATATATTTAATTCCATGTGAGCATCGTTTTCTATAACGTTTAAAAGCCACCATTTGAATAACAAGTAACTTTTAAGAGTAAAATAGGTTCGCTGTTAACGCCTACAGAGTAAAGTATATTTTTATAAGTGTTACTTCAGTGGTACCTTTTCGTAAATAGAAATAGACTTTTCTTTATAAGTATTACCTTAACTATCTTTTATTATCACTATCCTACCAGACTTTACAACAACTTTGAAAGCAACGCAAATTCATCTCTGATACGTTTTGTCACGCTCGAACGAATTCAATTTAATTAGGTCACGGAATCATATCGAGATACGACGAACCGTCTCTAGTACGAATATTCTCTCTCTCTCTCTCTCTCTCTCATCGGAGGTCGTTCGAGCATGTAAGCGGAGCTCGAGAGAGAGAATGAATTCAATAACTGACGATGTTTCTTGTAAAGACTCGAACTTCTTGCAAGCACAGAAACGTTAGGATAACTCTATTCGGTAGACAAGAGATGAGAAATCAAGGGGCATGAGTCTAGCAACCTCATCCTTAAATACCCCCTTTGCAGGGTAGTGCCGACAGCGCACTTCACGTGGTGCACTGTGCGCATTACGAAAGGATATTTGCAGCATTCCATGAGCCCTTAATCGCACCCACTGTAATATATTCACTTTAAATTGTCTTTATACTGATTAAAATTTTTCTGGAGGTGTGACTTCACTGGTGCTCTGAAAGCGAGTACGACGTACTTGACTCGTCCTCTGAAAAGCGTAGAAAACGAACTTGATTGAATTCGTCCTTCCTTGAAAGCGAGTACGGAACCCTGAATCATTCTTTCTGAAAGACGGAAAACGACTTGAGCTCTTTCCTCTGAAAGCGAGACAGACGTGAACTATTCGACTTGACCTAAAGTTTACCTCTGAAAGCGAGATGACTGAATCGTCTCTCTGAAAGCGAGTTGTGAAAACGACTTGATTTGTCCTCTGAGCGAGAAACCGACCTTGACTCTTCCTCTGAAAGCGAGTGCGCTGACTCGTTCTCTGAAACCGAGAACAACTTGACTCTTCCTCTGAAAGTGAGTACGACTTGACTTGTCCTCTGAAACAACGACTTGACTCGTCCTCTGAAAGCGAAAATGACCAGACTCGTCCTCTGGAAGCAAGAACAACTTGACTCGTCTCCTTGCTTTCAGAAAATGTTCTCTAACGCCTATTGGTTCCCTCTGCAGCGCTGCTAAGATCAGCGGGTCCTCCCCATTTACATCACAATAAGGGAATTCGAGCCAAAGTAAACCGTCCGTGAAGGTGTTTTAATCATTTTGGATGAAAGGATACGTGTTCGAAGAGATTGAATTCCACTAATTCGGTTTAGCCTAGTTACCCCTCGTGAAAGGGCTTCTATTTCTGTATCGATATCTGTCGCTGGATATATGAACACTCACCCAAAAACCCAAAATCCGAATAAATTCGTTTTATGATTTATGAAACAAATGGTTATCCTGGCTTATTTATGAACTTATATTTTTGTATGAAGCAATCAGGAAGTCTAACTGAATTTTGTATTCTCACCTTTGAGTAAGATATGTAATAGTTGGACCTCAGTAATGTCAAGATTATTAGTTTTCTATAGATCGAGTAATGATACCGGAAAGAAAACGCCATTGTATAAAGGCTAACAGAAGGTAATAACAGCTGAAACTGACAATTTAATTGCATTTGGGGGTATCCTTGCTTCCCATTTTCGAGAGAGAGAGAGATCTTGTATAGCGATGGAATCGTTAGTACTAATATTACGCCGATATTCAGATCTCAGGCGAGCACGGACATCCCAAGAACGAACGCGTTGAAATGTCAACATATTCAGCTATGGGAAGCTTTTCAATTAATTCTGAAAGGTGGGCAAACTACCAACCATCTCTCTCTCTCTCTCTCTCTCTCTCTCTCTCTCTATGCCATTGTCATGTCGCCTTAGCTGAACCAAGAGAGCAGATCATAACCTTCATTATTATACGAACACTATTACTATTATTATTATTATTATTATTATTATTATTATTATTATTATTATTATTATTATTATTATTATTATTATTATTATTATTATTATTATTCAGCGATGACTTCAGTGTCTCGTGAAATTGAACAGTCACCTAATACTTAATTTCACACCCAGTCTCCCAGAAGACCTGACTGTGAAATTGCTCTTCCAAGCTTTTGCACGACTGTGAAATGGCGGTATGGGATGGGTGGTTTGCCAAAAAAAAAAAATATTTTCGGTTCGTTTTGTTATAAAACAGTTTTTTTATCACGACTGTTCTTCAATTTTCTGTTTCACACGAAAATTCTGTCAAAGTTGAATCTCGTGACTGACACAAAATGTCAGAGTTTCCACAACCGGAACGTAGCTTTGAGGGAAAAGTTTTTTAATAGGTTAGGTTAGGTTAGGTTTTATCCCTAATACCTATATCCTACTCTTTATGAGGAATTGCTACGCTTCTTTTTCAGTAATTGTTGGTAATTCAAGATAGTTATGGAGGAAGCTTTCCTTGCCATTTTTTTTTAAGTTTTATTTACTGGAACCGTTCGCTCCGTTTAATCCTGCTCAGGACTGGCGAGTTCCCGTAACAGGTGGTTCTTCTCCCACCGTTTTTCACTTAAATCATGGTCGTCTCATTTTCTTTTCTATATATTTTTCTGTCCTGCGTCTGTTTTGCTGGGAGCTTTCTGTAAATCTCCTCTGGAGTGGAAAAACTAATTTGCCATTAAGCAAGAGTAGAACTTTCTTTCATGTGTTCTAAACAATTCATGAAAAGAGAAACAACTGTTTAAGTGATGTTTTCAGATAAAAACATATTCATATTTAAATGTTGTAGGCACAGTTAACAAAACTGTTGTCCAATTGTTATTTGGACATGACCTTATAATGTTAATGTAACGTAATTTACCCATTTATCAACCTTTCTGGTTATTTATTTGTTTAGAATCTTGGAATTCATTTGGCTTCAGCATTTCCTTGGTCTTCCTTGCTTCCTCTTTCCAATTACGTCCAAATCACCTTCTCCCCACATAACCAAACCATTTCGAAGCACTCTGATCAGTCTTTTCGCCAACTCTAACCTTTTTATCAGTTTTACATATCTTCACATTTCTCACTCCTTCAGTTTTTCACAATCCAATTACACTACTCAGAACAGCCTTCAACACAATAGCTCCAACATTCATTGTCATTCAGCATCCACACTTCGCCTGCACAAAGGAGAGATAGGCTAAACAATTGGCTCCAAAATCCCTACTGACTTGAAATTCAAACCTTAGCAGCTCCGAGAAGCATCCATGTGTATTGAACACTGATCAAGTTTGACTTTATGCAAAGTAACGTAGGAATTCAGAGCACTTAATGCAAGGCTGATGGAACGAGAAGTGACAGTTTAGACTCAGACTCGGCCTAGCGTTATTAGTGTGCGTTTCCCTTTGACGTACAACCGTTATAGGAATCTGGCGTACCTTTATTAATGAACAAGCGCAGCCCCGTTACCACTCTTAGTTTGTGGAACTATGAGAATTATTATTCTTGCTTTATTTGACTAATGGATGCAGTTTGAACAGGGAATCTCATTCATTCTTGATGGATGTATGTATTCCATTTTGTAGATCTACTGGAGATTTTGTAGACTACTGTTAGTTTGAGATGAGTATTTTTTCTTCTTTTCTGTCAGTTATTCTAAAAGGACGTCAAGAATGTCCCTCTGCTGTCCTCGCCTTGTCTTCAATTTTTTGTTTCGTCTACTGTTTGCTCTATTTTGTTCTACGAGAGGCAAAATGAAGAGGAGATTATTAGACTTTCGTTGTTCGCTTATTTCCTGCTTATGTCTGTTCGTTCTGTTCGGAGAAGGAAGAAGAGTGTAAAAGGAAACAGTTTCTCTTCCTTTGCCTGGTTCAGTATTCCTCCTTTTTCATCCTAATTCTTCCTTGTGTCCATTTTAATTCTTATTCGGTGACGTAAACATAAAACCAAGAATTCCTTCGCGACAATTAACGTATCTACTGTGATCTAATGCTTCTCCGCTGACATGTTTCTTGGATGAAACCGTTTCTCTCTCTCTCTCTCTCTCTCTCTCTCTCTCTCTCTCTCTCTCTCTCTCAGGTCCGACGTCAAATTAAAGGCAGCAGCCCTACAGGAAGTGTTGCAGTGACAAGTTAATTGAACTCTCTCTCTCTCTCTCTCTCTCTCTCTCTCTCTCTCTCTCTCTCTCTCTCTCTCTCAGCCTCCTATTCTGCATTGAGATGGGCCCCCTTTGTCGGAGTAACTGTGTTTAGTCTTCGCGTTACAAGATGTTAATGGATCACTTTCGTCAGAAGTTTGCTGTGAGAGTGAGGGCTACCCTTTGGAATTCGTGAATGGTGTCGCGAACAGAAGCCGATGTGGATGTTAGCTAGTAAGTTTTGGTGTGTTTAGTACGATATCGAAGAGAAATGTATATTTATCTTTATATGAGCATTGTCTGATTAGTTCGCGTTAGGCCTAGGCTAGGCCATAGAAATTTTGAAAATGAAGTTCTTTGTATTTGAGCTCCTATTTAGTACGAGATTGAATGGAAATGTCTATTTGTCTTAATATGAACGTAGTCTGTTTTGTTCGCGTTAGGCCTATAGGCTACAGAAATGTTGTAAATGAAATTTCTTATTAGTTGAATAGGCCTCTACCTCCTGTTTACATTCATGGAATACGTATTATGAATTCGTAATGTATTTCGGTCATTCCCTTACACTGTAATTCGTGTATTCTCCTGAGACCAAATTTGAATACCAACCTAAGTGGTAGGTCTAGCAAGCTTTCGAAAATAATTGCTTTTTGAAGATGTGTATGGAAGACAATTTCTGAGGTATATGTGCGTGCGTGTGTTTGTGTGTGTGTGTATACGTGCAATACATATATATGCGTACACACAGACACAATATACACACACACTTTTCAGTTAACATCACGAATACCTCCCAATTTTTTTTTTTTTTTTTCAATACCAAGTTCATCTCACGAGAACAAAATTCATGACAAATAACGCAAATAACAATACTGTCCCTTCGTGTGCAGAAAGCAAACTCTCATTTGACTTTTCAACGAAACTATATCATTTTAGCTATGTATTTCTCGCAGGCACTATGAAATTCGACGCACTAATAAACAGGGAGAAAGATATTGCTGGTATTTACTCTATTCCGTATTGTCGCCTATGAAATATATTGTAATGTTGAATCAAGGTATTGTCTCCAGTGAGATGTATTTTAATTTTGGATTGAGAGCCTTCAAATCAATGCAATAAAGGTTAGTGATTATATGCTTGGTAAATATATCATATTTTATCTCGTTCGATTTTGTCGGTTATTTTGATACCAGTTTTTATATATGTATATATATATATATATATATATATATATATATATATATATATATATATATATATATATATATATATACATGCATACATAAGAGCAGTAAAGCATTGGCTCTCTCTCTCTCTCTCTCTCTCTCTCTCTCTCTCTCTCTCTCTCTCTCTCTGTAAAATGGAAATAAGCGTTCATTTGGCCTCACTAAACACATAAATGGTTATTCGGTACGCTATCGTTCATATTTTTAGATGTGTTTTGTTTTCTCATAAATGCAGTGGATATATATATATATATATATATATATATATATATATATATATATATATATATGTGTGTGTGTGTGTGTGTGTGTGTGTTTGTATATATATATATATATATATATATATATATATATATATATATATATATATATATATATATATATATATATATATATATATATATATTGTGACGAAGTGGCCTAGAGTATCTGGGTCTGGACACCATTAATACTTGTTAACCCAAATTGCCAAGTATCTGGTTATGTCACTTACCATTTGTACTTGTTAGCACAAGAGACCCTTTAATTCCTGGGTCTGGGACACCCTTTGTACTTAGGGCACAGTTTGTTCAAGTACTTGGTTATTGCTTACCTCACTACAGCCAGACACCTGACCCTTCATCACAAAATTTAATACTAAACGACTGAATATTCTAAAGGTAACAGTGATCCCTTACAGAACTGAGCAGTCAAGAAAACAATCAGTCTAAGTTCATTGAAATGGATGTGAGGTAATCTTAATTAAAGGGTATCACTCCTGCAATTTCAAATCTAAGTATTTCCCTGATTCTGATTCATTTGAGGGAAACGGCACAATTACCGCTCTATATTTCTACCTAAACAAAACAAAATATACTACCGGTGGTTAAATGAAATGCTCATATAAATTTTAAATACAAAAATTTATTTCTAAATTCAAAATTTATAAGTGAAATTCACAATCTCAGGGAAATTGTTATTACTTGAAAATGAAAGTTTAATTAATTCTTGAATTAATTATTAAGCAAAATTAAATCAAAGTTTATCAAGAAAATTAATTAAAGTAAATTATAAAGCAATAATTAAATTTGAAACGAAATTTAATTAAATACAAATTAATTTGCAAGTGTTAGATTCAAACAATTACATAATAGAATATTATTCAAACTAATTAAACAAAATAAAGACAATGCAAAAAGCATAATGCATAATATGAAAACAATTAAAGCATTGACAGTACAAACATTAAGCATATGAAATGGACATGTCAAAAAAACAAAGCAAAAGAAAATTTGCATAAAAATTATAATTTTATCCACACATAAAATAAAACCTCGAAGTGCACTTCAAAACATTTGAAAAATAACTGTATACGCAGCTCCAACTTCTCACTCAAACAAAAGGCCTGTTACATGCGTCTACACTTTCGTGGGTGCCTTCGCAAAACTAATAAAAATAACACTATGTTCAGATTCCACAAACAACACGTATATTACTAAGAATTATATAAAAACGAGTGACCACCTTATATGTAAGCGTGAATTATGTTACAGAAATGAAACAGTTCGCGCAAGAGAGCGAGCTTTGAGAGAGAGAGAGAGAGAGAGAGATTTCTAACGCAAGCGGCTAGGTCTCAGAATCAAATGAATCGTTCTCTATCCCCGTTAGCGTATGGGCGATTAGCATTGAGTTCAAGACGAAAACATATTACGTCATCTCTCTATGTTAAAAATGAATAACATCATTGTAGGGAAGGTTCTCGAAGGACTCGATGCCACCTGGGAGGTCCCTACTCATGTTTGCGTGGATAAAGAAATCAGCTGGCTCAGACATTCTCAAGGTGTGAATAACAACCCTCTCTGTTACTCTTTCTCTCTGTCTTACGTACGTTTTTCTTCTCTCTGCCTTATGTATGTTTGAAAATGAAAAGTTACACTACTTAACATGTGTTATCTTTAAATGTGGGAATCTGAACACCAAATCGTACATTTCATAACATGATACACAGGTTCTGAGGTGAATTAATCATATTACCAAAATTATAATTGCATTACAAAACTTACATTATAAGATTATATATATATACATATATATATATATATATATATATATATATATATATATATATATATATATATATATATATATATATATATATATATATATATATATATATTATATATATATGTATATAAACTGCAAATGACTGGAAATATATTTGTTCTCGATCGAAAGAAAACCGAAAAATAAAAGAATTATTTCAAGCAATATAATATGTTTATAGTTTCCGTTTATGCTATTGCTTCGCACAAATCATTTTTGCAGTTCACATATATGATTTCTTATTTCCTTTACGCACTTCTAAATTAACTTTCCCTCCTTCTCTGCAGGCCACTGTCTCTATTCTGTCCCACTTCAACTTGCTCTGATGATAAGACTATACCTTTACAAAAAAAAAAAAAAAAAAAAAAAAAAAAAAAAAAAAAAAAAAAAAAAAAACAGCCATGGAAAAGAAAGTATTTTTGAATATATGAAATCAAACAAAAACGTGAAAATTATTTCATAGATTATTTGAGTTTTTTTTTAATTGAGCCAGCCTTGTTGTGGCACGGGCTCTTCATTCTTGCCCCGAGCAGCCCGTGAATCTAAGTACATAATTTACATATTTCCAAACAGTGGGAAAAGACCATTATCTCTGTATCCTGAAATTTCTATGCAATTACAGACGATTACGTAAAACGGCGCACATAGTTTTATGGCAGTATTGATCTCTGAAAATATAAATAAAAATAAAATATTTTCCCCACTTTTTTTTTTCTTTTTTTTTTTTTGCCAACAAAACCTCATCAGCAGTGAAAGATTAATAGACATGTTTGCTCCAAATGTTTCATTTCAGGTAAAGCTTCAAATACTATTGGTACAAATTACGGTCTGAAAGTTATTTGCGGGTAAACACAGCAGGTGAGCGATGCGCATAAATAATTATGGAGTCCCAAAATCACACTGTGGTGTGGCCTATATTCTGGTCGAAATATGAAAACGTATTTCCTTCTCCGGTTGTTTCCTCTTTATAAGGGATAGAATTATTTGTAACGTGTTAGTGCATATATTATTATTATTATTATTATTATTATTATTATTATTATTATTATTATTATTATTATTATTATTATTATTATTATTATTATTCAGAAGATGAACCCTATTCATATGGAACAAGCCAACCACAGGGGCCACTGACTTGAAAATGAAGCTTCCAAAGAATATTACGTTATTCATTCGTAAGAAGTAAGTGTGTATGTGAGAGAGAGAGAGAGAGAGAGAGAGAGAGAGAGAGAGAGAGAGAGAGGAATAAAAGCGAACACAAAGAACAAGGCTGCAATGAGTTTGTTTACGAACGGAAGAGGCGCTTCTTCTTCTTTGTTTGAGATAATGGAAATCGGGCTTACAATGGGCGAAAAATGCGTTTTCCTTCACGAGAAATAATAACGAGTTTTTCTTCTTCTTCTTCTTCTTCTTCTTCTTCTTCTTCTTCCTCGGATGTTTTCAAGTTTTTTTGTGAGCTTTCTTCGTATTTTTTTATTTTTCGTTTACTCTTTTGTTTGTTTATTTGACTATTTTTTTATTTGAATTCTTAAATATATATTTATCTCTCTCTCTCTCTCTCTCTCTCTCTCTCTCTCACCGCTGCGCTTAAGACCACATACAATTAAGGGTTTTTTTTTCTGTTTGTGGCACCGTATGTATGGTATTTGGAAAGATACATGGATTCGAATTGATGGATCTCTCTCTCTCTCTCTCTCTCTCTCTCTCTCTCTCTCTCTCTCTCTCTCTCTCTCTCTCTCTCTCTCTCTCTCTCCAAAGACAAGGTCCAAAGAAATTGTTTTGAGAACTTTTCATGTTTCCTTCCGTCTTTGCTTACAAATGCAGTCAAAGCCTTTTCACATCTGACATTCGTTTCTTAACCTTTTACTTGACCTCCATTCCCCCTTCTTTACCTCGATCGTGCTGAACAACATCTTTAACTGTCATCCCATAATGCAGTTGTAAGGATTTTTGTTCCCAGTTTCACCCTCAGATCCTTAGCACTTGGCTTGACAGCCTAAATTTCATGAAATAAAATCGGTATTTTAATGTATATATATATATATATATATATATATATATATATATATATATATATATATATATATATATATATATATATATATATAATATATATATATATATATATATATATATATATATATATATATATATGTATGTATACAGAAATATGGGGTGTATTGCTAGCACCTTGATTCATGTATTCTTTATTTTCAGATTTATTTTTTGCGCAAAAAAAAAATTATATTTTTAAAGTCTAAAATTATTCTTGAAATAACTGAACAGACCAGAAAACAAAAAGACAAAAACTTATTTTGACGAAAGCTGAACAAAATACTTAAATATATTAAACGAGGGTTTTTATTTTTGCAATTTATATTTTCGAGTGTGCTTCAGAATATACTCGTATACAAGACATTTTCTAGATTTTTTACACAGGTAAATATACCCCGAGGTATATGTTTACCTGTACACAGAGTGCTCTTGTGTTTGCTAATGACTGTGAAGAGTGCTTTCTTTCTGAGAATTCTGTATTCTAATGAGGCTTTTGTGAGACAATTCTTTTTCTCAGGAAATTTAGGAGAGCGAATTGGACAAAGTTTCGAGCTTAACTGGGATTCCATGAAGAGAGAGAGAGAAAGAGATACGAAGTTCCACATTTTCTGAAGTTTAAAAGCAAAACCTGAAATGGAATTTACAAATTTAGCCTATTGACATTCATTTCGAACGAAATTTCAATAGGTCATAATCAAGGTCTCTCTCTCTCTCTCTCTCTCTCTCTCTCTCTCTCTCTCTCTCTCTCTCTCTCTTGTTTTAAGCTCTTGTTTTAAGCTCTTCCAGGCCTTGTTTCTAGGAAGAAAATCAAACGTAAAAATAGCACCAAAAAAAATTTACAAAAAATGGCCCAAAACCAAAAGTTTAATTTATTATATAATTTATTAAATTGTTCAATGAATTTATTATATGTGTTATTAATGTATATATCAGTGTCCAGGTCTTCACGAGGATAAACTCAGATGCGAAAATGTTATGAAATCGTTAAAAAGTTTGGATAATTTGCATATTAGTATATGAAAAATTTTTATTTATAATATAATACTGCAAGAATTTAAGTTTCTAATTTTGGAACTCTTGTTTTGATAAGAATACTTATCTTTTTGTTTATTGTTTATTTACCACATTTACTTTAATATTAAGTATTCCTTAACGATTTCGTTTGTTAAATTTTGTTGATGCAAAGCTGCGAGTCGTTTTTTGAGTTAAAAGTAACATGACTCGTCTGTCTCTCCCAGTGTTGCCAGATTAATCATGTTTTGCTAAATTAAGGTTTATTATGCTACATACAGCAAAAAGTATTCTTTTTAGCCTATAGCCGGAAAACCCAGGTGAAACCAAAATTGTTTAGCTACTTTTAGCCCGTTTACAGTTTCTCAGTTGGCTTTAATTATAGCCACACTTTGACTCAGGTATTCAAGTGTATAAGGTAATCAGGTACTGAATTATACAGTAAATAACAGCAATTACTGTATCTGTGAAGGCTGGGGTCTTAGAGAGGAGAGAGAGAGAGAGAGAGAGAGAGAGAGAGAAGACCATCAGTATGTAAATTTATAATAAGATATTAAATACATGTTTGTTAAAGCACGTGACAGATGTATTCCTGTTTAATGTTGTACGGGGAACTCCATATGGAATTATTTATCTTGAACGATATTTGATTCGTGAAAGATGAAAGTGAAGTAAGATTTTTTAAAACCTAATGATTGTGACCCAACTTGCATACTTGTCTGACAAGGAACACGGTAAAAGCGAGATTGTACCAACTTTTGTGAAGTTACTGGATGATTTGACATATCTGGTTGAAAATCTTGTGGAAAAGAGTGACATTTCCTTCAAGCCAGCATCGCATGGATCCCTTTAGTAATCCCTTTACAGAATAACTGTATATTTTGGTTACGGTACTAGTGAGAATGTTTCCGGAACCACCCAAGCATCGAAGACGATGTCACAATGGTTGAAAACGATGTCACTACTGACTGTTTCTAATACTCTCCATCTAGTAAAAGTCTCTGTAGCCTCTTCTTGAATCTTTGAGTGTCGTCGCAAAAAAAATCACAAAAATTGAACCATCACAAAAGCCTTCGACATCAATGACGACAAAAAAAAAAAAAAAAAATGATGAAGACGATATGTAAACAAAATGTAGAAAAGAAAGTGTATCTTATTCACTCATTCAAATACCGACTAAAAAAAAAAAAAATTCCCCGTCGGTTAACATATATGAAAATATATTTATTCCGAGGTAGAACGAATTAGACATTAAAAGACATTTGTAGCTCGATGTATGTATATGACTCAGGGCAATGTGACATGAGTCAAAGCTTCTGTATGTCGTTGTTTAAGATTAAGCCAGCTTTGTGTTGGCACGGGCTCCTGCTTCTGAAGCAGCCCGTTTCTGCCTGAGTGTACGTCGTTAGATTAAGCCAGCCTTATCCTGGTACGGTTCTTGCTATTCATTGTCCCGTAAAACTTTCTGTATGTGTATTTAGAATGTATAAATACGATGCACGAAGGAATTGGCGTTTTTTTTTCCTTTTCTTTACTTTTTTTTTGCTGATTTTAGCGGTAGTTGCAGTGGTATTCTTAGACTTAAAGCGATCTGGCATCAGTGGTTATCATTTGTCATCTATACCGCTATACCGCTATGTTGTTATTTACTGTAATTAACGATTATGCCCATGGTACGGAATGTGAGTCTCGTCCAATTATATCAATAAATTCATTAATATATATATTACATAGATTTAAACGGTATATAAACGTAACCTGCCAAAAAAGGGCCATATTAATGTAAGTTTATGTTCAGTAAGACTCCACTTACCAATTACCTACTAGCTACTCTAATGAGACAAAAGAGGTAGGCTATTTTAACCCAGTCGGCTTAGTGCCAAGTTACCATTATATTTTAGCTAAATGCTTTTAAGGTGTCATACTGATATTACATGAATATTTAAATACTAGGTTTGCCTATGGTAGCGTGGACATAAACTTATAGCCTCTCGCAGTGGTGGGGTAGGTAAAAGCTTCCACTGATGTCCTGGATTTGAATGGCTTCTTGGGTTCGCACCTGGGACCAGGCAAATCTACTATCATGTAAAAAATTCCCCTTCGGTTAAGCATATATGAAAATATATTAATTCCGAGGTAGAGCGAATTAGATACTAAAGAATATTGTAGCTCGATGTATGTATATGAATCACGGTAATGTGATATGACTTATATAATGGCTACGTGCTGTCATAAGTACTACATCGCTACCGGAGTCGGGGTGGGTTGATGTTGTCTCCAAACCAACGAATTACCTGAGCGCGAAAGGTATTTGAGGGTGAGAGACGACATAAACTTATAGCCTCTCGCAGTCCTGGATTTGAATGGCTTCTTGGGTTCGCGCCTGGGACCAAGCAAATCTATTATTGTGTAAAAAATTCCCCTTCGGTTAAGCATATATGAAAATATATTAATTCCGAGGTAGAGCGAATTAGATATTAAAGGACATTGTAGCTCGATGTTATAAATATATATCTATATATATATATATTATATTATATATATATGAGCTCTTATTTAGTATGAAATCAATGGAGTGTAGATTTGTTTTGATATGAACGTAGTGAAATATATATTTGTCATAGTATAAACGTGGTCTGTTAATTTTGCTCGCGTTATAGGCCTAAGCTCGTGTTTAGTACGAGATCGAAGCGAAATTTATATATGCCTCAATGTGAACTTGGTCTGTTTTGTTCGCGTTAGGCCTATAGGCTACAGAAATGTTGTAAATGAAATTTCTTATTAGTTGAATAGCCCTCTACCTCCTTTTTACATTCATGGAATACGTATTATGAATTCGTAATGTATTCCGGTCATTCCCTTACACTGTAATTCGTGTATTCCCCTGAGACCAAATTTGAATACCAACCTAAGTGATAGGTCTAGCAAGCTTTCGAAAATAATTGCTTTTTGAAGATGTGTATGGAAGACAATTTCTGAGGTATATGTGCGTGCGTGTGTATGTGTGTGTTTGTGTGTGTGTATACGTGCAATACATATATATGCGTACACACAGACACAATATACACACACACTTTTCAGTTAACATCACGAATACCTCCCTTTTTTTTTTTTCAATACCAAGTTCATCTCACGAGAACAAAATTCATGACAAATAACGCAAATAACAATACCGTCCCTTCGTGTGCAGAAAGCAAACTCTCATTTGACTTTTCAACGAAACTATATCATTTTAGCTATGCATTTCTCGCAGGCACTATGAAATTCGACGCACTAATAAACAAATCTAATGAAAACATCTTGAAAATAATTGAAGAAGTTCCAAATAAAATCCAAGTGGTCAAGAGACTCATAAAGAAAATATACGTAAACCAACATATTCCGACAAAGAAAAATGAATAAGGTGAATCTTGTGAATATCCTAATTGATGCATTAGGAAAAGAATGCCAAAAGCATGCAAACTGTGTAAGGTTTGGTATAGCATAGTCAATCCACAAAACCTAATCAGAAAATGTGCTGCATGCAACATTCCGACCCATCCACAGTGTGCTGAGGTAATACAAGATTTGAGAAAAGATACAAGAATTTTTTGTTCAACATGTCTATCATGGATAGACAATGTTATTAAATCAAGATTGAATGTACAAATAGTTGAGGATGAAGAAGAGAGAAGAGAAGAAGAAGAAAAAAAAGAAGAAGAGGAAAACGGAAGAGAAGTAAACAAAAATGAAATGACAGAAAAAATAAGGAAAACAAAGAACAAGATAAAAGTATGGATGCAGAGATACTCATTGATACTACAAATGAGGCAATAAAGCAGCATACCTACGAAGAAATAAATTACGATATGACAACAGAAAAGCAAATCCCGAAGAGGCTCTACCCAGATCTACACAATGACGGGAAAGAGGAAAAAATAGACAAGAAAGACAAAATCTGCAACCTTTTGAAAGAGGGAATTGCAGATTTGGAGAAAGATGTTACTACAAACATCCTAAGGTATGTCAAAACTATGAAATATATGGTAAATGTGCATACTTAGATGGCTATGGGGATGATTGCAGAGATCTGCATCCAAAAATATGTAAAAACCTAAAAGAAGGAAAAGGATGTAAGTTCGACAAAAATGCAAATATATGCACCCTGTAGCCATGAATCATAATCAAATAAATAACCAACCAAGTAATAAAATCCAAAATAAGAAAGAAACAAATAAAGAGAGAAATCAAGAATATCAGGTAAAAGAGAAAAGCAAACCACCAATGAGATATGCAGAGGTGTCAGCAAAAAATTTCAAAGCATCAGCTCCGAAATTCTACTCAAGAGATAATAACTGTATTTTTATTATGCAAGAGGATATTGCAGAAACGGAGAAAATTGCAGATTCAGACACAAAATGAATAATTATGATGAAGGAAGGATCAAATATTATGGAAAAGTTTGGATTTTTAATGTCATAATTTCCTGGAAATGAAAAAAGAACAACAAATACCCGAAAAAAAAAAAGAACAGGAAAGAGAACATGGGAAAAATCCTTATTACTACCATTATTAAAGAAGGAGAAAACACGCAAACCATCATAGTGATGAATGCGCAGGGTTTAGTTACGAGTAACTCAAAAAGAAAAATAGAGTACTTAGAAGAACTAACCCAAAATGAAAAGAAAATAGATATAATGAATATAAGTGAAACCTGGTATTCCCAAGAGACTGGGAATGATGATCAAATAAAGGGTTCCAAACTTATAGATCAGATAGAAAAAATAGGAATCAAGGGGGAACCGCAATATATGGGAAGACAAAAAACAAGGAAAAATATATGAGAAATATAGTAACTCAGAATGTGAACTAATAGCGGGTAGAATTTGAATCTGAAAAATTGATGACATAGTAATATATAGACCTCCTAATACTAAAGAGTTTGACTTAATAATTGAAAAATTGGATGATATATGTAGAAATCACAAGGAACTGGACTATTCTCCTATCTGGTGACTTCAACTTTCCTTTCGTAGAATGGAAAGAACGAATAGGAGATTGTGGTTGTACTTATACATATAAAAAAGAGAGTAATAGTAGTGCAGAAGATAAGAGGCAATTTGAAAAGCTATTAGATATGCTACTAGAATACAACATTCAACAAATAAATCACCTGCCAACAAGAAAGGAAAATACTTTAGACCTAGTATTTGTGAACGAGATGAATTATGTTTAAAGAAATAATAGTTTATAATGCGAGTATTTCAGACCATAATGTCATAGAATTAACAGTCCATTCCAAAGCAAGTGAAAATAGAGATAAGCAAGAAATGAAAAAGTGGGAAGGATATGGAAAATACAACTTCTACAGTAAAAAATATAAAAATAAAAAAGGTCAGAAATTAATGAAGAATTAAACAAAGATTGGGATAACATTTTCGTAAGTGATGACATAAGGGTAAATACGGAGATATTATATAAAATATTGGAGAAAATAGTGGATAAATATATACCGAAGAAGAAAAGTAAACATCATTCATGCATACCAAGAGACAGAAGGATCTTGTTCCAGAAAATCAGAAAGTGGAAAAAAGGTCTTGCAAAAGAAAAAAATGCATGGAAAGTTATAGAACTAAAAAGTAAGATAGACAAAATGCAGAACAAAAGATTATACAATCAAAAGAAAATGAAAAACGGGACTTGGAAGAAAAAACCCTATTAAATATCAAGCAAAACCCCAAACTATTATACTCATATGCGAAGAAGATGAATAAAAGAAGAATAGAAATAGGCCCTCTGAGAATTGAAGGGAGATTAACGAATGAAAAATGGGAATGTTGTTACGGCACTTCAAAACAAGAAAAGCTGAACACATGATTATGCTTTATAAAACATATGTTCGTAGTCCACTTGAATATTGCAATATGATATGGTACACACACTATCAAAAGGATATTGCACAATAGAGAGTGTACAAAGGTCCTTTACAGCTAGAATAGAAGAAGTTAAGGACCTAGACTACTGGGAAAGACTACAATCCTTAAAATTATATAGTCTAGAAAGGAGAAGAGGAACGCTACATGATAATTCAGGCATGGAAACAGAATAGAAGGAATAACAGAAAATATACATGGAACTAAAAATATCAGAAAGAGCAAGCAGAGGTAGATTAATAGTGCCCAAAACTATACAGGAAAATAAAGGAAAGCACACCGGACATTAATCCACTGCGCACCAGCATCGATAATGCAGCGTCTATTCAATGCGTTGCCAGCTCATCTGAGGAATATATCAGGAGTGAGCGTAGATGTGTTTAAGAATAAGCTCGACAAATATCTAAACTGCATCCCAGACCATCCAAGATTGGAAGATGCAAAATATACCGGAAGATGTACTAGCAACTCTCTGGTAGACATTAGAGGCGCCTCACACTGAGGGACCTGGGGCAACCCGAACGAACTGTAAGGTCTGTAAGGAAAAGGGAGAAAGATATTGCTGGTATTTACTCTGTTCCGTATTGTCGCCTATGAAATATATTGTAATGTTGAATCAAGGTATTGTCTCCAGTGAGATGTATTTTAATTTTGGATTGAGAGCCTTCAACTTCAATGCAACTAAGGTTAGTGAATTATATGCTTTTGGGTAAA
>NC_061105.1:14678217-14830717 GCF_015104395.2 Macrobrachium nipponense | reverse complement strand
GTCGTTGTTAGGATCTTCTTTGCTTCCAACTGCTGAATCGAGTCGAGGAGCATCTCAATCTCCAGGCGTTTCTCGTGTTTCTTCGGTTTTGACATGAAGTGGCAGTTTAGTCCGAGGTTTAATATGTCATTTTGTTCAGGGGTGGGCTGGTATGTAGTGAGGTTCATATACCTCTGTGTCTTTTCTTGGATGCTTACCGCAATTGAGGGCGAGAAGTTTGCGGGTTACGCCCCTAACCCGGTTACGCATGTCTTCTTCGCTTAGGTAAGCAAGGCGCGCGTTAATATCTTCGTAGGTGGGAGGCTCGCGCTGGTCCTCCGCTCGGTCGTCTGGTTGGTGGTGGTGGTCTCTTGCAGGGGTGTCGTGTCTGGTATTGTCATCAGGATCAGGGCGGACAGCTTCAGCACGTATTTCCGCCCATTCTTCTCGCAGGCGGTGATGTTCCTCTTTCAGGGTCTTCATATCGGCAGTCTTCTCCCGTAGTTGCCGCTGTAGGAGGGACGTTCTGAAGTCCCTGGTCCTCTCTTCATTTCTTGCTGTGGGGTCGTGCGGCCTGATGTTTGTATATTTCGGAAGGAGACCCTCATGTAGACATGTTTTGTTAAAAATGACTGCTGCTTCAGCATCCCATAATGCAATTGTAGGGATTTTTGTTCCCAGTTTCACCCTCAGATCCTTAGCACTTGGCTTGACAGCCTAAATTTCATGAAATCAAATCAGTATTTTTATGTATATATATATATATATATATATATATATATATATATATATATATTATACATCTATATATATATATATATATATATATATATATATATATATATATAAATAAATAAATGTATACAGAAATAGTATGGGGTGTATTGCTAGCACCTTAATTCATGTATTCTCTATTTTCAGATTTATTTTTTCGCAAAAAAAAATATATATTTTAAAGTCTAAAATTATTCTTGAAATAACTGAACAGACCAGAAAACAAAAAGACAAAAACTTATTTTGACGAAAGCTGAACAAAATACTTAAGTATATTAAACGAGGGTTTTTATTTTTGCAATTTATATTTTCGAGTGTGCTTCAGCATATACTCGTATACAAGAAATTTTCCAGATTTTTTTACACAGGTAAATATACCCCGAGGTATATGTTTACCTGTACACAGAGTGCTCTTGTGTTTGCTAATGACTGTGAAGAGTGCTTTCTTTCTGAGAATTCTGTATTCTAATGAGGCTTTTGTGAGACAATTCTTTTTCTCAGGAAATTTAGGAGAGCGAATTGGACAAAGTTTCGAGCTTAACTGGGATTCCATGGAGAGAGAGAAAGAGAGAGAGAGAGAGAGAGAGAGATACGAAGTTCCACATTTTCTGAAGTTTAAAAGCAAAACCTGAAATGGAATTTACAAATTTAGCCTAATTTTGACATTCATTTCGAAATTTCAATAGATCATAATTAAGGTCTCTCTCTCTCTCTCTCTCTCTCTCTCTCTCTCTCTCTCTCTCTCTCTCTTGTTTTAAGCTCTTCCAGGCCTTGTTTCTAGAAAGAAAATCAAACGTAAAAATAACACCAAAAAATTTTTACAAAAAATTACCCAAAACCAAAGGTTTAATTTATTATATAATTTATTAAATTGTTCAACGAATTTATTATATGTGTTATTGATGTATATATCAGTGTCCAGGTCTTTACGAGGATAAAATCAGATGCGAAAATGTGATGAAATCGTTAAAAAGTTTGGATAATTTGCATATTAGTATATGAACATTTTTATTTATAATATAATACTGCAAGAATTCAAGTTTCTAATTTAGGCTCGTTCTCCCAACTAGACACCAAACGCTCTCGAGGAATTCTCCAGCTCTCGATAAAATGAAACTCATGTTTTGATAAGAATACTTATCTTTTTGTTTATTGTTTATTTACCACATTTACTTTAATATTTCGTTTGTTAAATTTTGTTGATGCACAGCTGCGAGTCGTTTTTTGAGTTAAAAGTAACATGGCTCGTCTGTCTCTCCCAGTGTTGCCAGATTAATCATGTTTTGCTAAATTAAGGTTTATTATGCTACTATACAGCAAAAAGTATTCTTTTTAGCCTATAGCCGGAAAACCCAGCTGAAAACCAAAATTGTTTAGCTACTTTTAGCCCGTTTACAGTTTCTCTGTTGGCTTCAAGTGTATAAGGTAATCAGGTACTGAATTATACAGTAAATAACAGCAGTTACTGTATCTATGAAGGCTGGGGTCTTAGAGAGAGAGAGATATTGAATACATGTTCGTTAAAGCACGTGACAGATGTATTCCTGTTTAATGTTGTACGGGGAACTCCATATGGAATCATTTATCTTGAACGATATTTGATTCGTGAAAGATGAAAGTGAAGAAAGATTTTTTAAGACCTAATGATTGTGACCCAACTTGCATACTTGTCTGACAAGGAACACGGTAAAAGCGAGATTGTACCAACTTTTGTGAAATTACTGGATGATTTGACATATCTGGTTGAAAATCTAGTGGAAAAGAGTGACGTTTCCTTCAAGCCAGCATCGCATGGATCCCCTTTAGTAGTCCCTTTACAGTTAACTGTATATTTTGGTTACGTTACTACTGAGAATGTTTCCGGAACCACCCAAGCATCGAAGACGATGTCACAAGGGTTGACAACGATGTCACTACTGAGTGCTTCTCATACTCTCCATCTAGTGAAAGTCTCTGTAGCCTCTTCTTGAATCTTTGGGTGTCATTGCAGAAAATATCACAAAAATTGAACCAGCACAAAAGCCTTCGACATCAATGACGACAAAAAAAAACAAAAAACACAAAATGATGAAGACGATATGTAAACAAAATGTAGAAAAGAAAGTGTATCTTATTCATTCGTTCAAATACTGACTAAAAAATTCCCCGTCGGTTAACATATATAAAAATATATTTATTCCGAGGTAGAACGAATTAGACATTAAAGGACATTTGTAGCTCGATGTATGTATATGACTCAGGGTAATGTGACATGACTCACTGTATGTCGTTGTTTAAGATTAAGCCAGCTTTGCGCTGGCACGGGCTCCTGCTTCTGGAGCAGCCCGTTTCTGCCTGAGTGTACGTCGTTAGATTAAGCCAGCCTTATCCTGGTACGGTTCTTGATATTCAGCAACCCCTAAAACTTTCTGTATGTGTATTTAGAATGTATAAATACGATGCACGAAGGAATTGGCGCTTTTTTTTGTTTTCTTTACTTTTTTTTGCTGATTTTAGCGGTAGTTGCAGTGGTACTCTTGGACTTGGAGCGATCTGGCAACAGTGGTTGTCATTTGTCATCTATACCGCTATGTTGTTATTTACTGTAATTAACGATTATGCTCATGGTACTGAATGTGAGTCTCGTCCAATAATATCAATAAATTCATTAATATATATATTACATAGATTTAAACGGTATATAAACGTAACCTGCAAAAAAAGGGCCATATTACCAATTACCTACTAGGTAGCTACTCTAATGAGACAAAAGAGGTAGGCTATTTTAACCCAGTCGGCTAAGTGCCAAGTTACCATTATATTTTAGCTAAATGCATTTAAGGTGTCATACTGATATTACATGAATATTTAAACACTATAGGTAAGCCCAAAGTAGCGTGAACTTTAGAAGCCAGACAGATCTTAGCTACCTATAAAAAAAATGTATCCCGGACCATAACAAATTTCTAGGCTGTAGGTTAGAAGGTTCGAAAATATTCTGGAAGTTATTTAAACAATTAAATGGCGAAGTCTTGTACATTTTTTGACATACCTAACATTCGTTGAGGAACATCAGAAGTGTAAGATGAGTCATGCACTAAGGGGCTGCAATTTTGTCCCCTAGGTAACTGTTCGAACCATAAGGGACTTAAATATAGGTATCATGTATCTTTTATCAATATGTTTTCATATGGTGTAAAGCATTAAGGCAGAAGAAATAATTATGTAGGGAATACATTAGCTAGGAAATCTACTAGTAGAGTTATGGTAGATGAAGGAGAGGTAGAGAGAGGGGTAGAAACTGAACATAAAATAGGATGTTTAGATTTTGAGTAGTTTTCAATATAAATTAAATATCTTCAAGCTCAGGTTAGTTTAGGCCAGGCAGTATACTAGTATGTGGAATTTCAGTCAGCTGTAAGATCTCTTGAAAATATTCTGTTGTGGAAAATTTAATGGTAATTCTAAGCCCTCATTCCACGGTAAAGCAGACTATGGCAGTTGACGTTTTCCTACGTTATTTTACTTACTGAACAAGAATTTAAAGTAATATTTAATCGGACGACTGTAATTAACCCCCAGGAGCCAGTACTAAACACGGTGAAGTACATTGGACACCCCAATCCCTAGTGGATGTCGTATCCGCGGTTACGTTCCTTGCAGTCCGTGCTGAACTATTCTTTAGAATTACCCTGCAAGAAACGTAACCGCGGATACGACATCCACTAGGGATTGGAGCGTCCACTGTATTTTGCCGTGTTTAGTACTGGCCCCTGTGGGTTAATTACAGTCATCCGAATAAATATCACTTTAATTTCTTGTTCAGTAAGCAAAATAACATAGGAAAACGTCAACTGCCATAGTCTACTTTACCGCGGAATGAGGGCTTAGAATTACTAATTTGATATAGCTTATGTTACTTATGAGGCTCTGTTAGGCCTACTTTAAAGAAGGCCTACTTTAAAGAAGGCCTACTTTAAAGAAAGTTAGGTAGATCTATATTACTATTCCGCGGCGGCCTAGACTATGGCAGTTGCGGTTTTTCTATGCAGTTTTACCTCCTGAACAAGAATTTTAAGTAATATTTATTTGGACGACTGTAATTAACCCCCAGGGGCCAGTACTAAACACAGCGAAATACATTGGACACCCCAATCCCTAGTGGATGTCGTATTCGCGGTTACGTTCCTTGCAGTCCGTGCGGAATTATTCTTTAGAATTACTGAAAGTAAGTTTGATCAAGCTTTTGTATAGTTAGTTTCTACAACAAATGGCTACTAGGGTGCAGATAACATTAAGGAAGGTATTTAGTGGGGAAAGGCATGACAGTATTAGTCATTTGTGTTGAGGATATTCGCCAACACCTCAAAATTATTCTGTAGGGAGAGGTCCCCTTAGCAAAGGGATTAGCCTACAGTGTAGTAGCCCAGCCCAGTTTGGTTTCTTTAACGAACTTTATTTGTATTCGATGTAGTACATACAGTAGTTTTCCTAGTTGTTAGCGCAAAGCATTAAAGAATTCATTGTTGTGGCTGTTAACTAGTTTTATTAGAACATAGAGATTTGTATACATATTTATATAATGCCAGTGGAAGTGTTTGCCTAAAAGCACAGATATTAACATACAAAAAACTTATTTGCCATAATGGTAACAGTTGCCATTATAAACATGGTATGGCACTCATAAGGTATTTTTTTTAATTAAGGTCACTGATCATTTTCCTGTGTAGCTTACTTTCATTTATGAATAAACTATATATTACTGTAAGAGAAATACATAATTTGGGAAGTGTAAGATAAGGAATGAGGGAAGACTTCCTCAGTTTGGGAACTGACAAACTGTAATGTTAATAATTGGTAATGTTGATGTTCAATTATTTGTATGTAAATTATTTTGTTTGGATGTGAAATGCCATTTACTACCTCTAATGTTTGTTGATATTAAAAGACAGACGTGAAATACTTTGAAGGGAGAAATTTAGAACCAGTTCCAAAGTAAATGGGCTGTTGAAGAGTTGGCAGTTAGGCTTTTAGAAGGGAATTACAGAACTGCAATATAATATTGACTGCTATTAGGAATTATGATTATTCCATAGCTATTAGGCCTAAGGAGTTGTATAAGCCAGTTTCTTTGTAAATAGAGAAGTGTGGATCTCTTTAATATTTGTATCAAACCTTTTTTCTTAACGAAGAATTAATTCAATTCCTTTTTTCAGGCAAGGTTTGGACTTCAAGGCCTGCAGTCATTTCAATGCTGTATTTACATCCATAAAAAACAGTTCAGTACAAACCAAAAGCAAAGCCCTGTCTTTCTCTTTCAGAATGCTAAATCCAGATGCAAGTTCTTTAAGAAAAATTTAATTCGCTAGTTTCCCCAGTAATAAAAGGTCAGATCTACTGTGCATTTCAGGGCCGTGTCTAATCGAATAGCTATTTGAAGCCACAGCCTAATTGGCAAAAATATGCAGTGATGCCTAATTTTGATAATTAAGGCACCTATCAGAGTAAATCAAAGAAATTTAAAGGGAAACTTAGCTAAATCTAGCAGGCTTGTACATAGAGGCTAGTATAACGTCATTACTGTAGTGACGTACGTTACTAGATACCCCGCCCATATACTTTATGAATGAAGGCTCAGATGTTGGTAGTAGTAGTAACAGTAGTATATGGAATTCTTTTATTGTTTCACACATTCAAACTCCCAAGTAGAGTACAATTCAGGAATGGGCATTAAATGAGAATATTAATTATGTAAAACAGTTCCATGGCGCAATCCAAGTTTCTGTTGATTTGAAATATGCATCAAGTCTTAAACAGTCTCTGTGAAAACATTTGTTACCCTGCAATTTCAAGGATATGTGAAGTATCGTTCTGATAACCGCGAAATTTGCCAAACGGTCTTAGGGTCTATGTGGATAAAGACCGGTTTTTAGCCAATGAATAAAAATGCATTATTTAACATACTTTGTTTTTCCTATGCACACGGCCACATAAAGTGTTGGTAATGATATCATTAATCATAATGATAATAATTACATTAATATTCATTACTGTTATAATCATTATTCTTGTTAATGATATTACAACCATCATCATTATTGTTATTATTCATATTTCGACATCAGGGAAGGAGATAGAACGTATATAAATACATATGCCGTATACATACACATATATAGACAGATATGGTACATACATAAATGCATATACACATAATACATAAGTGAAATTTATAATATATATACATATATGTGTGTGTGTAAGGTCAGTAGAATAGGCAAGTTGTTAAAAATGGTCGTTGCAGCTAATCAGCGAGATAGTTTATTAATCAAGCAAATTTGGCCATTGTTTATTCTTGGTCTGAAAAGTTAGAAATACCTTGATGTAAGCAAAATATTTGTATATATCTCTTTTTCATACTCGTCATTCTAGTATAATCTCTATAAAGGTCACCTTTGTCCTCTTGTCTAAATCGTTTGGTGTTTGTGTATCGCCTTATTAACCACTTACCCGTTGATAATTAGCATATATAACGTATAGGATTCTTTCTTTATTGCATACTGCAAAAAACACGCAACACGAAAGCAGTCTTGAAGCCATGAGGACAATTTAATGGGCCTGTCCTGGGTGAAGCAGCAGTCACGTATACCCTGGCTTTGACCAATGACGATCGGCTGCCCTCGCCCTGTTGTCGGTAGTGTTTACTATTATGTAAAGTTACCAGGTACATTAGGGCAAAATTTCGTACCAACCACCTCTAAATGATCGTATTTTCGTTTCAATATGATTGTATTTCACCAATTCCAAAAGTCTTGTATAGCTGATAGTCAAAAGGTAAATAGAAATAGTGTTATAACTGCTATGTATTCCTATGGTCAACATAAAACTGTAAAATGAAAATAGTGATATAGCCATAAGTATATTTACCAAATCCCCTTGTTATAATATTGTCATATGTATATATACCAAATTCTTATTCATTACCGTGGTATCACCAATGGAAACTGTAATATTATCGTCATTCTCAACAGTGATTTCCCTAGCCTTTCCTTAAATACTTATGCTAAAAGTGTGTTAAATATTTGTGATTCACACTACTAGGAACCCTGCTATTACATCACAACTAGCCCCTTTCTGGGTGCCTACTAAATTTAGCTAAGTTTCCCCTTACATTTCTTTGATTTACTCTGATAAGTGCCTTAATTTTCCACATTAGACATTACTGCATATTTTTGCCAATTAGGGCGTGGATTCAAGTAACTATTTCCAAAATACGATCCATACCAGATACTCTGGTAAGATCTTATCGTGGAAAATCGATTAGACACAGCCCTGAAATGCACAGTAGTTTATCATTTAAAATGTCTTGGCATAGTATAGTAAGTTAGTGAGAGCAGTAAATGGAAAAGATTTCTATATGAAGTTGAAATGGTCATATATAAATGCTACAGCCAGGCCTTAGTAGTAATGATAATAATAATAATAATAATAATAATAATAATAATAATAATAATAATAATAATAATGGTATTTAATTCAGGTAAAGAACTAAATCGTAATATACTAATTGAAACTTACACATAGAAACATGCCACATTTTTTATGGTAAAATTTGCTTTTTACTCCAATTTCAGTTGCTTTAAAGTTTTATGTAATCTTAAGTCAGTAGAATTCTGAATAAGAATTTTACTTAACCACAACTAACATCCAGCATTAGTCAAAAATGACCTTGTCCTTCCTATGCTCTTCTTGGTAAAAGGGACTTAGGTACAAGATGCTTGGAACCTGGATAAAGCTAATAGTCTTTATGCTAATACCTTGTAAACCAAAAGGTTCCAATTTGATGTGATTCCATTAATTTCTTCCTTATCTTTTCAGGAAATTGTCTACAGTTTTCAAGAATAAATGGGACAAGTTGGAATGGAAAACTGAAGCGTTTATTTTAAGAGATGCTAAATTTTTTTACATTTTTGCAGGATGAATGTTAGAAAGATTCCTTTTGTATAGGGAGGTTATATTAAAACTAGGATAGGGTTGGGATTTTAGTATTGTGAAAGCATTAGCTAATTACTTGAAGCTACTTCTCATTCACCATTTCTGGACATATTTTCCACATGCATTTCTTCTTTATTTAATGTTAACCATCCAGTAACTCAAGTTTCTCAACAGTGTAATATCAGCTGTTAGGTAGTTTCAGATATGCTTGGTTATTTTGTATTGGTTGTGTGCTTGCAGATAATTTTTTTATACTACCTTAGTTCAAAATCACCTGTCCAGTAAGTGTTTATTAAAACGTGAATTCACTTAGAACTCTTGGTATTGGTGTGCAGTATCTAGGTCAGTGTCCAGTTCTTGTTCTTAAAGTAGATTATTCATGTTATTTTCAGTCATTTTATGAAGTTCGTTTATGATAAAATCAGTTGGCTGATTTTATGATTAAAAAATACTCTGTTATTTGTACAAAACTTGCCAAGAAAAATAATTGCATCATACTTAAATTAATTGAAAGTTTATGTACTCTAATTACTGGAGAGCATTGTCTCTCTCAAGAGCATTATAATTAAGGCATCTCTGCATATTTCAAGACACTGCTGGCATGTGAAGGGTTTGAAGTGAAAGTTTTACTTCAAGAATTGTTTAATATTGTTGACAGTTGCATCATAAGTAAATTATTCATTATGAGAACACAGATTTAAAGCTTTAATAATACTGGACTTAGACACCATTGCTAGTTGTATCTTAAGTTAATAGTCATTACTTAAATTGTATGCAGTACTTGGAGGATAGTTTGGTTTTTCTGAAAATGATATTCTTGGGAAATTTAAGGTTGAGTTTGACAATAATATTTTTTATCGTTGAATTAAAAGGCATTCTCTATTATGAGAAAGGTTTTTTGTCTCAGTATTACATTGATAGGTAGACTTTCTTGAAGAATTCAGGTCTTTAAAACTATTTTAGTGGGTGATAATTATCTAAAAAAAATTTATCATTATCACTTCAGAGTATGTTTATGTAGATATAAAATTGTCAACTAAAATTCAATATCTCCAAATTTTGTGGTTGGCGCGCCCCTTAAAAATTTGATGATTGGGGAAATTGTTGTAAAACCAAATTATATACACTGATTTTTATTTTTTTTTGGAGGACTTCTGTATTTCAGTTTTGTGTTCTGTTCTCACAAAGTCTCTTCAGTTTATTTAGCTGTGAGAGGAACTAGGGTCATTCTAATAATGTAATAAAACAGTAAAGCAATGATAAAAATGAGTTAAACTCTAATAACACCAAAAAATAACAAAATTGTAACCACATTTTGTGTTTGTATTTATGCCATATCTTGCATATCTAACAACACATCTTTGAAGCTGCGACATGAATTTTTTGTACTGTCACAGAAGCTCTAATATACTCAGGATCTTTTAATGTTTTCAGCTTTACCAATGATAAAATTTTCAGGATTTTGCCACATATGAAAGATCTAATGTAATCGCTAAACCAAACCACTCTGGCCAGCTCTATTATAGTTAAGAACGTTAACTAAATGTCATGTTAAATATTTTTGACAATAATATCAATAATCCTTTATTGCATTGCTGGAGCATCCCTACGCACTTCGTACCTTGCTTCTCTGAAGCAGCATTTCCTCTACATGTACATTGCTGGCGTCTTTCTATGCCCTGTATGCTTAGAAGCATCAGTACACACTGGGTGAGTTTTGCATATGCTTTGCTGAAGCCCCCTACTTACATTGAAGATGCTTTTGCTATTTCATCCCTACATTGGGATTAATTACTGGTACTCCGCTCATAATATATTTACTCATTCATATTTGTTCACTCTCAACAATAATACCTGCCCAATTGGGTCATGATCACTGATACTTGTATCCTGATTGGTCAAGGTAAGTTGTAGGAAAGCGAAGTTGTGTTCGTCACCAAATAAGCAGACACTCAAGTTTTTTGCCATAAATTTCTTAGTACTGTAGTATATGTTTGATGGTATGTTTTAAATTGTGATTTTCGTCTTTATTTAATTTTTAAGAAGGGAGGAATTGTATTTTTGGTAGTAAGGGCAAAGTGAGAACTAGAGCAGTGTCTTTAAAAATAAAACCAGAGTAGTTTAAAACTATGAAACTCTGCTAAGTACAGAAGATCTCATACGGTGTATGTTTATATTGTATGCAAGTATAATATAAAACTGGAAATATTGTAAAAATAAAACGATTCAGCATTGCAATGCCCTGGAGGAGGGAGTATCCTCAGCAGAAGGTATTATAAACAGTTAGTTGTAAGCACTGAAGCCAAAGGACTGTTTTATAAGGTGACAGCTCATTGCTTAGGGGGGAATACCTTATTTACTTCTCTTGTGCTTTGCCAGATGTATTCTAATTTTCTGAAGAATGTAGAGACCCTTTCTAATGTTGCTATGTACAAGGACTCTAATGAGGGGTTGATTGGTATGCAAGCAAATGCTTGTTTAACCATAATGTCTTATGATCTGGTGGATGAAGCCTATAAGATTTTACCACTAGAATTATGTATCAATGTATGATGGCCTAAAGGATCCCTATATTTAATTTTTTGTATATGCAGTTTCTTTCCGATTGCATGCAGGATTTTTCCCACGTCTCGTTACAGAATTGAGTCTTGTATTTAATCTCATATAAAGAGAGGAACAATGAAGCAAAAGATGTTTGGTTATGATATATGATTTAACCACTGTACTTTACTGTTGGCTGTGTAGCTGACAATTCTGTCCTCAGAACTGTGTATAAATTTACTTAAAAACATTTGTGGATAGGATTACTATTTGATGTCTTCAGGAGATATTTACATATAAAATTGTTTTATTTTTATTATGGTTAAATGGACTAAAATTACTAGTTAAAAGTGAAAAGTATTCTATATTCATGATTTCAAACTCTCTTATTATTCTGTAAGAAAACATCTCATTTTTGGGGAAATTTGTATTCTGAATTTTCACATTTTACTTATAAGTAAATCATTAGATCCTTTTGTTTAGAATACTATTTTATGGCTGATATCAGGTAAAGTTTGTGATGAAATACGGATAATTTGAACTTGTAGAGCATCGATTACAGTATTAAGATTAGTGCTTATCTCCTGGGGCAGAACATGTAGTATACATGAAATTATTTCACAAGTTTATTATTTGTTAGTACGTACTGAAAATAATATATATGCTGCAGATGTCTTTTAACATCTAAAGTAAGTCTGCCAGAGCATTTAAAGATACAGATTATCCTTTGGTGTAGTAATAAGACAACACTTTTAATTTATTTTGGACACAAATCGTTGTTTTCAAAAGAGGGTACCAGCTTGGGGCTTAAACACCTTCTCGTCTTAGGCAGATATTTCATTGATGTATTTGACATGAAGGGATAAATACCACAATGGCTTGTTTTAGAAGTTTGTGTGGGAACCTTACAAGTCCATCTCATTGTCAGGAATTAGATGAAACCAGGTGTGTGTTAATTATGATGGAAGGCTGACATGAATTTGGCATGATAAACCTCGTAATAATGTAGGTATCTGAAAAGGTGGCCTATGACATATTGGAAAGGTATTTCTGTCACCAAATAACTCATCTAAAAGCATTTGAGACCAATAGTTTTCCCCGTCGCTTAATGGGATGAGGAAACTCATCATTTTAGATTACCTTTTGATTAAAGGACTTCGTATCAGATTCTTATGAAAAGTTTGGTAAGATGTAGACGAATCAGATGATAATGTAGAAGCTACTTTCCATTCCTTAATGAAGTTACAGAAGTGTTTAATGTTAAGTTTTTAAAGGCTTATGTCAGTTTATGACAGTTGATTGACTTCAGGTGTTCACAGGTTTCCCCGGAAACTTTGTGGACAAAGAATGTGTTATATAGGTTTGTGGAGGCTCTCTTAGATTTGGTGATGCGAGTCCCTGATGTGAGGTGTTTAAATAATGGTGGTACTGTTTGGGAGCATTTTTGTTGCTGGGAGAGTTTGTGATGAGAGATTTGGTTTTATTGCTTTGTGGTTATATGTACTAGTTGTATAACTGGCATTATAGCTTTATCACAGTAACTTGAGAAGTCACTAGGCCGTCGACTGATTTCACAGTAAATACACTTGATCTTGTATGACTTAATTCTAATCATGATGTAGGTTGGAATTTTCTTGATTTTTACTTTATCTAAATTTCCAGGTGTCAGTGTATTTTTTTAGAAGTTTGCTAAAGTGTTTATATTTTGGAATTTTATTACAAAGGTGAAGGTGGATAATATTTACATACTAGTAATGTCATTCAACAAGCCTTTTGAGGATCTGCAGTTTAGGATTATGTAATTAAGTTTTTCATAGTGATGGTTTGTGTTTTAATGAAGTCCTTTCTCGTGATACTTTGGAATTAAAAGTTAAAGTTTATTATGGCAATGTCACGGAATATGGTAAAGATTGAAGGTGACCCTTGGAAAGACAGAGATAAGCATGTTGAGATGGATCCAAGGAGTGTCAGTGCTGAAAAGATTTGAAAGTAAACAAAGTGGTAAATAAGAAATAGGGATGGAAAAGTAGTCTGAGGTGGTATGACCATTTTTTGGAGGGATGAGGATGCTTTGGGTAAGAAAGCATATGATTTGTATTTGATTGTCAGGTGGTGACAGTGGATTTGGTACTCAGCAATTTATAAATTGCAGTGGATTTGGTATTTAGCAATTTGTTGATGACAGTGGAATTTGGTTTTCAAAAATCATTTCGTAATAGTAGAGTTTGGTAAACATAAATTAGTTGATGACAGTAGGATTGGTTTTTCAGTGTGTGTGTTGTCCAAATCAACTGAGCTTGACATTTTGTGTAAGGTTGTGATGACTATTTTGAGATTCCTTTTATGTACTTTTCTTTACTGTAATTTAAGCTTCTATCATTGTTTGTGATAATTTAGGATAGTTTTGGTGGTGCACAATATAGTAGAATCAGGATTCATCATCAGTAGCACAGAATATATTTACTGGTGCTTGAAACAAGAACATATAGGATTCAGGAAGAAATTCCTTTAATATTGTGGTAATATGGGGCTAATGGCCAATTAGTTATCAAGTTTTCAAGGATTGAGGCGGAACGATGAAACTCATCTTCCTAAGGCGAGGCAATGTGGACCCCGTAGACAAAAAAAACAAAAACAAATGCATGTTGCAGATTACAGCAATACCAACTGTTGCAAACTCGCAACAGATATCAGGATGGATTCAGGAAATCTGTTGGTTTATGTTTTTGGTTTCAGAATGTCTGTAAGCCTGTGGTACTCTCACATTTCAAGATACGTATAGTACATTACTTTGGTGCTCTGTGAGGTTTCAGGTTGTCCTTTTGATATTTGGCATTCAGGAAGTTTGTAGTGACACTGTATTTGGGAAGTTCATTGTTGTATGATGATTTTAAGTTGTCTGTTTATATGTGGAACTTAATTTAAGAAAGTGATTTTTCGTGATATTTGCAACTCTCTCTCCCTAACGTTTTTCTGAAAGGTTATGAAATTTCTCATTTACAAGGTTTAAAGTGTTGCATTAAACTTCATATATATAGTCTGTTAGTGTGTGTAGTTGCTTTGCCTTCAGGACGGCTGTTAATATTGATGGCCTTTTAGCTTTTCTACTTTGGCTTTTAGGATGTCTTAAGTTTGTGAGTTTATGCCTAAAAAGTCTGTTAGCTTATTATTTTTCTCTGCCAGAAGATCTGTTAATTTGTGATTTGTTGGAAGTTTGCTACTTATTTACTATACTTGCCAGAAATTCTTAAGGTTGTAGTTTGCCTTAGAAGCCTTGTTAGTTTGTATCTTTAAGCAAAGAAAGTATTAGTTCATGATATATTGGCTAAAATATCTTAGTTCATGAGTTGTTGAGTTAGAAAATCAGTTTGAAACATTTATCAGCTGCATTTTGTTTGATTTTGTCTGCAAAGTTAGTTTGTGATGTGTGCTCTGAAGTCTTTTGGTTTGAGAGTTTACACTTAGAATGTCTATTATTCTTGGATTCATTTGTATGGTCATGATGTAATGGCTTAAAATGCCTTGAATCTTGTGAGTTTGATATGCTTGTTTGGGAGGTGTTTTTTCCCATAAAGCGATAGTTAAGGAGAAGTTTTATTTTTTTGCCTAGAAAGCATCAGTGTAAGTTTTTATGAATTCAAGGAATGTTTTGGTTTTGCAGTAAACAAAGTTTGTGACTTTTACTTACGAAATCTGCTGGTTTGCTAGTCTTCTACCCAGAAAGTGTTACTTTACTTTTTACTGAGAAAATATTTTTCAGTGAGACTTTTGCAGGTTTTGTTTGTTTAGTGGTAGTACAATGTTAGTTGGGAGAAATTCTGTTTTGACCAGAAAGTGGAGCTAGATTTGCCTAAAAAGTGTTGGTGTGGGATTGTTTTGTTTTAGAAATTTGCTCATCAGTTTTTTGTGTGAAGGTTTTTACCTAGTGTGTGTTTTGTCTATAGAGTGTTCAACTGTGATCTGTGCCTATAAAGTGTCAGTTGGGACGAGTTTTTTACCCAGAAAGTGTTAGTTATGGAGAGATTTTTTGGCTCAGATAATTGGGTGCAATTACATTTTTATAAATATTTTTTTTAAACGTGTGCCAATATTATTGAAGTAATAAGATATACGACTGAGGTTTAGCGTACAGTAACCTAAACACTGACCAAAAAATAAAGATCTTGAAACTTAGTTTATCAATAGTTTGACATTAGCATTTTAAAGGCAGGTCTTGAGGTGCGATGTCAAATTAAATTCATTAAACTTTTCTTGAAGTTTTCCTTAGCCAGTACTCACTGACTTGACGGCAGTGATGATGGCACTGTCACATTGATCCAAATAACAAGGAAATATTCATTATTCTGTACCCTTCCACAGATGATTCATAGGAAGCTGCAGTGTTTGATCTCTGGTAGCCCTGCTCTAGTATCAGGAGGCCTGTTCAATTAATAAACTGGAAATTACACTTTTCAGGTTCAATATGAAACCGCAGTTTCATTTGTAGACAATTTTTAGTGATGTGTTTTAAGCAAAACAAACAGGAATTTTCACAGTTGTAATTTGTGAGCAGTATGAAACAACTGCTCTTAGTCTTGCAGCCTTGTTCTAGTAATCAATACAAAACTGCTTTTCATAGGCATGTAAAATTTGGAAAGCTAAAAAGTTTGCAAAAACAGCTTAACTTCAGAACACTGAAGGAATATTCCAATCAGGTGCTAGATATTTCTCCCTAATTACCTGTTAATAAGGACAGTTTTTCACCTTAATTATCTGCCAATGGGATGGACTTTGTAAAGTACATCACACAACCTAAAGTGGCCTGGTGGTCCACATGTACGGTGAAGGTTGACGTTAGTCCGACCTGCTGGCCTGCTGAGGGAAGAAAAACGGGGCAGGAGGATAGTAGATTTGCATGTCTCTGACCATTTACCTCACTCAATCACTTACATGCAATGGTATCAAGCCAGATGACGAGTTATTGAAGGCATTTGGGTCACTTGTCTGTTTTCGGAAGGACTTTGTGTCTTGGTGCAATTAGCTGTGATTGTTGTAAGATGGACTGGAGGATGACTTGTAATTTGAAATAAATTAATGTTTATTAGCCTTTGCTTTCACCTGGGAAATTCCTGTATTTTTCTCCTTCAGAAAGACATATGGGAATATAAACAAATATTCCTTCTTTTGCCAATGAATTTTTCTTTTGGTGAAAATATAGACTAAATAGCACCAAATTAAGGTTACAAGTTTTCAAGTCTGAATCAATTTTAATTAAATGTAGTTAAAGAAATTTACTTCTGAATAACTCAGTATTTTGGTGCATGTACTTATTACTACTAATAGGATAGGCCAGAAAAATGTCAAGTTTAATACAAGAGTGCAGCAGGAATGACACTGTTTTATAAGCTGTCAAACAAATTTTCCATTTCTTTGGTTAAATAACACCCTCCTAAAAGACACTGTTTTATGAGCTCAGTTAAACAAATCTTCCATTTCTTTGGTTAAATAACGCCCTCCTAAAATTGGTAATTTTAGTGTTAAAAAGTTTTATCAAATGAGACTTAATTTGAAAAGTAATCAAATAATATGAAATCATCCATATAGAACATTTCTTCAAGGGATGGGGTTGTCCCTCAACTTTTCTATTAAATAGTCATGTTATATGTGAAAATTGAGTCTTCCATGCTTATAAACATGATTAGTCTTTAATTTTGTGAATATTATTAACGAATTTATGTTAGATTTGACGGGAACTGTTAAAAAATGTTGGAGGTCCATTAAATGTACGAAGTTATTTTAGTCAATTCCATATTTAAAAGAGTGATGCCAGTTTTATATGTAATTATATGAGAAAATAACAGAGAAATTACCTTATCAATAAGTATTTACACGTAAATTTGCTTTTACGGCTCTAAGTTAAGAATTCAATCAGATACAAAGTCAATACCAAATGGCTAAAACAAGTGTATTTACCATAGTTAACGTCTCTTTGTTTCGTGTCCCATCGTTTTCTATGAGGATTAACTCGTGATAAAAGACTCGTTTTCTATGAAGCGCGAGAGAGAACCCCGAAAACGTTAATCTTAACCAGGATCCATACAGTATGGATCCTGATCTTAACTGACTTGAGAATTTTTTTCGGGCATTGTGCTACGGGAAACTAAATTTTTGCTGGAAAAGCCTAAGGTGTTTTCACGCAATGCCATGTTTCATTAGAAACACTGAGAGAAAACGTAAGCTAACGGTTTTCTCAGTGGTAGGTACGATAACTACGTCACCCCCTTCCCTTAGCCATACCCGTTTTCATTTGAAACTATCCTTAACACAGAAAATTAGGGCATCTCGAAAAGCAGGGGTTAAATACACATATGGGTATTACCGTCACGGCAATCAGCCGCCAGCTCATAAAACAGTCCTTGTGTCGGTGTCTAAGATGACAAATGAGTTTATTATATTTCCAGCTGTGGACATCCTACTTCCGGGTATCGCAATGTTGTGTCCAGTATTTTAAAAAATCGAATAGTATAGTGAATTGGATAAATAAAAATTGTTAGATGGTTTTCTTTATTGCCTCTCGAATCTTTGCAACTGGCATGTACACAATTTTTAAGGTACCCCTGACGTTATACTTAATTGGAATGTCCTCAAAGTCTTTACCAATTTTAGACTACCTGTTACAGTTATTTATATCTGAAGCATTTTTTTTTTCTTTGGTGGTATAAGTTCTAAAATGCAATTTTCTTTGGATTTTTGTATGGTGCTTTACGTTGCATGGAACCAGTGGTTATGCAGCAACGGGTCTAACGGCTTTACGTGACGTCTGAACCACGTCGAGAGTGAATTTCTATCACCAGAAATACACATCTCTCGCTCCTCAATGGAATGGCCGAGAATCGAACCCACTACCACCGAGGTAGGATTCCAACACCATACCAACAACGCCACTGAGGCGTTCGATATGATTGGTAGGTACTACTCATTAAAACATTTTGTTAGCTCTATTTTACGGTTTCAGGCAAGGGTTAAAGTTAGGGTCACTCGTACCTGCAATAAATTTTTTTGTATACCTATCAAAGGACATGCTCTGACTTGAGTGATTTATTTATTTATTTTTTTTATTTTATTTTATTTTATTTTTTTTTACTGGCCATTTATACAAAATTTGTCTTTGAGCAAGGCAGTATATCCTCCCATGTCCCACTCTCCCTTTTCCGCACCTTGAGACACTAACATGAAAATCAGAGGAAAAAATGCAATGTGCGCACGCACACAAAGATAGGAAACTTAGACACGCAACTTAGTGACAAATCATTGCAAGAGAGAGTGCGTGCGTGAGGTTAGGGCAAGCACTGGGATAGGCCCTTCAGAGTTGGCAATGAAATTAAGAGTAGGTACCTAGGTTTGAAAGGTGGAACAGGAGGAAAACCTCGCAGTTCCATTATTCATTGTTGCTTAGGAGAGGTTGGATAGCAAGATGGATGACAATATGAATGGAGGTATAGTAAGAGGAATGAAATGGGTTGCAACTGGGCCCCAAAGGACACAGGAAAGTCCCTAAAATAATCCCTATAACGAACCCCGTGAAAATAGACTAATTACTTCGAAATAAACTCGGGGTCAGCAGACTTCAAACCTTCACCAAAAAGGAAGTTATGTTCACTGAATAGTTAACTTACAAGTGTTAAATCAATTTAAGGAGGATTCAAATTCAATTCAAATTCAAAAAGTTTATTGATATACATCAAATGGAGTGTAGCAGCATGCTGCTATACTCACCTACAAAATTCAAAAGATTCCAGGCAAAAATCATAATAAATACGTAAATAAAAATAAAAACCAGTAATGAAAAGCAAATATTTTACATGAGAAGAATTTTAACCCAGTTATAATGCAAATTTTATACAAATAAAATGTTTATATACTAAAGCAAATTTCCAATAGGCAAAAGCCATACAAAACAAATATAACAAAAGTAAATGTTATATAAAAAGAAAAATGTTAAGAAAAGGTACAAAAAATCAAGTTATACAAAATCCTACTAAATGACAGGCAAATGGCTCACAATTATTTATTCCAAAATAAATTAGGAAATTTCTTGACAATTTTGGAGCATACATCATTTTTCAGAAAATAACACTTGATTTGTTACATCATCTATTCTGGGGTTACGAAACTCTGATAATTTATTACATTCCATAACATAATGTTGTAAAGTATGTTTCCGTAACTCACCGCATAATTTACATTTAGAGTTTTCATTATCAATGTATTCCATAGAATATTTATATTCCAAACGCAACCTCATTATTAAAGTATCTAGTTTGGACAGTGCCCTACCATATACAATATTGTTGTTTTCAGACACAAACAAATAGTGTCTCATACTGACACTACCATTGTTTAAAATTTGTCGAATTTCAGCCGTTTCCCACAAAGACCTCTTAATTTTTAGCCCTTTTTTTATTCTGCTCAGAGTCATTGTGCTTTCTGTATCAATATTATTTTTGTTTGTAGCATCCTTTGCCAAACTATCGGCCATCTCATTCAAATGAATACCAACGTGAGATGGTACCCAGTAAAACTTGACAATATACCCTTGATCTTCTATTGCATATACAAGTTCTTTACACTTACTTACTAATTCCCTGTCAACTGGATATCTAGAGTTAAGCGCAAGAAGAGCACTCTGGCAATCAACGAAAACAAACACGTCTTTCATCTTGTTTACTACTGAGGTTAACCCTTCATGAATGGCATGTAATTCAGCAGTAGTAGTAGAAGTTTTATCTTCTATTCTTTTTGACAGCGTCTCGTCAGTACTCACATCATTTTCATAATATTCCCTTATAACCACCCCACATCGAACCTTGATACCATTCACTGAACCATCACAGTACATATGTATACTATTAGTTTTAGGTAATGTGTTGATTTTAGACAGAATTAATTGTTTCAATTCGTATGTGTTGCACTCACTTTTTCTACAGTCAAGTTTACAAATGCTTAAATTAATTTTGTGACACAACCACGGCTTCATTGGAGCTATTCTTGTAATTTTACACAAAATTTTATAATATCATATTTCATCCGTAAATTATTCAGTTTCTTAAAATACATGTTATATTTAACAGGGCAAACTCTATTGCCTGAATAACTGTCAACAGCCCTCTATAAGGTTCTTTCTCCCCTTCTCATCATACGAAGAGCAGCCATAGCCGCTACCTCTTGTATTCGGTCAACAACACTCGGTAGATTCAATTCCAGTCTCATGATTTCAATCCTAGTACTCATGGAACAACCTAAAATAACTCTCATTGCCTTATTCTGGATTATTTCAAGAGGTCTCAACTCTGTGTTCGAATAATTCACAAGCACAGGTGATGCATAGTCTATAACTGAACGCACCGTACTGATGTACATCATCCTTAAAACAGGAATACCAGCACCGTTACCTCTATTTGCCAACACCTGTAAAGGTCTTATTCGAGCTAGACAAACATTTTTCAAGTAATTAGTTTCATCCGAGCTTTTGTTAAATCCAATGTACATACCAAGATACTTATAACTATTTACTTTTTCCAAAGTTTTACCATTTATGGCAACCGTATTACTATTAACCATCCTTGACTGAAATTTGCTCTTTTCTTCATTTATCACCAAGCCCATGTGCATTCACAAATTCTGTAATTCTGCCATAGCTCTTATTAAAATGGTTTCACTAACACACTGTATCAAAATATCATCAGCATAAACAATAATCTCAGTACCAGCAGGAAAATTATGCCTCGCAATTTTATCCACCAAAACATTAAAAGGGGTAGGACTAAGAACACCACCTTGAGGAATACCTAACTCCATCAACATTTCCTCGGACTCAGATCCTTGGAACCAAACTTTCGCTCTTCTTTCAGTTAAGTAACTCCTAATCCACCTCAGTAAAATTCCCCTGACACCTTTGTTGACAAGTTCTTCTAGAATAACATCACTGCAAGCTCTATCAAAAGCTCCTTTTAAGTCAACAAATGCTCTACATTTAACATTAGCATTACTTAAGGCTTTAATAACGCAGTCTGAAGTACTTTTCCCCTTTATAAAACCAAACACATTCGGGGATAATTGGTCACCAATCATATACATTAATCTATTTAATACAAGACTCTCCATTAATTTACACAAACAAGATGTAAGTGAAATAGGCCTATATTCTCCGTTGCTCTTCAGTATAGGTACAACAAGAGCTATTTTCCATTTCTTAGGGAGCCTGCCATTTTTATATGAAAGATTAATTAGATCTAACAAAGGACTATCCTCCATCATAATTAAACAGCTTATAATTTCGTACGTTATCCCATCCGTACCAGGAGCGGTAGATTTGCCCTTCTTCATATAAAACAACAATTCATCTTTTGTAGATGGCAAACAAGTCTCACAATTTATAGCCACGAGTTGTCTTCGTTTGTACCGCCTGTTACGTAAGCAGGCCTGAACACTGTTTGGGAGACCACTGTTACTTGCAGCTTCCGACAATTTCCTAACCAATTGGTTCGCTTTCCCATTCGGATCATGATGAGCCATGGTTTCCTTCCTTTTCTTTCTCACTTTATTGACCAAATTCCATACAGACCCAATCTCTTTAGTAAATGAAATATCTTCCAAGAACTTATCCCAATATTTACTTCTGACCGTCCCTCTTACCTCTGCTGTCCCGTCTGCTATCTGCATCAAGGTTTCTCTCCTCCGATTATCATTTGGATTCTTATTCCAATTACGTTGAGCTTTTCGAAGCAGTTTATCCCAACCCCGAACTATTTTGTCATTTGAATATACAGACTTTTTAAATGAGGAGAAGCCACCTTTTATAGGAGTATTTAAAATACTATCAATGACAGTGAGCAAATCTTCATAGAATATGTTTTCATCGTTTTGATGACCATTAACTTCCTTGTAATGTGTGTACCACTCACCAACTTTATTCATGAACTCTAATTTTCTATCAGGTTTTAAATGATAGCACTTCCTTTTTTTACTGACAAACATCTTGTTTATGCTTAAAGATACTTCTAAAGCAAAGTGATCACTAACAAGCTCAGTAACAACTAACGCATCAGCTGTACATTCAAACGTATTAAAAAGTACCGCATAATCAATTCTGCCACCTCTCACGTGCGTTGGTGCGCCATTCCCCGAGACTTTGACATTTTCCAATGAGTTGAGTATGTTATTTAACACAAAACCATTTCTGTTTTGGCTACCACTGCTTCCCAAATCATGATGGCGAGCATTAAGATCACCCACTAATAAACAGTACTCATTGAAAATAACCTTAGGTAAATTCTCAAGATCCAATTTATCAGCATGCACATACACATTGATCATGTAAAATACAATATCCTTCAAATATAATTTTACACACAAACACTCAGTGCCATTAATTTCTGTCGCTTCTTATAAAACAGCTGGTATATCATTTTTCACAAAGGTAGTTAGACCCCTTATATTTTTCTCAATATCTGCCGGAAGTTCAAATAATTGGAAACCAGCCCCATTAGCACCGGTTTCTTGCAAAGTTATAACATCGAAATCATGAGAAGAATCCAAGCATGAACATCGGTTCCTCTTTTTTGAAGACTATTTACATTCCACAACAGTGTTTTAAGACAAGGCCCCTCCATTTTGGTCAATTTCCTTCCTCATTTTTCTAGCAAAGGTAACCACATTCATTTTAAGATCTTCATCTGGCCGCTGCATCTACTCTAGTACTGCATCTAATAAGGAAGCAATGCTAACAACTAAGTTGTCACATCCTTTCCTTTCATTTGACAAATCTGTCCTTAATTCATAATTTCTGTCATAAATGGAGGTACCCTGAAACACATTATCAGTAGACATTAATTCGCCATTTTCACATTCTCTGGCAGACATAAGATCATCATAAGTAGCTCTATCTACAGTCTGAACCTTCTTTTGAATACTGACTTTAGTACCAGTACCCACATCATTCACTTCAGAAACATTCTCCTCCATTCCAATAGAAACGACTCTACCAGTACTACCATTACACACTTTTGACAGCTGATCACGCATGCTCAAGATTACCTTTTTAAGTTCTTCTATTTCTAAACGAAGTGTTTGAATAACACTGTCATGTTTATCACAAGCTAAACTACGACTAGAGGTCTCCCCCTTTTGAAGTTGCCTTTCTTCTTCTCTTCGTTCCCATACGTTTGTAACTGGCATAACAACCCCGTTTTCGTTCTTATTCAGTGATTGAGAAACTAAAGTACTTGGAGTTTTAACACCAATAACTGGCCTCTTTTTACACAACCAAGAACTAGCATTGTGGTCACCTCCACAATTGCAACATTTTGGAACAATTTTAACATTATTTTTTATTTTATCCAAGCATTCTTTTGAGTCATGACTTTTGCTGCAATATCTACATTTGAAGTTACTCTCACATTTATATATATGCAAAATGGCCCCATTTGTTACATTTAAAACATAACATAGGACTTTCCTTAAACAAATCGACCCGTTTATATCCAAGACAGGGAACAAATATTTTCTCTGGAACCTCACCTTTTATAAGTGCTATCACCTGTGGTTTTAAACTAGTTTCACCTTTCTGCTTAACCTCACGTCGTTTAGCTCAAACAACCCTTTCATCTACCAATAAATCATTTGGATCCATACATAAAGGGTAACCAAACACAATAACTTTAGTATACTTCCCATTATCCTTAGGTTTTTCTAACATAATGTCTTCAAAGCCAGTGGTTGTTAAGAAATTCACAGCATTATCATCCTTAACTGTTATATATGGTCTATATTTACCTTCCTTAAACAATATTTCAAAATTTGGATGTTTTTTATAAAGTCTTACCGTCCACTGCATCTTGTCATGATAATCCATTTCCAGTGCATTGGGAAAATACAATCACTTCCTTGAACTTGGTCCTTCATTATTGGCTGCATGACTATTACCCAGAATGATATTCGACTGCCATGTAGTACTAGGGCCACCAGTAGAATCATCAACTATCAAACTTGAACGAGTATTGTTATTCACAACTTTCCTACTCACTGCTCTTAGAGCCCTTACACACGAGGACACTAGTGTCCGCCACCAGTGTCGGACACTAGTTGCCTCCCATATTATCAAATGGAGCCTTTCACACGAGGCAACAGCAGTGTCCCAAGCAGACAACTTCCGGGCAACAGATATTTCGGTGTCTCGCTCCTGCAACACGTGGCGGACACCGCCATTCTTCCGACTGAGGTGTGTGAGTGGCTCACTAGTTGCCAGGTGGTGTCTTGAGCATAGTCTTTTACTATTGACTAAAAGATTTCCATCACTCTCAGCTACTTCCATCTCACTGACTTTTGTTTTCTTCGGTTTTTTCCTTCTCCTCCTAGATGTAGAAGCATAATTGATTTCATTTGTTTCACTAGTCGATAAAGCCAGAGAGTGATGGAAGGAAGAAGCAACAAAGAAGCCGAGATTCTGGTTTTTGTCAAGTTTGAGATGGTATGAGAAAGCCATTTATCTTATTATCCTCATATTTTGAAATATTGTAGTATAATTTTAATATTATATATTATTAATATAGCAAAAATATATATATAATGAAAATATATCATCGATTAAAATTACTTTTTTTACATTAATCATTGTAAAAGTCTCATATGAATGATAAATAACGGTTGGATCTCGGCGTGTTCCAAAAATTAATTATTCATTCATGAACATTTGAGTAAACATTGTGTTAGTACTGCTATGTTTGGTTACAGTTTTGTTAACCATAGGAAATTCATGAACTACTTTTTGAAATGAGTTGAGAAAGTGATACCGTAATGATGAAATGTGCAAAGTTCAATGCGGCTGTAAGGTCCAAGGGAACATCATCGTTAATATAAGATTAAGGTAACCTTGTTTACCTTCCCCTTCATTCACTGTTGAATGTCACTTTTGCTGTTCTCCGATCCGAGGAAAAGATCCAGAGCTCGAAAATGAAAATATTGCATTTATTCCTTTCTTTGCACAATTCCATCTACTGCATCGTTCACCATCCGCTCCTGAACCATTTCCAGCCTCTCTCTCTCTCTCTCTCTCTCTCTCTCTCTCTCTCTCTCTCTCTCTCTCTCTCCCAGTTGCCATCTTCCTTTGCTTAATGGTTTATTTATAGGAAGAACTTCAACCCTCACTGAGGCCTCTTCCTAACAGCGTTTTTTTTTTTTTTTTTTTTTCCGCACACGAGGCGGTCTCCGCACCACAGGTATAGCGGACGGAAACCGCCGATACTGCGGTCGCCGCATAGAGACCGATTACCTTTTTCTTGCAAACAGTCAACACTGAACAGTTTTATAGACTGTGAATGTGAGAAATTAAATGAATTTTACTAATGAATGTCTTTACAACAAGATTTGTGTATTAATTTAGTCGAATATGGGACTAATCTACAACGTTTGCCAACTTCATAAAATGACTTTGCTCAGTACTTCTTCAAGTTTTCAAACCTGTAATGATTGACATTGTCAAACTACTTTTTTTATAGGAATTCTTTGAAAAGTTCTCCTCCCCCCGCCCCACCCCCAAAAGAAACAAAATTAATGGTAGTTATGTCTGTTCCGATGGTGAGTTTTTTTAGGATAAAATCAGAACGAACCGGAAAAAAATGCTAGAGTATTAATGACAATAATATTCAGGGACTTCTCACGTTGCCGTAAACAGACAATTTAATGAAATGGGTGAAGGAGAGAGACAGGCAAAAGACATCCAAACGGACAGTGAGACAAACAAGACAAGGAAAAAACGACTCGACTTGGAGTTGGGTCTTGAGTTACAGGTGACGTTCGTCTGTTGTCTCGACGAACATAGAAGGAATCAAGTGAGACTTCAATAACATTTTACGTGTTTTTTTCTCTTTGTAAAATTTGTTAATTTATCGAACAGATAACATTCACTCAAGTAACAATAAGAGGCTGCTGTTTATGAATATTGCAGGCACACTCTCTCTCTCTCTCTCTCTCTCTCTCTCTCTCTCTCTCTCTCTCTCTCTTCCCTATGTACTGATTGTTTTATTTATTTATTGTTCCGTACAATAAATATGATTATTATATTCTGTAAATCTCAAGACGGATTTGTTTTTCCAATTCGGGACAAATCTTTATCGTATGAAACAATTAAGGTGTCAGTGAAACAGGACAAAGTTGAATAGGGCACTAATCTGAAACGTTTGTCATTCTTAATATTTTTAACAATATGTCGTGGTATATTTTTAATTTGAAATATTAAAGTGTCCAGTAAATATATATAAGTAAGCTATAAAAGTTTAATTACATAGAGTGTTAAAAACATTTTCATATAGATTATGAATAATGGTCGGATCTCGGTGTTGACCTTACGTTCGACACTTCTTGATTTGCAGTGTACATATGTAAGTGATTATATATATGGAATGTTATTCCATATATATAAAAAAACTAAAACTAAAGAGGTCAACCAGATTGCTTGCAGGAATGTGATCACACCAGAGACGATAAAGTATTGTAAGATGACGTATACAATAAAGTAGGCTAAGATGACATGCCGTCATTTGATTTGAAAACATTAGTCCAAGCTTCCTGCTTGAGACAACTACCGCGACCTATAATTCAAACGGCCTACGTGACTTGTAATGTGTCATCTGCATGTATGTTCATGTGTTCGAGTTACTGTCTGCTTCCTTTATGATTGTAACCGAGATGGTAGTCAGAATAGAGTTAGCCATCATCATTGGCAGACCTGTACATCTTTACCTAAGCTTCATCATATAGAGTTGAATTAGCCATCGTCATTAGAAGACCTGTACAATCCTATCTGATCTTCATCATGTAATCTCAGAGAACAGAACTATTTTTTATACTTCTTGATTTCTACTAGAAACCTCACATCAGAAAGATATCATCATGAGTTTAACACATCGTCGTCATAACGAAAGAAGATACTTACTTCGTTAGTTATCATGAAACCCCAAGATACTCCAATGAGTATGGAAGTGCAATACCAACCGACTTAGCGTAAGATTATCGCAAGTCTAACATTACCTCATAGGGCGCCTTATTATACAAGGCAACAGCCCTAATACATATCCATATCCGATTTATTTTTGGTTAGGATTTTAACCATAACAAAGACATTTAATGTACTAAGGTCAGCTGTTAATAACTGAAACGTTCTACTCGCCACTTTTGACTTCATTACAGTGTTACCAGATCTAGTAAAATATGAGCAAATTTCGGACCTCTAGCATACACATCTATTTAGCATGATCCTAGCACAATTCTGAAACAATTGGCGGAATTCCAGCAAAATTTACAAAATAACGTTAACATAGACTGAAATTTGAGTGGAATTCAATACAAAAAGAAATTAACTCAAACTTTAGACATTTTCTTCCCCCTCAGGCGGCCGACCCCTCATGTGCTGCCCGTGAGTGAGTACCCGTACCCACCTGTTTTGGGCACAGGATCCATCAGTCTGCCAAACAAATGACTCTATCAAAGTTGACCAAGGCTTTGTTGACAATTCCAGTGTTAAATGAAGATTGTGAAAGAATTTTTTCGTGTGTGAACAAACAGACAGAAGAATTAGGCTTAGTCACAGATCACTCACAAATGAGATAACAAGGGGATAGGCCATCAAGGGCAAAAGAGAATCCTCAAATTATAACCACATCAAATGCGATGATCAAAGTTTTGAACAAAGACTTATATGAAGTTGAACACAAGTAATGTGAGCTGCTGATTTTGAGATTTTCTTTTTTTAGAGAATCGAAGGAAAGAATTTAGTTTCAGATTTTTTCACATGTAGAAAAATTAGTCAAGTTTTATAGATCTCATATATATTATTAGATATAATATTCGAAAAATATACTATACTTATTTTTAATATATATTGTCTCTGAATTGGGATATGTTTAAGTGTATAGGCTACAGTAATTTTCCAAGCATTAATTTATATTAGAAGAGCGTTAATTATGTTTCTCCAGTTATATTATGTTATAAAACATACAGGTACAATATTAATTAAAGTTATATATCCTTATACCCAGGTATATTTTATAAATATACACTTATATGTACAGTAGATTTAAGCTCTGTATGTTTCACAGTAAGTGAATGAAGCACTTATATCTATAATATCTTAAAGGATTATAATATATATATATATATATATATATATATATATATATATATATATATATATATTCTTTTGGCATAAAGTTAACAAAGTTAAGATTTCTTCTGGGATAAAATTGCTCAATGTAGCTTAATTTTTTCGTAACCGAGCATAATTTGCTATGCGGATATGGCAACACTGCTGGGTTGGTTTAGTTATTATTTCATAACCACCCAAGTGTGAGGTGGTTATGAAATGTCTTTCTGTTGAGTTACAAATTCCCCCTGATGAATGTGGCGTTTGATGATTAATGTCTCCTTAATAAAGAGATTTTGTTTACTTCCTCTTCATTCGCTATTTAATGTCGCCTCTGCTTTTCTTCCTTTCGAGGAAAGATCCAAAGAGAAAATATTGCAAAATTCTAATAATTCTCTTTCTTTCTACTCTATTGTTCGTCCGCTCCTGAATCATTAATCATATCCATCCTATCTCTCTCTCTCTCTCTCTCTCTCCTACGGTGTCTCCTTCATAGGAAGTCCTTGTCCACTTAGGCCTATCTTCCAGTACTCTCATTGGAGCCACTCCAGAATTACAGCAAAACTCTGCTTTAGGCTAAAGAGGATTCCGCCTTTTAGATCAATAAAGTCTTCTTATAATTATTATGACCTTCGTGAAGAAATGATCTTATTTATCAACTGAGTTTTGCAGTTCGTTCAATGCGTCGCTTGAGATGTTTGTCAAGTTTGAGATGGTATGAGAAAGCCATTTATCTTATTATCCTCATATTTTGAAGTATTGTAGTATAATTTTATATTATATATTAACGTAGTGAAGAAATACATATATAATAAAAGTATTGCGTGATAAAAATCACTTTTTTTACATAAATTATTGTAAAAATCTCATATGAATGATAAATAATGGTTGGATCTCGGCGTGGACTTTGATAATTATTCGATTTGTTCTGAAGTCTGTGATTTAGTACTGTTATTTTTGGTTACAGTTTTGTTAACTATAGGAAATTCATGAACTACTTAATGAAATGAGTTGAGAAAGTGATACCGCAATGATGAAATGTGCAAAGTTCATTGCGGCTCTAAGGTCCAAGGGAGCATGATCGTTAATATAAGATTAAGGTAACCTTGTTCACCTTCCCCTTCATTCACTATTGAATGTCACTTTTGCTGTTCTCCGATCCAGACCTCGAAAATAAAAAAAATGCATTTATTCCTTTCTTTGCACAATTCTAGTCAGCCTCATTCCTTCTACAGCATCTCTCTCTCTCTCTCTCTCTCTCTCTCTCTCCTGCATTACATCAATAATCCTTCCATGCTACGATCCTTCAAAGCTCAATAATGGCGTCTCCTTCCTAGGAAGTCCTTCACTACTTAGGCCTATCTTCCAGTAATCTCACTGGAGCCACTCCAGAATTACAGCAAAACTCTGCTTTAGGCTACAGAGGATTCCGCCTTTTAGATCAGGCAAGTCTTATTACAATTAATTATTATGACTTTTGTGAGGAAATGATCATATTTATCAGTAGAGTTTTGTAGTTCGTTCAATGAGTCCCTCGAGATGGAAGACAGAAGATGACGTTCTCGTTTTTGCCAAGTTTGAGATGGTACAAGAGAGCCATTTATCTTATTATCTTCATATTTTTAAGAACGTGTTGTATTATAATTTTAACAGAACTATTAAAGTATAAAATATTATATATATATATATATATATATATATATATATATATATATATATATATATATTAGTGATTAAAACTACTTTCATTACATAGATTGTTATAGAATTTTCATATGAATGATAAATAATGGCAGGATCTCGATGTGTAACGGCATTCAAATTATCGAGAATTCTGTCTTGTTCTTGTTGTAGGACATTAATATTTTTGGTTACATATAACCTTAACGATTTCATACATAACTAGTAGGGATGGGCAAGTACTGATAATTTCGGTTACCGGTGGTAAACCAGTAAAAAATTTACTATTACGGGTAAAACATATTTCACTAGCAAGCCGATCGTGAGTGGTATGTTGGACTGTTACTTAAATGGTATTCCCGGCAATGCAAGTTAGGTAAATGACAAGATGGTGTCGAGTCGAGTTAATGGCGTCTTGTAGATACTAATGTGTTCCGCGATTCCACCAATTATTTCATTAGTGATAATGGTAACTCGGAAATAGGCTATATTACAAGTTTGTGTTTGATCATATGCATTTATAGGCATGTGTTTATGTATGTATGTATGTATGTATATATATATATATATATATATATATATATATATATATATTTGCCCTATTCGGCATTTCTCCTATGAGGGGTTGCCAGACAGGACAAAAACTGAGCGACACTCACTAGCCTGGATTCACTGTCAACGCTTATTGAATGATAAACTCAGCAGGGACAGACCTTCCACAACAACCAACCACTGATATATATATATAATATACATACATACACAAAATATACATAATTAGTAGTCATAAGCAACCTGCTGTATGAGGCGAGAATATAAATATAGTATATTTGCCTAATCTTAACCCCTACCAATAATTAGGTCTATTTTTGATATTGTATGCAATGTTGATTATTTGTATGTGTCATCACATATGAATAAGAAATAATTGTTGAATTTCACGAACATACAAACATTCACACAGTACTGATCGTATAACTTAACTATACGTTTATGTGAATTGGTCCTATAGGAAAAATATTGGCATAAACTCTGCCATTAAATATTCGTATTGATGATAATTGAATGAACTGTCCAAGGACCCCAAAATGCCAAGGACATAAATATTGTTTATACAATACATATATTATATATATATATATAGAATGTTATATATATATATATATATATATATATATATATATATATATATATATATATATATACCATTTAATAGCACCAGATACGCAGAAGTAGCGATCGTCTCTTAGACATCTTGTTGACAACTGGCTCAATTTTATTGAATAGTTGGAATAGCTTTGTGGCATTCAATAGAAACACTGGCATGTAGAAGGCAAATTGAAGAAACAATGTTGCCTTATTGTAGTCAGCATGTTTCCATGTTGAAAGTTGCCGTCAACATATGAGTTTAAAGCCAGGCATGTTGAATGCCACATGTTGCTTTGGTGGAAAACTATGAACTCATAATATGTAAAACTGAATATATATGTAATTAAGAGGGTTCAAGAAGGAATAAGGAGTAAGGTAGAAATAATCAACACATAATCATCTAAGTGAATTAAGTCATGCCTAGAGTATCGACTGTGTGGATCAGGAGTGGCCAGACTTTTGGATTCCGAGATCTAAAGACTAAACCTCTTTTATGATCTTCTATGCTACATAATCACATAAAATTATTACGCTAACTGGGGAAAAAATTCAATAGTATAGTACTATAAAACATGAGTGGAATAGCCTCACTTACAGAAAAGAAATATATATATATATATATATATATATATATATATATATATATATATATATATATATATCAGTTCAAGCTAAATAAAGAAAAATCTGTTCAAACTAAATTTTACCAAAATATTGTATGGCCTACCTATGAAAGGATTCTTTTACCAACTTTATTGCGAAGTTGATGCATAACACAGCATATTATGATAATTTACTAAAGGAGGATTCATAAACTACTGTATAAATATTCTATGTTTAGCCTATACACACACAGATATCTAAATATATATATATATATATATATATATATATATATATATATATATTGAGAAATAGATAGATAGATAGATAATATAATAATACTAATATTCAACTCTAATAATTGTTCCTCATAAGATATACAGTAGTCTTCAACCAGGCAACATCGTTGAAATGAGTGTAGTACTCTTTACTCTAATGCAGAACAGTAGGTCGATTGATAAAAGTAAGCCAAAAAAAAGTAAACGAATCTAGTTGCATTTGCCGTATCAGCACAATTAGAAATAGTGAGTCATACAGATACTATTAGTTTTAAAAGAACTGGTGTTACTTTGTTCACTGTACTGTATGTGTGGTGAGTATTATAGTGGTTCAGCATCAGCACATAGTGAAAGGCATTTTTACTATTTTTTTAATTAACAGCAATAACGGTAAATTACCGGTACTGAGATTTTTACCGGTAATGTACCATGAAGCCTGTAACCAGAGAAACCGGTACTTGTACCGGTACTTGCCCATCCCTAACTAGAAATGGATATGAAATATGATGATATCAATTATTGCCCTTAGGTTTGCCATTATTCATTTTATGTCACTTTAGCTTTTTTTGCATTTACAGAAAAGGATTCAAAGAGAGCTTGAAAATATTGAATAATTCTTCTTCCTATGTTCATTCTACTATATTGTATGTCCGCTCCTGAACCATTTCCAGCCTCTCTCTCTCTCTCCTGAGTTCTGATTGTTTTATCTCTTTATAGTTCCGTACAATATGATTATTATAGGTACATCTATTTAACTATTCCTCTGCTAGCTAGACTATGGTAGTTACCGTTTTTCTATGCAGTTTTACCTCCTGAACAAGAATTTAAAGTAATATTTATTCGGCCGACTGTAATTTACCTTTAAACTCTATCCTACAGTAAGGGGGACTGATGGGAATGCGGGGTTTTGGGTGGGGTAAAACACTTGGGGGAAGGTTTTGCTGTGTTATTTCCCCTTATTTATGACATTTGAAACACGAAATACAAGCGATTTAAAAAAAAAAACAATAGTAGGAACGTTTCACAAGCATATTCTACCTGCATTTATATGATTTTCATATGAACGATAAATAATGGAGGGATCTCGGTGTCTGCTGGTGATGAACCATTTAAAATTCCTTATATCAAGCACAAAAACTGCTATTTTTGGTTATATCCCATAACTAACTTTAAGCATAGCACACACATTACAAGCTGAAGTATTGTATTCTGCTTGTTGACTTCCCCTTCTATCTATTGAATATTACTTTTACTTTTCTCCGTTTCCAGGAAAAAGATCAAAAGAGTTTCAGGATGAAAGAATGAAGATGTTTCCTCTCTTCCTTTCAATGCACAATTCTAGTCATTCAATTCTTCCATTGCATCCTTCGCCATCCGTTGCTGAACTATTTCCTCTCTCTCTCTCTCTCTCTCTCTCTCTCTCTCTCTCTCTCTCTCTCTCTCTCTCTCTCCTGCTTACATCATTCCTTTCCTGCTACGATCCTTCATAGCTCAATAATGGTGTCAACTCCTTCCTACGAAGTCCTTGTCCACTGAAGCCTATCTTCTGGTACTCTCACTGGAGCCACTCCAGGATTACACAAAACTCTGCTTTAGGCTACAGAGGATTCCGCCTTTTAGATCAATTAAGTATTCTTATAATTATTACGACCTTAGTCAGGAAAGGATCATATTTATCAATTAATTTTTGCAGTTCGTTTAATGAGTCGCTTGAGATGGAAGGCAATAAAAGAATAGTCTACTGAAAAAAAGGCAAAATTTCACATCAAAGCTAGTGTTGAAAAACACCACACCATAGTTTCAAACATTTTAACAGCACATGCTTTATCTGGTCGTGACACATCACAAATATATATATATATATATATATATATATATATATATATATATATATATATATATATATATATTATATATTGCTTCTTTCAAAATGCATATTTCCCCTCTTTGAAATGTCATGCAGATTGTGTAACATTTTTTCAGATTCCTAGATACCTTAGAATAGGATGTTTTAAAATGTGTGTTCAGATTTCGCATTACATAATGTAAAAGAATATATATATATATATATATAGATATATATATATATATATATATATATATATATATATATATATATATATATAACGAAAAAAGAGAGAGATTCTCTTTGTCGGTTCGAAGCTATGAATGTTTAACTTTTATGTCAACACTGTAAGATTAGAGGGTCTGCAAGATCCGTTTGCTTTCCTAAATCTGTCAACGCGTTTGATAGCGTGCTCAAATCTTCATTTGTGTTTTGGAGAATCTGTCATCGTACGTGATAAGACTTCTCCTTCATGTCGATCGAATAGAGTACGTGTCTTTTTTTTAACAGACTGGACTCGTACACGTATGTCTTTGCCGAGTCCCACGTGGAGATTGCACATTTCTTTATGAAGATTGCGTCAGATTTCGAACTTTCTGGAAGCATTTGTGCCAAGAACGTTTTTGTCATCTGCCCTGTCCAGTTTTAGCAAGGGAAGAAGATTTCATTACATCCTAGAATCTCGAAGCATTAACATCTCGCTCTCGCTCTCTCTCTCTCTCTCTCTTTCACTCGACATCATTGAGATTCTATTAACGTAACGTAAATTGGTCACTCGTAACTTAGAATTTCATATTTGATATTTCTTAGAGTTTGTTTGGTGTTATTTAGTTTTTTTTTTTTGTGGAATCTGAACAAACATTGTTTCGCAACGGCGCCTGGTTTTTGTGAAAGTGTATAAAACAAGACTGCAGCAAAGATAGAAGTTGGTATACCAAAAAGGTAAAGTGTTATATTTTTATTAGTTGCAACTAATAACGGTTAGGTGATTAACTAATAACTAATAATTGTTAGGAAGAGTGATTAACTAATAACTAATATTTAATGGTTATGATGGTTTGGTTAACTAATAACTAATAACAGGTGGTTATGAAGGTTTGGTAAAAACTGTTGGTTATAATGTTTTGAGTGAAAAGATTTACACTTTTACACATTGCTGATTTTTTGTGTTTGTGTTTGTTCCATTGTTTGTGCACTATTTCATTTTCTTATTGAAGTGTGTCTTTTTATTTTATATTTTCATTTGCATTCACAATTTAATTGACTTAGTTATTTTCATTGCTTAATCATTGCACATTTCATTAAATTTAACACTTGTGAATTAATTTGCATTTACTTAGAATTCTTTTCAAATTTTATTATTGTTTAGCACTTGTGAATTAATTTCAAATTTCAATTATTGCCTAACACTTTTGAATTTCAATTGAATTAATTTTCTTGAATTTTGTGATAAATTAATTTTGATTTAATTTTACTTAATTTGATTCAAGAATTAATGAAACTTTACTTTGTTTTCAAGGAACAGTAATTTTCCCTGATATTGTGAATTTCACTTATAAATTTTGAATTTAATAATAAATTTTTGTATTTAAAATTTGTATAAGTGTTTTTATTCTTATACCAGTATATTTGCATTTAATTATGATTATATTTATATTAGGTAGAAACATAGAGTGGTAATTGATTTGCTTTCCTTCAATTTACTTGAAGTGACTTAGAATCAGGGAAGAACTTAGACTTCTGCAATCAGGGAAATAATTAGACTTAAAGTTGTTGATGGAGTGATGCCCTTTGATTAATTCAATTACTTACAAGATTACCTCACACCTGTTTTGATGAACTTAGTCTGACTTTCTGCAATACTGGTAAGTGTTAAGGGATCACTGTTGCCTTTAGAGTATTCAGTCGTTTAAACGTGTTATGAGGGTTCAGGTGTCTGGGTTTTTGGTGAGGTAATAATTGATGAATGGTAACCAGATACTTGGCACTTCGTAACATTGTTTAATGGTGCCCAGAGACCCGGGAAAGCAGATTTCATTATCACTCTAGAATATACTGGTGGTGTTATGGATATATTTTGTTAGGAGAGTGACCATATAGTTTTGTTTTGTATTTATTGTATTGAATTGTAAGTTGATAACTTAGAGAGAAAATGGCTCAGTTCAAGGTTCAGGAATTTTTAGCAGCCCCTTCAATCCAAGTTTTGTCTGAAACCACTCTGACTAAGGTACAGTGGAGCTCTTTAGCAGTGGCATGTGGTGGTTATGTGTCTACTAGTATGGTAAAGGCACAAATAAGATGTATTGCTATGGAATCATTGATAAACTCTGGTAGAATAATTGATGAAGATGAGTTAGAATTGGCTCAAGAGTTGTTGAATGTAGCACGTGCTGATCTCATAAATAAGCAAGCAGAAAAGAAAGAGAAAAGTGATGCAGAGTTAGAGCTTAGACACATTGAAGCAGAAGAGAATTTGATTAAGCTAAAAATGCTCGCTGAAAGAGAAAGAATAGACAGGGAAAAACAAGAAAGAAGAGAAAGAGAAGAAGAAAAAGCAGCAGAAGAGGAAAGAGAAAGGATAAAAGAGGAAAGAGAAATTGCAAGACATGAAAGGGAAATGGAATTAAGGTAATCAAGACCCTGTATTTGATGTAGTGAGAGTACAGAAGTTAATCCCTAAGTTTACTGAAGAAGCTCCAGATGAGTTTTTTTTATCACTTTGAGAAAGTGGCTTCAGGTATGGGATGGCCAGAGGATAAATGGTCAGTTTTGCTACAAAGTGTCTTGATTGATCAAGGGAGAAGTGCTTATCTAGCCTTAACAGCTGATCAGTGTAACGACTACAAGGTACTTAAACACAGTGTGCTACAAGTTTACCAGATGACCCCAGAGTACTACAATGAAAGATTCAGAAATTTAAGAAAAGATGAGAAGGGAACATTCTTAGATTATGCTTACAAAGTGAGAAGGTCTTTCAAACGTTGGGTAGAAGCTGCTAAAGTTAAAACTTTTGATGAGTTAGAAGAGTTACTTGTTCTTGAACAGTATCTTAAGGGATTTCCTGAACATATAAGAGCCTATTTAAGAGAGAGAAGAAACTTGACAAAGCTGCTACACTAAGTGAAGATTACAATATAATCAGTAGTAAATGTAATTACAATGTCAAGTACCAGATTCAACAACGCCCAGGTTTTAAGTCTTATCCAAATAACAGGAACAAATTTAATGGGAAACCCACAAGTGATACTACTAAGAGTACACAAGGTAATACAACTCAGCAAGCTAATGTGAAATCCTCATCCAGTTTTTCAAGACAGTTACAGAAACCTAATGTCTGTTTCAAGTGTGGAAGAGTAGGACACTACAGTCAAGAGTGTTACTGGAATCAACAGCAGTCAAAGCCAGTTGGTTCAATGTTGTAAAAGGTGACCAGGTTTAAACAACTACGAAGAGCAGTGTGGGAAAGAATCAGACTCCAGAGAAGAATGAAACTAAACAAGCTGAATGTTTAGCAACCAGTGGAAATGTTACCTCAAGCAGTGAGTGGCTTAGCAGTGTGGAGGCTTTTAAGCCATATATCTATGAGGGTATGCTTTCAACTCAAGAAGGAAGTATGCAGGTACCAGTCAAGATATTACGTGATACAGGGAGTAACCATAGTGTGGTAGTACGTGGTTCTCACCCTCAGTTGGAGAAGAGTCTCACAGGAGATTCAGTTATTTTGAAGGGTATAGGAGGCAAGGAAGTAACTCCTATATGCCGCTTACACCTGTCATGTGAATTGGTGACAGGGAATGTTGATTTTGCTGTAAAGGACTCACTGGCTGTGGAAGGTGTACATGTTCTGTTGGGGAATGAAGTTGGTGGTGTGCCATTTATTCCTTGTCCTGTAGTGACAGACAAACCATTGAGGATTAGTCTACAGTAGAGTTGGGAGAAAGAATAACTAACCCCGCCTAGTTTTGCCTAGTTGTTTTTGTAAACTACCAGAATGTATGAAGAGGACTACGACTGTAAGTGAAGAAACTGAGGATTTACACACCCAAGAAGGATCAAGTGAAGGATCTTTGTGCTTAGAAGAATTGTTCCAGGGAAGTGAAGTTTCCCATAGTGCTGACCAAGAAGAGATTTCCCAAGAAGATGAAGAAGACGACGACGAAGAAGAAGAACCTGATGTTCCTGAAGAGACTCCGAGTAGTCTAAGTGTTACTGAAGACAGTAGTGAAACTACAGTAGCTGAGCTAGCAGATATTGAGAATTCAACCCTTGAAGTTGGTCAAGTGACAAGAGAGAAGCTGATGGACTTGCAGAAGAAGGATGCATTGTTAACTGATTTGTTCTTCAGAGTTGTTGATCGAGAAGAGATGCAACAAACTCCTACCTGTTACTATCTGAAGGAAGGTTTGCTGATGAGGAAGTATAGACCTACAGATATACCAGGAGATGCTGAATGGGGCAAATATCATCAAATTCTGATTCCATGTCCATTGAGAAAACAAGTGGTTGCAGTAGCTCATGAGTCTGGACATATGGGAATCAGGAAAACTGTGGAGAAGATCATGAAATATTTTTTCTGGCCTGGATTTCACAATGATGTTAGTAGGTTTTGTCGTGAGTGTCATACCTGCCAGATAGCTGGAAAACCGAATGAAACCATCAAGAAAGGCCCCCTACAACCTATAAAAGTTAGAGGAGAACCCTTTAGCAAAGTGATTATAGACATGGTTGGACCATTGCCGAAGACAAAGAAGGGAAATGAGTATTTGTTAACATTAATATGTCCTGTGACAAGATATCCAGAAGCAATCCCTGTCAGAAACATATCTGCCAAGATAGTTACTGAAAAACTTGTGGAGTTTTTCTCAAAGTTTGGTATACCAGAAATAGTACAAAATGACAGAGGAACAAACTTTACTTCAAAGTTATTCCAGGATGTGATGAATTTGTTAGGAGTGAAACAACAGTTATCCACTGCCTATCATCCAGAGACTCAAGGTGCCTTGGAAAGGTTCCACCAGGCATTGAAAAGTATGCTGACAAAGTATTGTTCTGAGTCAGGAAGAGAATGGGATGTTGGTTTACCATTAATGTTGTTTGAAATTAGAAGTGCTTATCAAGAAAGTATGGGATGTTCACCTAATGAGATGATTTTTGGGAGAAGTTAGAGGACCGTTGAAGATTCTTGCAGAAAATTGGGAAGAAAATCAAGAGGAAAGCCAAGGAGAGTATGTGAAGAACTTAAGGAAAAGGTTGAAAGAGATTAGAAAATTCTCTTTAGAAAACTTGAAAATGAGTCAAGAGAAAATGAAAAGGAGATTTGATGCTAAGACTAAGCTAAGAAGTTTTAGTGTTGGTCAACAAGTGTTAGTGTTCTTACCTGTCAAGAGATTTCCCCTCACTAATAAATTTCAAGGTCCTTACAAGATAATTCAGAAGTTAGTGATAGAACTTATGTGGGATTGAAACACCAGAAAGAAGAAGAAAACAAAGGAAGATACATGTGAACCTCTTGAAACCTTATTTCTCAGAAACTAAAACTGAAACTGTGTCAGTAACCCAAACAACTTTATCTGCAGAAGATGATGATGGCTACGAATTGGGAGCTGCAAGCAAGATGAATAATTCTTCAATTTTGGAAAATTTGGAGGATAAACTGAAACATCTGAGTGTTGAACGAGGTGAAGACTTAAGTGAAGTAATTAGAAGTTTTCCAGAAAATTTTGCAGATGTGCCTAGACGTACTGATCTGACCAAGCATGAAATCAAGATTCAAGAAGATGGAAAACCTTTCAAGCAAAGAGCCTATCGCTTATCACCGTATCATCGAGATGTTTTGAAGAAAGAAGTTGAGTATTTGCTGCAACATGGATTAGCAGAACCCAGTTCAAGTCACTTCAGTTCTCCATGTGTGTTAGTGAAGAAACCGGATGGTTCATTTAGGATGTGTACTGATTATAGGAAGCTGAATTCTATCAGTGTGGCTGATAATTATCCTTTGCCTCTTATAGATCAGTTACTTGATAATATTGGGCAAGCCAAGTTTGTTTCCAAGATAGACTTGTTGAAAGGATATTATCAAATTCCCTTAGATGAGAATGCGAAGTTGCTGTCAGCTTTTATTACTCCATTTGGACTGTATCAATATACTGTTCTGCCGTTTGGTCTGATGAATGCACCCGCAACATTTCAACGAGTGATGGATCAACTGCTAAGATCAATAGAAGGAGTAGGTATATACATAGATGACATCGTGATTTACTCTACAACGTGGGAAGAACATCTGAAGATTCTGAGGAAAGTTTTCAAGAAACTACAAGAAGCAGATTAACAGTCAACTTAGAGAAGAGTGAGTTTGGCAAGGCAACTGTACAGTATCTTGGGTTTGAAGTTGGGAAAGGCCTTCTTGCTCCAGTAAATGCTAATGTAGAAGGTATCCATAAGGCTACCCCACCTACTACCAGGAAACAGCTACAGAGATTTTTGGGGATGGCCGGATTTTATCGTCGGTTCTGCCCAAATTTCTCAGCCGTAGTAGCTCCCTTGACAGACTTAACTAGTCCCAAAGCTAAATTTATTTGGACTCCAGAGTGTCAAGAATCCTTTGAGAAGGTAAAGGCCATTTTAACTTCAAGACCTGTACTTCAAGATCCAGACTTTGACAAGAAATTTGTGATACAAGTTGATGCGTCAGACTGTGGCGTTGGAGCTGTTCTACTTCAAGAAGATGAAAATAATATCTACCATCCCTGTTCTTCATGTCTACAAAATTGAAAACAAACATCCAGAAAGATACTCGACACTCGAGAAGGAAACTTTAGCCTTAATCAACGCATTGAAAAAATTTGAAGTGTATGTGAATAGACCTAGGAATGAAAAAATTTTAGTGTTGTCTGATCACAATCCACTGTCATTTATCCAGAGAATGAAAAACCAAAATCAAAGACTGACCAGGTGGTCTTTGTGCCTGCAACAGTATAACTTAAGAGTGCAGCATATTAGTGGCAAAAACAATGTAGTTGCTGATTATTTATCTCGTTGCGAATTGTTGGATTCAACACCGTGATAAAAAATCTTCTCGGGGGAGGTATATTATACATTGCTACTTTCAAAATTCATATTTCCCCTCTTTGAAATGTCATGTAGATTGTGTAACATTTTTTCAGATTCCTAGATAGCTTAGAATAGGATGTTTTAAAATGTGTATTCAGATTTTGCATTACATAATATAAAAGAATTATATATATATATATATATATATATATATATATATATATATATATATATATATATATATATGTATATATATATATATATATATATATATATATATATATATATATATATATGATATATATATATATATATATACATATATATATATATATATATATATATATATATATATATATATATATATATGATATATATATATATATTATATATCGAGCTACAATGTCCTTTAATATCTAATTCGCTCTACCATCGGAATTAATATATTCTCATATATGCTTAACGAAGGGGAATTTTTTCTCGATAATAGATTGCCTGGACCAGGGCGCGAACCTATGGATCCTTTCAAACCCCAGGAACGTCAGTGAAGCTTTACCTACTACCACCGCGAGAGGCTAAAAGTTCATGTCGCCTCTCACCCTCATATACCTTTCGCGAGCAGGTAATTAGTGGTTTGGAGACAACATCAGCCACCTCGACTCCGGTAGTGTTTGTAGTGCTTTTGACAGCACGTAGCCAATCTATAAGTCATATCACTTTCCCATGATTCATATACATATATCGAGCTACAATGTCCTTTAATATCTAATTCGCTCTACCTCGGGAATTAATATATTTTCATATATGCTTAACCGAAGTGGAATTTTTTTTCGATAATAGATTTGCCTGGACCAGGGCGCGAACCTATGGATCCTTTCAAACCCAGGAAACGTCAGTGAAGCTTTACCTACTACACCACCGCGAGAGCTAAAAGTTCATGTCGGCTCTCACCCTCATATACCTTTCGCTCGCAGGTAATTAGTGGTTTGGAGACAACATCAACCCACCTCGACTCCAGTAGTGTTTGTAGTGCTTTTGACAGCACGTAGCCAATCTATAAGTCATATCACATTTCCGTGATTCATATACATATATCGAGCTACAATGTCCTTTAATATCTAATTCGCTCTACCTCGAAATTAATATATTTTATATATGCTTAAACCGAAGGGGGAATTTTTTCTCGATAATAGATTTGCCTGGACCAGGGCGCGAACCTATGGATCCTTTCAAACCCAGGAAACGTCAGTGAAGCTTTACCTACTACACCACCGCGAGAGGCTAAAAGTTCATGTCGCCTCTCACCCTCATATACCTTTCGCGCGCAGGTAATTAGTGGTTTGGAGACAAACATCAACCCACCTCGACCCCGGTAGTGTTTGTAGTGCTTTTGACAGCACGTAGCCAATCTATAAGTCATATCACATTTTTTCCGTGATTCATATACATATATCGAGCTACAATGTCCTTTAATATCTAATTCGCTCTACCTCGGAATTAATATATTTTCATATATGCTTAACCGAAGGGGAATTTTTTTCTCGATAATAGATTTGCCTGGACCAGGGCGCGAACCTATGGATCCTTTCAAACCCACACAAACGTCAGTGAAGCTTCTTTACCTACTAAACCAACCCCCTGGTCGAGAGGGATAAAAGTTCATGTCGGCCTCTCACCCTCCATATTACCTTTCCGCGCCAGGCTAATTAGTGGTTTTGGAGACCCAAACATCAAACCCACCTCGACTCCGGTAGTGTTTGTAGTGCTTTTGACAGCACGTAGCCAATCTATAAGTCAATATCCACATTTCGCCGTGATTCTATATACAATATATCGAGCTACAATGTCCTTTAATATCTAATTCGCTCTAACCGCGGAATTTTGAATATATTTTTCATATATGCGTTAACGCCGAAGGGGAATTTTTTCTCGATAATAGAATTTGGTCTCCTGGACCAGGGCGCGAACCCTATGGATCCTTTTCAAACCCGAGGAACGGTCAGTGGAAAAAAAAGCTTTTTTAAGTAATAAATAATCATAAAAAAAAAAACTTAACCTTTAAAAGGAAGCCCCCCCCCCTTTACCTACTACACCACCGCGAGAGGCTAAAAGTCATGTCCCTCTCACCCTTCATACCTTTCGCGCGCAGGTAATTAGTGGTTTTGGAGACAACATCAGCCCACCTCGACTCCGGTTTTTTGGTTTGTAGTGTTTTGAAGCACGTGCAATCTATAAGTCATATCAATTTCCGTGATTCCATATACAATATTCAGCTCAATGCCTTTTTAATATCTAATTCCTCTCCTTTCGGAAATTAATATTTTTTTATTATTCTAACCGGAAGAAATTTTTTCTCGATAATACATTTTGCCTGGGACCAGGCGTCGAACCTATGACCTTTCAAACCCAGGAACTCAGTGAAGCTTTACCTACTCACCACCGGCGAGGAGGCTTACGTTCCTGTCGCCTCTCACCCTCTATAACCTTTCGCGGCGCGAGTAATTTTAGGTGGTTGGAACAACAATCCAACCCACCTCGACTCCAGTAGTGTTTGTAGTGCTTTTGACAGCACGTAGCCAATCTATAAGTCATATCACATTTCCGTGATTCATATACATATATCGAGCTAAAATGTCCTTTAATATCTAATTCGCTCTACCTCGGAATTAATATATTTTCATATATGCTTAAACGAAGGGGAATTTTTTCTCGATAATAGATTGTGCCTGGACCCAGGGCGCGGACCTAATGGATCCTTTCAAACCAGGAACGTCAGTGAAGCTTTACCTACTACACCAACCGCGAGAGGCTAAAGTTCATGTCGCCTCTCACCCTCATATACCTTTCGCGCGCAGGTAATTAGTGGTTTGGAGACAACATCAACCCACCTCGACTCCAGTAGTGTTTGTAGTGCTTTCGGTTAGCATATATGAAAATATATTAATTCCGAGGTAGAGCGAATTAGATATTAAAGGACATTGTATCTCGATATATGTATATGAATCACGGAAATGTGATATGACTTATAGATTGCTACGTGCTGTCAAAAGCACTACAAACACTACTGGAGTCGAGGTGGGTTGATGTTGTCTCCAAACCACTAATTACCTGCGCGCGAAAGGTATATGAGGGTGAGAGGCGACATGAACTTTTAGCCTCTCGCGGTGGTGTAGTAGGTAAAGCTTCACTGACGTTCCTAGGTTTGAAAGGATCATAGGTTCGCGCCCTGGTCCAGGCAAATCTATTATCGAGAAAAAATTCCCCTTCGGTTAAGCATATATGAAATAAATAATTAATTTACCGAAGGTAGAGCGAATTAGAGAATTAAAGGACAATTGTAGCTCGATATATGTATATGAATCACGGAAATGTGATATGACTTATAGATTGGCTACGTGCTGTCAAAAGAACTACAAACAACTACCGGAGTCCGGATGGGATGGGTTGATGTTGTCTCCAAACCACTAATTACCTGCGCGTGAAAGGTATATGAGGGTGAGAGGCGACATGAACTTTTAGCCTCTCGCGGTGTAGTAGGTAAAGCTTCACGACGTTCCTGGGTTTGAAAGGATCCATAGGTTCGCGCCCTGGTCCAGGCAAATCTATTATCGAGAAAAAATTCCCCTTCGGTTAAGCATATATGAAAATATATTAATTCCGAGGTAGAGCGAATTAGAGTATTAAAGGACATTGTAGCTCCGATATATGTATATGAATCACGGAAATGTGAGATGACTTATAGATTGGCTACGTGCTGTCAAAAGCACTACAACATACCGAAGTCGAGGTGGGTTGATGTTGTCTCCAAAACCACTAATTACCTGCGCGCGAAAGGTATATGAGGGTGAGAAGGCGACATGAACTTTTAGCCTCTCACGTGGTGTTAGTAGGTAAAGCTTCACTGACGTTCCTGGGTTTGGAAAAGGGATCCATAGGGTTCGCGCCCTGGTACCATGGCAAATCTATTATCGAGAAAAAATTCCCCTTCGGTTAAGCATATATTAAGAAAATATATTCAAATTCCGAGGTAGAGGCGAATTCAGATATTAAAGGAACATTGGTAGCTTTTAGATATAGTGTATATGAATACACGGAAATGTGATATGACTTATAGATTGGCTTACGTGGCTTGTCAAAAGCGACTACGAAACCTACTCTGGAGTCGAGGTGGGTTGATGTTGTCTCCAACCACGAATTACCTAGGAGCGCGAAAATGGTATAATGGAGTGTGATGGAGGGCACGACCATGAACATTTTAGCCTATCGCGGTGGTGTAGATAGGTAAAAGCTTCACTGGACGTTCCTGGGTTTGAAAGGATCCCATAGGTATTTCGCGCCCTGGTCCAGGGCAAAATCTATTAAGAAAAAAATTCCCCTCGAAAAAAAAATTCCCCTTGGTTAACGCAATATATGAAAAAAGATTAAATTTTTAATTCCCGAGGTAGAGAGGAATTAGATAATTAAAGGACATTGTAGCCTCGATAATATGTATATGAATCACGGAAATGTAGAATGACTTATAGATTGGCTACGTGCTGTCAAAAAGCACTACAAAACCACTACCGGAGTCGGAGGTGGGTTTGATGTTGTCTCTCCAAACCAACTAAATTTACACCTGCCGCGCGAAAAGGTATAATGAGGGTGAGAGGCGGGACTAATGAACTCTTTTAGCCTCTCGTCGGGTGGTTTGCAATGTAGTTAAAGACTTCCACTGACGTTCCTTGGGTTGGAAAAGGATCCATAGGTTTGTCGCACCTGGTTCCAAGGTCAAAAAACTATTTATCGAGAAAAAATTCCCCTTCAGGTTAAGCAGAATATGAGAATATATTAATTCCGAGGGTAGAGCGAATTAGATATTAAAGGGACCATTGAGGCGCGATATTATGGTTAGAATCAAATCCGGAAAATGTGAATATTGACTTAATAGATTGGGCTACGTGCATGTCAAAAGCACTACAAAACCACTACCGGAGTCGAAGGTAGGTTGATGTGTCTCCAAAACCAACTAATTACCTGCGCCGCGAAAGGTATATGAGGGTGAGAGGCGACATTGAAACTTTTAGCCGCCTCCGCGGTGGTGTAGTAGGTAAAGCTTCAACTGACGTTCCTGGGGTTTGAAAGGAAGCCATAGGTTCGCGCCCTTGCGGTCCAGGCAAATCTATTATCGAGGGAAAAAATTTCCCCTTCGGTTCAAGCATATATGAAAATATATTTAATTACCGAGGTAGAGCGAATTAGATACTTAAAGGACATCTTGTAGATCGTAATAATGTATATGAATCACGGAAATGTTGATATGACTTATAGATTGGCTAGTACCGTGCTGTTCAAAAAAGGCACTACAAAACACTAACCCGGAGTCGAAGGTGGGTTCGATGTTGTCCTCCAAACCAACTAATTAGCCTTATCGCGCGCCGAAAGGTAAAATATGAGGGTGAGAGGCGACATGAACTTTTAGCCTCTCGGCGGTGGTGTAGTAAGGTAAAGCTTCACTGACGTTCCTAGGGTTTGAAAAGGATCCAATAGGGTTCGCGCCCTGGTCCAGGCAAATCTATTATCGAGAAAAAAACAAAAATTCCCCTTCGGTTAAGCATATTGAGAAAATATATAATTCCGAGGTAGAGCGAATTAGATATTAAAGGACATTGTAGGCTCGATATATGTATATGAATCACGGAAATGTGATATGACTTATAGATTGGCTACGTGCTGTCAAAAGCACTACAAACACTACCGGAGTCGAGGTGGGTTAATGTTGCCTCCAAACCACTAATTACCTGCGCGCGAAAGGTATATGAGGGTGAGAGGCGACATGAACTTTTAGCCTCTCGCGGTGGTGTAGTAGGTAAAGCTTCACTGACGTTCCTGGGTTTTGAAAGGAATCCATAGGTTCGCGCCCTGGTCCAGGCAAATATATTATCGAGAAAAAATTCCCCTTGCGGTTAAGCATATATGAAAATATATTAATTCCGAGGTAGAGCGAATTAGATATTAAAGGACATTGTAGCTCGATATATGTATATGAATCAATACCCGGAAATGTGATATGACTTATATAATATATATATTAGATATATAGATATATAGATATAATATATACTAATATATATATCTATATCGAGATATATACATTATATATCCATACATATATTAGATATAGATAGATTATATCTATATAATATATAAATATTATATATATATATATATATTAATATATAGAGATGAACATATTATATATATATATTATAATATAGTATAATATATATATATATTACTATTTAATTATATATATATATATATATATATATATATATTATATAAATATATATATATATATATATATATATAATAATATATATTATATATATTTATACATATATTTTCATATATTTATATATATATAATATATATATCTATAATATATATATATATATATATATAATATATATAGATATATAATAGATATTATGATATACATATATATTATATAATAGATATTTATATAAAACGTTAAAAACAAAGAGAGAGATTTTCTTTGTCCGCTATGTCAACACTGTAAGATTAGAGAGTCTGCAAGATCTGTTTGCTTTCCTAAATCTGTCAATGCGTTTGATAGCGTGCTCAAATCTTCATTTGTGTTTTGGAGAATCTGTCATCGTACGTGATAAGACTTCTCCTTCATGTCGATCGAGTAGAGAACGTGTCTTTTTTTTTAACAGACTGGACTCGTACGCATATGTCTTTGCCGAATCCCACGTGGAGATTGCACATTTCTTTATGAAGATTGCATCAGATTTAGAACTTTCTGGAAGCATTTGTGCCAAGAACGTTTTTGTCATCTACCCTGTCTAGTTTTAGCAAGGGAAGAAGATTTCATTACATCCTAGAACCTCGAGGCATTAACATCTCGCTCTCGCTCTCTCTCTCTCTCTCACTCGACATCATTGAGATTCTATTAACGTAACGTAAATTGGTGACTCGTAACTTAGAATTTCATATTTGATATTTCTTAGAGTTTGTTTAGTGTTATTTATTTTTTTTTTTTTGTGGAATCTGAACAAATATTGTTTCGTAGCGGCGCCTGGTTTTTGTGAAAGTGTATAAAACAAGACTGCAGCAAAGATAGAAGTTGGTATACCAAAAAGGTAAAGTGTTATATTTTTATTAGTTGCAACTAATAATGGTTAGGTGATTAACTAATAACTAATAATTGTTAGGAAGAGTGATTAACTAATAACTAATATTTAATGGTTATGATGGTTTGGTTAACTAATAACTAATAACAGGTTTTATGAAGTTTGTAAAACTGTTGGTTATAATGTTTTGAGTGAAAAGATTTACACTGTTTTTACACATTGCTGATTTTTTGTGTTTGTATTTGTTCCATCGTTTTGTGCACTATTTTCATTTTCTTATTGAATGTGTCTTTTTATTTTATATTTTCATTTGCATTCACAATTTAATTGACTTAGTTATTTTCATTACTTAATCATTGCACATTTCATTAAATTTAACACTTGTGAATTAATTTGCATTTACTTAGAATTCTTTTCAAGTTTTATTATTGTTTAGCACTTGTGAATTAATTTCAAATTTCAATTATTGCCTAACACTTTTGAATTTCAATTGAATTAATTTTCTTGAATTTGTGATAAATTAATTTCGATTTAATTTTATTAATTTGATTCAAGAATTAATGAAACTTTACTTTGTTTTCAAGGAACAGTAATTTTCCATGATATTGTGAATTTCACTTATAAATTTTGAATTTAATAATAAATTTTTGTATTTAAAATTTGTATAAGTGTCTTTATTCTTATACCAGTATATTTGCTGCGCATTTAATTATGATTATTTATTTATATTAGGTAGAAACATAGAGTGGTAATTGATTTGCTTTCCTTCAATTTACTTGAAGTGTCTTAGAACCAGGGAAGTACTTAGACTTCTGCAATCAGGGAAATAATTAGACTTAAAGTTGTTGATGGAGTATGCCCTTTGATTAATTCAATTACTTACAAGATTACCTCACACCTGTTTGTTGAACTTAGTCTGACTTTCTGCAATACTGGTAAGTGTTAAGGGATCACTGTTGCCTTTAGAGTATTCAGTCGTTTAAACGTGTTATGAGGGTTCAGGTGTCTGGCTTTTGGTGAGGTAATAATTGATGAATGGTAACCAGATACTTTGCGGCACTTTGTAACAATATATATTATTATATAATATATATATATATATAATTATATATATATAAAATATATATATTATGTAATCTATGTATGTAGTTATAGTTATTATTACTATATATCTAGATTAGATATTAACATATATATTATTATATATATATTATATATATATATAACACATATTCATTGACGTCGAAAAATTTGTTTATTAGATGAATGGGAAATCTTCCTACTCTTTGATTAATGTGAATGAACCTATAAATATTCGCTGATGAAGTTATGCGTTTATTGATGGAGAGTGAATTACTTCGTTATGTATATTGGCTATTTTATGTACAGTTGATGATGTTATATATATGTATGTGTATGTACACAAATTCTAATGCAAGCGCATTTACGTCAGAATAACGCATTCTTTAAGTATGTAGCTATTCCATCATCGTTAAAGAAAAATTTTAGAAAGGTAATATTGTCCATCCATAATGAGGGCATGCCGTATGTACGAAGTAGGCGCCAAATATGACTCCATTTGCGTAATGCTTACGTAAGCTTATTACGAATTCATCATTTACGGCAATTTATGTTGTGAGAGTTCAACAAAAACAGTAGTATTAATAACCTCTCAGTATTGCCATCGTTATTGCTGTTGTGGTTGTTGATTGTAGTGGTAACAGACTTTATAATGAAGTTAATGACACTTGCAGTAGGCCTACCTTTTGCAAAGTATGGCTGTACAGAGACATGACACTAAAACTTCTTGCATAATTGTAGGCCAATACTTGCAATGAGAGAGAGAGAGAGAGAGAGAGAGAGAGAGAGAGAGAGAGAGAGAGAGAGAGAGAGAGAGTGGGGTTTGGGGTGGTGGGGGAAGGGGAACTCTGTTAGAAAAAAAATCAGAATATGTTAAAAGGTATTACGAATACATAGAAATTGTATAGGTCTAAAGGCGATTTTCAACTGAAGAATAAGAACCTATTACGAATAGGTTTTGGCTTGACTCAAGTTTGTCGAATCAATAATAATATAATAATAATAATAATAATAATAATAATAATTAATAATAATAATAATAATAATAATAATAATAATAATAATAATAAAAGCTGAAATTATGAACGTCATATAAAGAATAATAGGTTATAAAAATGAGATGATGATATCATTTATTTAATAATAAAGAGAGAGAGAGAGAGAGAGAGAGAGAGAGAGAGAGAGAGAGAGAGAGAGAGACCTTTAATAGTTTTGAGAGATGGTTTGAAGAATATAGAACGAGAGAGAGAGAGAGAGAGAGAGAGAGAGAGAGAATGGCTTCGCGTTTTGCGGAGGTATTTCATCTTGTAGTTGAGAGAAGTAGAGTCAGTGAGAGAGCACTACTACTGAGAGAGAGAGAGAGAGAGAGAGAGCGAGAGAGAGCCAGTTTCGGGAAAGCCACATATGGCTGTCTGACGAGCTAACTGGAAAGTCGTTCACTCAAGTAGAGCGAGGGAAGACCTTCGCCACTTAGGCCTATCTTCCAGTACTCTCATTGGAGCCACTCCAGGATTACAGCAGAACTCTGCTTTTCGCTACATAGGATTTCATCTTTTAGATCAATCAAGTCTTCTCGTTCAATGCGTCGCTTGAGATGGAAGACAACAAAAGAAGCCGAGGTTCTCGTTTTTGCCAAGTTTCAGATGATAAGAGAAAGCCATTTATCTGATTATCTTCATATTTTTAAGAACGATGTTGTAGTGCAATTTGATTTGGAAAAGATAACGTAGCAAAGAAATATAGATAATTTTTATATATTAACAATGAAAACAATAATAATTACATAGATTCTTGTACAATTTTCAAATGAATGATAAATAATGGACGGATATCGATGTGTCCTTAAGAGGTTAAGCAGCTTAACATGGGGTGCAAACGTCGAACTACTATTTTTGGTTACAACCAATATTAATCGTAACATGCTTATTAGCAGAGCAGCTGAATTATTGTACTGTGTAGAATAGACAAATGCTGTGTGTGTACTTCCCCTTCAATGTCTCTTTATAATTAATATCACTAAGGTTCAGTTATGCCTGCACAATCCAAATCTTCGCCACTAACGATTCAGGCTTTTCCTTCAGTCCTCCGTAGCAACATCTGAGTCAACACAAGATGCCCTGGCTGTAACTGACTTCTGATATCATAAGAAAAAAAAAAAACATAAATACTCCCATTAAATTTGTTAAGAGCTTAAATTTGGACCGTAGGACTTTCATAATGTTTATTGAATATTTTATGACTGAAGGAAGAGTTCCGTAGAAAGCTAATTAACTTCGTAGTATCGTTTACTTTCATTTCAAAGTTGATACATATAGGCCTAATATTTTTTCTGTTTCATTGATTTGTTTTCGTTTAAAGACTGACTCTCTTATGAGATGTTACAATGGATGCAAATCCTTAGTTTAGTGTCTTCCTGTGTTTCATTAGTGTTTGTTGATTAGTCTAATTTCATTTCAAAGCGAACTTCTCTGAGATGTAAGCGATGCAAAAACATACAGAGTCCAATAGTGTTAGATTTTGTTCCGTCAGAAAATAGAATAGTAATTAGCTCTCATTTTAAAAACGAATTACGTACATGGTGCATAAGCATGAATAGACCTATTTTTGTTTTACATTATGTTGTCATAATAAATACTTATTCTCACTGAAAATCTCTCTTGCATATATGGTTTATATTTAGTTTTGTTTTGGTTTTTACTAATTTTAACCATAGAAACTCATGAATGCTTGTAACCCAATGATTTTCAATGAGAGGAAATATTGCCGCCATGTTGAAACGTGCCAAGTTCATTACGATAATGGAGCATAATCTTTGATGTAAGATTGAAGTAACCTTGTTTACTTCATCTTCCTTCGCTATTTATTATCACTTTTGATGTTCTCCGTTTCGAGGAAAAGATCCCAAGAGAGCTTCAAGATAAGGTATGAAAATGCTGCCTCTATTTCTTTCTATGCACGATTCTAATTATTCTCCTTTCTATTACAGTGTTCATCCGCTCATAAACCATTTCCAGCTCTCTCTCTCTCTCTCTCTCTCTCTCTCTCTCTCTCTCTCTTCCCTATGTACTGATTGTTTTATTTTTTTATTGTTCTGTACAATAAATATGATTATTATATTCTGAAAATCTCAAGACGGATTTGTTTTTCCAATTCGGGACAAATCTTTAACGTGTGAAACAATTTAGGTGTCAGTGAAACAGGACAAAGTTGAATAGGGCACTTATCTGAAAAGTTTGTCATTCTTAATATTTTTAACAATATGTCATGGTATATTTTTATTTTGAATTTGAAATATTAAAAAGTGTCAGTAATATATTATATATATATATATAGGATATATATATATATATATATATATATATATATATATATATACCATCTATAAGCTATAAAAGTTTAATTACATAGAGTGTTGAAAACATTTTCATATAGATTATGAATAATGGTCGGATCTCGGTGTTGACGTTTCGTAAGATACTTCTTGATTTGCTGTACACATACCCATATCTTATTTATTTTTGGTTAGGATTTTAACCATATCAAAGACATTTAATGTAATAAGGTCAGCTGTTAATAACTGAAACGTTCTACTCGGTTCTCCCACTTTTGACCTCATTACAGTGTTACCAGATCTAGTATAAATTGAGCAAATTTCGGACTTCTAGCATACACATCTATTTAGCATGATCCTAACACAGTTCTGAAACAATTGGCGGAATTCCAGCAAAATTTACAAAATAACGTTAACATAGACTGAAATTTGAGTGGAATTCAATACAAAAAGATATTAACTCAAACTTTAGACATTTTCTTCCCCCTCAGGCGGCCCCTCATGTGCTGCCCGTGAGTGAGTACCCGTACCCACATGTTTTGGGCACAGGATCCATCAGTCTCGCAAACACATAACTATCAAAGTTGACCAAGGCTTTGTTGACAATTCCAGCGTCAAATGAAGATTGTGAAAGAATTTTTCGTGTGTGAACACACAGACAGAAGAATTAGGCTTAGTCAAAGATCACTCACAAATGAGATAATAAGTGAATAGGCCATCAAGGGCAAAAGAGAATCCTCAAATCATAACCACATCAAATGCGATTATCAAAGTCTTGAACAAAGACATATATGAAGTTGAACACAAGTAATGTGAGCTGCTGATTTTGAGATTTTTTCTTTTTTTCTTTTCTTTTTTTTTCCATTTAGAAATATAGAGAATCGAAGGAGAGTTGCCATCTTCTTTTGCTATTGTTTCTTCATAGGAAGCAATTCAACCCTCCCTGAGGCATCTTTCATACAGTGGTTCTCCGCCACCCACCCAACACCCCCACCCCCGGCACAAGAGGCAGTCTCATCACCGCAGGTATAGCGGACGGAAACCGCCGATACTGCGGTCGCCTCATAGAGACCGATTACCTTTTTCTTGCAAACAGTCAGCACTGAACAGTTTTATAGACTATGAATGTGAGAAATTAAATCAATTTTAGTAATGAATGTCTATACAACTAGATTTGTGTATTAATTTAGTCGAATATGGTACTAATCTAAAGCCAATCTTTATAAAATGACTTTGCTCACAGTACTTCTTCAAGTTTTCAAACCTGTAATAGCATGACATTGTCAAACTACTCTTTTTCCTGAGAATTCTTTGAAAAGTTCCCCTTTCCCCCCACCCCCAAAAGAAACAAAATTAATGGTAGTTATGTCTGTTCCGATGGTGAGTTTTTTTTAGGATAAAATCAGAACGAACCGGAAAAAAAATGCTAGAGTATTAATTATCATAATATTCAGGGACTTCTCACGTTGCCGTAAACAGACAATTTAATGAACGGGGTGAAGGAGAGAGACAGAGAGACAGGCAAAAGACATCCAAACAGACAGTGAGACAAACAAGACAAGGAAAAGACGACTCCACTTGGAGTTGGGTCTTGAGTCACAGGTGAAGTTCGTCTGTTGTCTCGACGAACATAGAAGGAATCAAGTGAGACTTCAATAACCTTTCTCGTGTTTTCTTCTCTTTACAAAATTTGTTAATTTATTGAACAGATAACATTCACTCAAGTAACAATAAGATGCTGCTGTTCATGAATATTGCAGGCTCTCTCTCTCTCTCTCTCTCTCTCTCTCCTTCTCTCCTCTCTCTCTCTCTCTCTCATAAATTACATCAATATCCTTCCCTGCTACGATCCTTCATAGCTCAATAATGGCGTCTCCTTCCTGGGAAGTCCTTCTCTACTAAGGCCTATCTTCCAGTACTCTAACTGGAGCCACTCCAGAATTACAGCAAAACTCTGCTTTAGGCTACAGAGGATTCCGCCTTTTAGATCAATCAAGTCTTATTAAAATTAACTGTTATGACCTTAGTGAGGAAAAGATCATATTTATCAATAGATTTTAACAGTTCGTTCAATGAGTCGCTTGAGATGGAAGACAAAAGATGAGGTTCTCGTTTTTGCCAAGTTTGAGATGGTACAAGAGAGCCATTTATCTTATTATCTTCATATTAATAAGAACGATTTTGGAGCCTGATTTTAATTGGAAATATTAAAGTATAAAAAACTATATATAATATATATATAGTGATTAAAACTACTTTCATTACATAGATTGTTATAAAATTTTCAAATGAATGATAAATAATGGGCGCATCTCAGTGTGTGTGTGGGAACAGTAAGTTAAACAATACGTCCGTATCCTATAGTAATTAACTATTTTTGGTTAAATATAACCTTAACGATTTCTAACGTAACTAGGAAACGAAATGTACATTTAACATGATGATATCAATTGCCCTTACATTTGCCATTATTCATTTTTGTCACTTTAGCTATTTTTTCCATTTACAGAAAAAGGATTCAAAGAGAGTTTGAAAATATTGAATAATTCTTCTTCCTATGTTCATTCTACTATATTGTATGTCCGCTCCTGAACCATTTCCAGCCTCTCTCTCTCCTGAGTTCTGATTGTTTTATCTCTTTATAGTTCCGTACAATATGATTATTATAGGTAGATCTATATAACTATTCCGCTGCTAGCTAGACTATGGCAGTTACCGTTTTTCTATGCAGTTTTACCTCCTGAACAAGAATTTAAAGTAATATTTATTCGGCCGACTGTAATTTACCTTTGAACTCTATCCTACAGTAAGGGGGACTGATGGGAATGCGGGGTTTTGGGTGGGGTAAAACATTTGGGGGAAGGTTTTGCTGTGTTATTTCCCCTTATTTAGGACATTTGAAATACGAAATACAAGCGATTAAAAAAAACCGACAGTGGGGCCGTTTCACAGGCAAAGTCTACCTGCATTTATATGATTTTCATATGAACGATAAATAATGGACGGATCTCGGTGTCTGCTGGTGATGAAACATTTAAAATTCCTGATATCAAGCACAAAAACTGCTATTTTTGGTTATATCCCATAGCTTACTATAAGCATAGCACACACATTAAAAGCTGAAGTATTGTATTCTGCTTGTTGACTTCCCCTTCTATCTATTGAATATTACTTTTACTTTTCTCCGTTTCCAGGAAAAAGATCAAAAGAGTTTCAGGATGAAAGAATGAAGATGTTTCCTCTCTTCCTTTCAATGCACAATTCTAGTATTTTAATTTTTCCACTGCATCGTTCTCCATCCGTTGCTGAACCATTTCTCTCTCTCTCTCTCTCTCTCTCTCTCTCTCTCTCTCTCCTGCTTACATCAATCCTTCCCTGCTACGATCCTTCATAGCTCAGTAATGGTGTCTCCTTCCTAGGAAGTCCTTCACCACTTAGGCCTATCTTCCATTACTCATTACAGCAAAACTCTGCTTTAGGCTACAGAGGATTCCGCCTTTTAGATCAATCAAGTCTTCTTATAATTATTATGACCTTAGTGAGGAAAGGATCATATTTATCAATTAATCTTTGCAGTTCGTTCAATGAGTCGCTTGAGATGAAAGACAACAAAAGAAGACGAGGTTCTCGTTTTTGCCAAATTTGAGATGGTATAAGAGAGCCATTTACCTAATTATCTTCATATTTTTTTAGAACAATGTTGTAGTATAATTTTAATTGGAAATATTAACGTGGTAAAGAAATATGCATAATTTATATAAATTAGCAAAGAAAACAACATTAATGCATAGATTCTTATACAATTTTCAAATTAATGATTAACAATGGAGGGATATCGTTGTGTAGCAAAATGTATCTTGAATTCATTGAACTGACAAATCCACGGGATCAAAAATAGTCGACAAATTCGAGACTGAAGCGACAAGAATTCCAGTCACGAATCCCACGAGACGAAAGACTGAAATGAAAACTCATATCGACTGCAAACTATTCCTTTTTATCCACTCTTGCGTTGGTATATAAGGACCATCAGGGTGGTTAAGGTATGTTGTTACTTGGATGACTCAAGAAATTTCCATATAGGCTACTCTGGTGAGAAGTGGCTCGAATAAAAAAAACAAGTATGAGTGACACACTGGATATATTAGTTCCTTTATACATCTGGTGGTCTATCATTTTCCCCCAAAGTCTTCATATCATAACCTGTCAATTGCTATCATAATTGCCTTTATAAAATTATATTTATAGGTCTTGGTATTTGCGATTTATAATTTCATGACTTTATAGATGGATTGTGTAAATCCAAAGTGTATTTCCACTCAAATAACGTTCTGAAATTGACACCTAATAATGATCTACCATGAACAAAAGTAGGATCCCAACAAGCGCCTGCACAGCCACACCTGAATGGAACAAAGGTTGATGATTATGGTTAATAAGGACTGAATATGATTTTTACCTTTGCTATTTTTACTGCTCTGTTACTATACTATTTTTCTATTTGTTTAACATCGACTCAGTTCACTGGTAATGTGAACTATTATTCATATATCAGTAACATATTGTCTACAGTACTGATTAGAAAATATGAACATTGGCATCCAATAGCTCTACCATTCACATCCGTCGTTACAAGACAAACAGGCTTCATTGCTGTGTTACCAGACCATTATCATGAAACAGAAGGGGACGGGGTAAAGGAACACTTTGAGGAAACTGTACCATCCGGCAATATGAATCCATGGTCAAGAGAATTATTTTTAAAAAGCTTAACTAGATGTAGAGCATCCGCAAATACGTATAGTATTTGCTGTTGTCCATTGGATTAATAAAGGACCTACCTCGTCGTAGTTTAAGGCGAGGTTGAGTTGATTTCACGCTCTCGACCTGGCAGAAGCTTATTTTGGGTCAGCGCTGACAAGACCTCCTAACCTCTTTGGACCTTGAGTTGAACAATATTAGCAAAATAGTAAATGAAAGAACAAAGCTTTTCACAATAAAACTTAGCACAAATGATTAACAAAATCATTCGTCATTACGGTGATACACAGCTAACTTGATGTAGAGGGAGGTAGCGTTTATATTTTTTATGAATAATGAATGAATGTTTTTAAGTTATCGTGCGTCGTGGTATTGTTGAGGAGAGAAGAAGAGACAGTAAAATCTTTACTATAATATGTACGTAAAAGCAGTACCAAATTACATAAAAAATTATATTTCACTATAAATTTAGCAATGATAAAACATGAAAACAAATGCAACATGGTAAAAAAACGCTTGCTCGAGTCGGTGCGCTGAGAGAGAGAGAGAGAGAGAGAGAGAGAGAGAGAGAGAGAGAGAGAGAGAGAGAACTGGTCTGGTTCCTATTGACTCATTAGTTGATCTGGGATGATTATTCCCCCATTTCTTTCACTCACACTCGATCTGCCCAAATCACTTATTTTTGTTACGGTAAAATACCAAACTATACTCTGAATTTTGTCCATCTGTCCATCTGACTGTGGTGTTTGCGCATGGTAACACTGCGTCCCGGGCTTTAAATAATATCCTATTTCGAATATTAACGGTGTAATTCTCATACAGTAAATTATTAAAATACTTTTCAGTTGCAAATGTACACCCAGATATCCTTTTATTTACCTAAAACTTAGACATAGCGTAACTATTTAAAGTCCGGGACGCAGTGTTACCATGCGCAACCACCACAGGCGGATGGACAGATGGAAAAAAACAGAGTATAGTGATAATTGCTTTTTACGATATTTTGACTACTGTAAAAGTAACTCAGCTCTGTAATAAACAAACTGGCGCCGCTTTCAGCTTCTGCATGCCTTCGATTGCTTGTTTAAACGGCTTCCTTGTGAAAAGTTATTTTATTTCTCTTTCCTTTTCTTGCATTCTTGACTTATTACTTATTTGTTTGTAAAATCCTCATGTTTGTTTTAAAAGTCTGCCGTTTGCCAACAGTAAGTTGATGTATTGTGGCATTATTAATATATTTCGTGCACTTAAGAACCAAGTGTAAACACTCTCTCTCTCTCTCTCTCTCTCGCTCTCTCTCTCTCTCGCTCTCTCTCTCTCTCGCTCTCTCTGACACAATCGGACACACACACACTATCGATTCCTTTAATTATCTTTGTACCTAATGTGAATGAAATGTATTTTGTTATCAACCTTTGCATACTGCAATCAATTCGGTTTGCTCAAAGGGTTCCCGTCTCTCCTCCCCCCACCCCCCAGCCGGCCGGCGCCATTTTTACCAAACAGTTCGTAAATCGTACACAGAAAAAATAAAATTTAGAAAATTTTACTTCATATAACGTACAGTTTCATTACTTTACACTCTTGATTTAACTTTTGAACACATTAATAATAGAAAAAATGTGAAAAGGTGGACTTTTTGGGTTGGCTGGAACGAATGATCCTGATTCCCTTTATTTCTTATGGGGATATTTTTCATATTTCGAACAAATCGAACTTCGAATAGTCTTCTGGAACGGATTAAGTTCGAAATACGAGGTACTTCTTTCATGATCTTTAAAATCAAAAGTTATCTTTATTTTAGAGATTAGTTTTCCTTCAGACTTCAGACAGCATAAACTAAAAGAATCTGATTTCATGTCCTCACAGAAAAGGGATAAATACTATTGGCTTCGTGCATGTTTCCCCCTGCAATATCATTCTATCTCTCCCACATGCTAAAAAATTTTGATCAATCAGTTTCTTACATTGCAATACCTGGAATATTCTGATTTATTCACTCTTGTCACAATAGTCAGATGTGCCAATATTAACCTTATCACTAAAAAGTAGGCTAACCACACCAGATTGTCAGTGGGCTCACTTGAAAACTGGAACATGATCAATTTAATAAAGTTGAACTTTTAGGTGGACAAAGAAGAGAGGCAATGGATGAAAAATAAAAGGCAAAGTGTAAAACACTTGGGGTTCGACGGGACACTAACCAACCTTGTACCAAATATACGTAACTGAGTGTAAGGCCTTAATCACTAAAGGGATGTGAACTTATATAAACTCCCAGGGACTGGCTCCAATGATGGCAGAAACACACCGTAATTCTGTTAAAACTAGTAACTACCAGAAATATCAGGTGGAAACAAAAGGTTGACACACTTTCAAAGCTGATCTCCCATGCTGATCAGTACCATGTGGACATGCCAGTCTTTGTTTACCACTGAAGTCCATCAATAAAACAAAATACGGATTGTACTAAGTGGACTGTACTTACTACTTCAAACAGATATCTTCAATGCTAAAAATATTTCCTGGAAACTTCATTTTATATACTGAAAATTTCATGGACGTTTCTCACAAGAATACTGCTAAGCCTACATTGTTAATGTCTACAAAAAAAGACCACAAAACAAATTATGGACAATGATGATGTAGCCAAATTTAATTTCCTTGTGAAAAATGAATCAAATGACAGTGTTCAATTCAAAGACAATAACATCACATATGTTGTTTGTACATACTTTGGCCTTGTACGTATATACTTTTAATACTACATATTACTTAGGTTTGAAATTGTTTTATCGTATACGAAGAGACGTAAGGAAACAAAAGGTGAAAAACCATATCCAAAATTACCTTTCTTGTTTAAAACCAGGTTTATTATAATTTATCCAAGCTTTATAAATTACTGTAGCTATCTAAACTACAAAACACAACTTTTTTAAAACTACAATCACAAAGAATAAAAAAAATTACCAATTTAATGGTTGCAGCAATAAAAATGCCAAAATACAAATATTCAATTACAAAAACAATACACAAGTATAACATTGGTAACTACATAATAACAGCAACCCTGATAAATTTTCTAAGGTTTCTAAAATGGTAAACTAAAAGCCTGTCTCAAGCCACCACGAAAATTTATGAAAAGATTCCACCACCTTTCAGAAAAAGAGACCCAGAAAACTGCCTATGTTATCATCATTATTTAGTAATAATTCAACCAGACAACCAAGTCCCTTTTTCTGAGCTCTCACAGGGCTAGCTGGAAGATGTGTTCATTCGACGGATAAAAATTTGAGCCAAACAAAAAGTAGCTGCAAAATAAATTGAAATGGAACTGATGAAAAGTTAAATGAATAACAAAATGTAAGCTATAAACCTAAATACCAGGAAACCTTCACCCATTCAGCGTTTATGGCTGAAATGAGGAAACTGGAGTGCAGTTAGGCAAAAAGATACAGAGATCAAGAAAATGAACAAAATGGAGAAACTGGAAGGCAAGATAAGGAAAAGGAAGCAGGAATGGAAGGCATGTAACAAGATGACAGTGGGTGTAGCTATCGGCAGAAGGGATACTGCATACTCTTCAATCAAGCCTGCAATGTAGGTGTGAGAAAAGGAAGACAGAACAGAATACTGTGTCAGGCAAGATAAATAAAATTATGGTAAGCTTCTCATGAACTACTCTACGGGCATGCACAACATTTTCAGGAATTTACTCAAATGTTAACAACAAAATATGGAGTACCCACAAAATATATATATACTACATAATCTGATAGTACTTTGATAGAAGACAGTGGAGGAGAAGGCGCATCAGGCAACCGACCCCTTAATGTAGGGATAACGGTAGGAAAGGAGAATAATAATATAATCTGATAGTACTACTTTCTAAAGATGCTTACAAATTGTCATTGAGGCAAAGTTATAGTCACGTTTTTCCTGGAATAAGAAAGTAAACAATAATTATCTCGGCAAAATGGGATACAAGTTTACTTTCTTTCAAATCAATTTTCTGAGCTTACTTATCTTGAAGGGTGAGAAACACTTCAAAATCTTATGGGTTGTTTCTTAAAGTGTTCACAGACATCATTGGCTGAAATGAAAAAATTAATTTGTGTTACAAAGATAAATAATCTAATGCAGTAACTGAATATAAGAATTTCAAATACAATAGACTACATCATTATAAAGTATTCATTTTCATATTAACGATCACAGAATCCATGATGACACAAAACATCCTATAACCTGTAAGTTTAGCAGTTAGACTGGCTACACTAACTTAGCTACTTTAAGCAGCGAAGTAATGATTTGGAATTGATGATCCACTTGGTTTGTATGTAACAACCAAAATTTTTTTAAAATATCAAATATTCACACAAATCAGTCTCCAGAATTTTGGTCCCAGCTCAGCAGCCAGCTACTCAACTTCAGGAGGAGGAAATAAACTCCTGAGCTCAGTTGCTCTGGCAGACTATTTTTTCATTACCTATCATGTTCACATTCTTAAAAAATAAATAAGTTATAAGATTTCAAAAGAGTGCAGTTACACACACTAATAAAAAAAAATGTACACATATCAATTACAAATATATCAATTACTTCATCACTTCATCCATTATATTCTCAAACTGTTCAGCAGAGATCCATCCCAAATGGGGTTATCACTGGTGAAGAAGTTCACACAGTGGCTGATGTTGAACCTTTTTAGTTCTAGTTTCCATCAGATGGATCTACTTTAATTATTACTTTAGGTAACAATACTACCACTGTGTTGTATCATGAGACTAAAAGCAAAACTAGTGCATTGCAGATACTTTTAGCCAAAGGCCCCACTGCTGATTAATGTGGTTGACAACTGCAAAGCATTTGCCAGGGCATACCGTTGTAAAAAAAACTTTGCAAAATCTTTAAAACATGCCGTATATATGTCTTAAGGAAGACTAAAAGAAATAACTGGAGAAGACACACTGAGGAAACTGATCCCCTTAGTTCAAGGATAGCAGTGGGTATGAAGAAGAATTCATGTTATTCCAACCTTTCAGTAAAGTATTGAAGGGGTAATAGTTGCAATAGGAACCTCTGGAATCGGCTCAACTAAGAAAACATCCTTTAAGTGGGGTCTACTTAGTATGTACATTGTATAGGGGTACAGGTCAGCCATATCTCACACCACCTAATCAGATCCATTACAAAGAGAAATTAGAGATTCAAATCAAACTGAGCTAATCACAGTAATTGAAGTTTCCATTTAATTTCAGAAATTGCTTATTCCATGGTAAGCTCATGTCAGCACACTGAAGTCAATGTTCACCTTTAAGGACACATGAGGGCAGATAAGAATTTGCATAATATTTAGAGAGATTGACTTTATCATAAGGAATCTAAAGGGGTTTTCCATACAGTTGACCCTCTGTTCATCAAATAAAAAAACTTATGTTCAGGACACACCACCATTCTTACTGTAGAGTGCGCGGCACAGCACCATTCTTATTGCAAGAAGTGCAAAATTAAATTTTGTCTCTCAACTAATACTTGCAGCACAACACAATGTTCATACCATATTATGCATTGCGGAAAATTTTCACCAAAAAGAACTTACCAGATACAAAAATATGATGCAGGTGAGGACAAGTGGTTTCACCTGATTGAGGTTCTCCATCTTACTATTCAGATATAAGAGCATATCTGACAAAATATTAGTTCACTTACATTAACCTGTTCTCTCCCTCTAAACCCATCCACTAGTCGTTTAACAATCATGAAAAGGCTTTCTGGGTTTTCTAGGAAAAAACACATACTACTTATTCATCTTCTAACGAGAACTGAATACTAGTAAAGTCAAACTAATATACATTAAAAACTTTACACATTGTACTTACATCTGTTTTTGCACTGATGCCCTGCATTCGAGATAATCATGTCGCAGTAAACAATCCCTGGGTTTTCTCCGCAGACTACTCGGTAATGACACATACCACTCTGGATTGCAAGGAGACAAAAACAAGATGCTACAAAATTTTCATGAATATTCATATATATACATATACATATGCTTGTGTACATGAGCGAATACCAGAGGAAAATGAGAGGCAGAAGGTCAGTACCAAACGCTTTCTCGTGTTTATTCACACGTCGTCAGGGCACAACGTGTGAATAAACACGAGAAAGCGCTTGGTACTGACCCTCTGCCTGTCATTTTCCTCTGGTACTCCCTTATAGTATACAGAAGCCATGTGTATCTACTGTGGTTTTTTATGCATATATACATAAAGGCAAATTCCATCATTTATACATTCATCACATCCCATATCTTAGTGAATCAGTGATATGTACAAACATAAATGAACTGATTAACAAAGGTACAGAGCATGATAAATGTATAAATAAAGGCATTTGCCATAACATATGCATGTATGTATATGCTTGTGTATACTTATTTATATACAGTACATATATAAATATACATAAATATATGCATATATATGCATATATATAAAGTATACATATATAGGTATATATGTATAAATATATAAGATCCCACGCTAGAGGTTGCAAGACATCGAAAAAATACGACAACTTCAAAATAATTGGCCAAGCCTAGGAACCTGGAGAACTGCTTTTCTTGGAAAGTCTATACATAAAAAGAATTGTACCTACGTTAAATTGCCAATCATCGGCTGCTCCCCTGTTCATAGCATAACTGGCTTGTTTGTTTATATTTGTCTGCCTTCTTTTCTGTTCTTGTGTATTCTTTTAGCGTGTTTGTCTGTGTCATTTTGAGAGGTGCGCCTTGCTCTTCATTTTAAGTTTGTTTTTTTCCTTTTTTTCTCTTATTGAGTTTAGTTTTTTTAAGGATCATTTTAAGCTTTCTTGGTTTTTAATGTGTAAATGTATTCAAGTGTGATTCAGTATTTAAGTTTAACTTAGTTTCCATCTTAAGTTTTCTTATGCCTCATGTATGTTTCTTTTAATTATGTGCTCAGATGCTCCTTTTTTATATAGATGTCCTGTTGATGTGGCCATGGGTCAAGAAACGCGTTGGCAATAAATGTATCTAATGGATGTGTATATGTTCCTGCGGCCTTCTCCTGCCTACTATAGATATATACATATATGTATTTTTATATACAAGTATGTATATAAAAATACATATACAGGCAGCCGCCGGGTTATGACGGGTTCGGCTTACGACATTCCGAGGTTAAGGCCCTTTTCAATTATATTCATCAGAAATTATTTCCAGGGTTACGACGGATGTTACAGGGTTACGACACCTACAAACGCTGATCTGGCAGAAGAATATGATACCAAAAATGCTAAATAATCAATATTTGAAGGTTTTTTTATGAAAATGCAATAAGAATGCAGTTTACATCGTTTATAATGCACCCAAAGCATTAAAAGTAAGGTTTTCTGAGGACTTTTTATGATGTTCCGGCTTACGACGATTTTCAGCTTACGACGTGTCTCAAGAACAGAACCCCCATCGTAACCCGGGGACTGCCTGTATATGCATATATATGCACATAAAATATATACACAAACAAACAAATAACGCCAATGTTGTAGGAATACTGTACTGAAAGAAAAATACAGCAAAGTTACACTTACGGTAGTTCTATTACCGACGCAAGGTGCACTGGGGTAACAGTAGCCTTGTGGAGAAGATGAGAGTCTCTTGCAATCGGCACTTTCCTGGATGGTCACTTGACCACAGGCTTGGCCACCAGCCGACTTGGGAATACAGATGTCTAGGGCATCATCGAACACAGTGCCCGGGGCGCACTCAAAGAACTGCTTTTGGTAGTACCCCTTAACCATGTTGTTCTCACACCTGTAAGAATTGAATAATAATAGAATAAAAAGTGGAATTTACGCCAGGCCAGGCGCTCTTACCTATGATGAGGTCATAGTTAGGAGACAGTGGTAATGTAAGATGGAAATAAGAGAATATGAATGGAGGTACAGTAAAAGTAAAGAAAGGGGTTGCAGCTGGGGTCCAAAGGGGCACTGCAGAGAACCTTAAGTAATGCCTACAGTGCTCCACATGAGGTGCACTGACAGCACTACCCCGCTACAGAGCTCACGCCTGTCGGAATTAAATATCAATAGAAGAGCCTACCGTTAGAGTTAACCGGTTGTCTTAATCGTTATCATTATCAATATTTAGTTTAGGGGCACACAGTGACTGTAGTATAACCTAACACGACCAACAAGTCCAAAGTGAGAGAGAGAGAGAGAGAGAGAGAGAGAGGAGAGAGAAGAGAAGAGAGAAGACCGAGAGAAGAGACGAGAGAGAGAGAGACTTCAAAATATCCATGACATCAGAATTCTTCTAAACCTTTCAGTCTTAAAATCACTTAAGTCTTTAACTAATAACATTGAACAAATGCAATACTAAATATATCATAGTTTTATTCAGATATTCTAAAATCGATGCTGTTTTCTATATAAACAAATCTCGGATAACAGTCAAGATTGTTCGGTACCTAAAAGACCCGCAAAAAAACTCTAAACGAAATAAAAGTTCAAATTCTGAACTAACTTTCTCTTCACCTGTAAATGAAAAATGAAAACATCTGGAATATTTGGAAATACGAAAATACACATCAGTATAATGGAAAACAACAAAATACTCAGCAAATACCAGCTATCACAGATACTCTGTACATTTATCCTGTACTGCAGTCTGTCAAGCCAACATTGATGACAAAAACCGGAAATCTGGCCAAAGAATTCATCTGAGGCTACGTGGACACCCATCAATGTCCAAGGAAATCCGACCCTAGCATATCTCCATTTCCATTTGCATAGACGTCGAAGGGGCAGGAATACCTGCAGTGACACGAGACCGCTATATGTTGCAAGCGCGACCTTGCTTGGTCTTTGCAATGTTGCGCTCAGTGTCCCAACAAAGCGAGATCCTTATTTACTGAATTTGTTCTCCTAGATCACCCGGAGAGGGATCTTGACTTAGGAAAATTACTGACCAATCTTCTGATAAAGGGCACAACTTTTTCGTGGATTTAATTCACTTGTCTTTAATCAAATACATTTGGGTCTTTGTCTTCACTATACTGTCCCCCTCCCCCAACCCCCCCACCAACTATGACTGACAAAAGTTATGGCCATTTCAAAGACATCAAATTTCGAAGCTTTAAACATGAATGACATCAACAAAAATACAGACTATATCAGGCACGAAATGATAAAATACCGCAACATACGAAAACAACGGGCTTGTGAAAAATACCCAAGGTCAAACTTGATGTCAATGAACTCGCCTCCTCTACAAGTCACATAAAAAAAAAAAAAAAAAAAATCTTGAATAAGAATTCGACAATCGAGCCGATCCTGCGCGGATGCCAACGTCGCGATCTCTGATGGCTAATCAATCTTCCTTATCAGTCTGGCGTCAGCTCCAGCCAGACTTAAAGAAGATGAGTTGCGGGCTTCCGACAGTGCAATCAAAAGTGGATGTCTGGACAAAACACGCAAAATTGTTACTACTGATAACACTATTATTATAACTGCTGAATCGTAGATGAGCTCCACGCGCAAAAAAAAAAAAAGAAAAAAAAATCGATGCGCATTCCGGATATTTAAAAGTTCTTCCTATCCCATATCTCTTCAAAACACTCTTATTATCGTCCTCTATCCTCTATTCTTTAATAATATCTGGAAATGCTTTAAATAATCTACCCTTTCGCCTAGCCTTCGACGCCTGAGAATACGAACTCAATCCCTCCATTCACGCTAAACTTTTTACGTTAATAGGCGTTTCCAGATTTCTTTCCTTATGTCAATTCATAGGCCGCATTTAGTACTGAACTACTCAAACAGTTCGCCTTAGCAGCTGCGACCCTTTTCTCTCTCACTCGCATTCATAGCCTAAAATTACTTCCAAAAGCTGAAACAACGGCAGCAGACGAATTAAAACGAAAAACAAATGATTTTTGCTACAACAATGGGTAGTGGGAGTCCGCTCTCGCGGGACTAAGCAGTATTTCTCCACTTATTAAAATAGTTTTTCTAGTATCTGCAAAAAATAATAAATAAATAAATAAATAAATAAATAAATAAATAAATAATAAACAAATAAATAAATAACTAACATTAAGGAACCGGCAAATCCCCTTGGCCGTAAACGATTGTCCCTTGAAGCGAACAGCGCTGATTCTGCCGTCTGAATTCCAAACATCGTCCAGACTTGAATAAAAGAAGTCGCCTTGGACGAAGTCGCCTTGGCGGACGAAGTCCGCCGACCCAAGGTCCTCCCCCCCACCCCCTCCCCCTACATCTTTCCCCAAAGGTGTCACCAACGGCCTCCTCGCCGATCATATGCATCTGGAAAATGGCGCCAGGACTTCTACATATATTATTGTACATATAAAAAGTGGCCGAAAGGCTGTTGGACCGATTTATAAAATTACTTGTTACTTGCTTTTACTTGTTGAAAGCTTATCCAGGTCCCGCGCCAATTCCATAGCGCCCACTGGACCCCCATGATCACATTGACGGCTTATTCATCAGATGTATCTGGTCACACTGCAAATTCCACATTCGCTGTTTGACAGCATCACATAGAACCAGGTCTAACGTGTGACCGCTTACTGCAGTAGAGGAATTTATATTAAACGCTTCGACACCTTCACTGGTTGGATCATCCAAACATAGATTAAAATCACCACAGATAAAAACACTCGCTGCAGATGTATCAATCCCGTCCTGCAGTAGGCCTGAGCCGCCTGACTCGTTAAAGAGACATTTACATTTGTTGAGGGAGGTCTATAGACTTCTAAAACGAAAACCATTCTCATACCAGAGTATACGTAGCATTTGCAAAGGGCTTCTTACCCTTGATACAACAGTTTAAAGGACGATATGTGACAAAAACTGGCCCACTCTTTATAAAATGACTAACAACATTCAACAGACCATTTCAAGCGTGTGCGAGACACTCCTCGAAGCACGGTCTAGGTAATATATTAGGTCTGACGACGCGCAGGCTACCTGGCTGGCAGCCCGGGACATGACGTCACGCGAAATACTTTCCTTGTGGGCCAGGTATATAGACAGAAGTTTTGTCAATAATGAAAAGAAAGCTCAAACTTTTACTGTAGAAGAAAGGCTAGCCGTCATATAATGTGATGAAATGAAAATCGCAAAACAGTGGAACATATATAGATTAAATAAACCTTATGGAAGAGTTCAGATTATCATGCTGAAGGGGTCTGACTGCTAAATGGAAACAACTCATCTTTTATCATTTTGACAAATCATGTGTCCAGGAGATGGTGATAGGAATGACTGTGGAAGTAGAGAATATAGGCTACCCCGTAATTGCATATTATGTTCTTGATCTAGTGCCGAATAATCATAAATTATGGCAGGCTTTTGGGATAGACTCACTATAATTAAAACAAGTTGCAATAAAAAAAAATAATCGGATGCAAGTCGAGATGGGAAGCGAATACACTGTGCTCACTTTTGTCAAATTCTGTCGTGGGAAGAAGGAGCGGAAACATGATATACAAATAGCGGTGGGGTTAAAAAAAAAGTTTTAACAAGGCAAGGAGAGATATGAGATATACAAAATCCTTTAAATTGTACACACACCAAAGGGGCCACTGACTTGAAATCCAAGCTTCCCAAGAATACCGGTTTCAACCTCCCACCACTAAAGAGCCCCCAACACTGCAAGCAGTAACGAAAAACAAGCGGTAATACTTGGTCAAAAGATTTCTCATTGCTTCCTGTGTATCATTAGCATTAGGTTTAGACGTGGGTATTGCAGCTGACCTTACTTGTAGAACCAAGAACAGTTACTGGGATGTCTGAAGCTTCCATTAGCTATGCAGGGGGTATTCGCCGTAAGAATGTAGGACGGGTATCGTTGATCTGGAAAGGGAGGAGAAAGAATGCATTCTTGAGCAGATTGTCTTTAGCCAAATTATGATAAATATTAATTAAAAATCGATCGAAATCAGCTGGCACCTTCGGTTACAAAACACTTACGTCAACTAATGAGTTATCTGGCGTCACGACTGCAAGTCACTATAACGCCTACCTAGCTGTACTCAGGATCTTTTTATGATTCCGATTTTTATTAAACAAAAAAATAAAAAAAACCTACAGGAGGTTGGTTTAGATAATGATACGACAGTCTCAGCTAAACTCTAACAGCTGAATCAAGGAGGAGACCCGTGAGCAACTAACTTCCAAATTTCACACCTGGTTCTATTACCAGCCTACGACAGGCTACAGATCTTTGTATATTAACCATCGCTGCTATTAGTCATCAATTTTACATTATTGGGACATCAAAATTTCTCTTAAAAGTAAACCAGGTTGCAATAAATGAATTAATTCAAACAACTTTGCTCCGATTCAACTCGTTTATTTTTGGCCTAATCTTGCTTTCTAATCAACTCTCTCCCACCCCCTCCCCACCCCTAAACCCGTCCTTACCAGATCATCCCCCGAAAAAAAATAAAAAAAAATAAATAAAATTAGTAAATAAAATAAATATGTAAGAATCCTCCTCCCAGCATGTGTTATTTTCATACACAAAATACAAAATGGTCGAGAACCGGCATCTCTTTCAGGGAAAGAAATTCGTCTGTGGCTTTCTTCCTGGAAAAGTCCCGCCCTTCTCTTTCATCCATATTCTTCTCCGTTTTCTTCGGCCCTGGGCTAGAAAAGGGTAGGTACTTGGCTGCAGGTCCCACTGGGCTTTATACGTATGAAGATGTTATCTACCGATGCTAATTATCAGTCTTCAGATTTCTCCTCTTTCACTCCTGGATAATAATGAAATGTGGGGGAGAGAGAGAGAGAGAGAGAGAGAAGAGAGAGAGAGAGAGAGAGAGAGAGAGATGGAAAACTATGACCCATCCAATTTCTGAAGACAGGGGAACATTGCCATCGACCTAAAATGATATGCTACACAGTACCGTGACACGATGACAATCATGTTCCCCAAGCGCCTCAGCGGCGTGGTTGGTATGGTATTAGCGTCCCACCTCGGTGGTCGCTGGTTCGATTCTCAGCCATTCCAGTGAGGAGTGAGAGGTGTATATTTCTGGTGATAGAAGTTCACTCTCGACGTGATTCGAAGTCACGTAAAGCCGTTGGTCCCGTTGCTGAATAACCGCTGGTTCCATGCAACGTAAAAGCACCATACAAACAAAAACAATCATGTTCCACTATTATTTGCCCTTCAATTACGCCATGATTGACTCTCCTAACTGCTTGCTTTCAGTTGCTTTATGACCCGCTGTCTTTTACATCTCAGGCAACGTTAAATGAATATTTAAATCTAGAAATTAATATTTTGACCACTTTGGCATGTGCTAGTCTCCTCACGAGTCATTTAATGATCATAATAAATAAACAAATAAAAGTATATACTGGGCATATTAATAATAACAAAACATGCATCAAACGAAAGGGTAGTAACAGCTTACCTTTGAGAAGAATTGTATAAGTTAGCGAGGCTGCAAACAGTGCAAACAGTGCTCGAGTTGACAAGTGCATCATCTGCAAGACAATGTAGATACATGTATAGATTCAAGTTATTTACGTACACACTATTATATAAAGGTATAAGCCACGAAGGCAAAATAAACAACGGAGTTTCTGCAAGATCTTTCGACTCGACGTCCTTTACTTAGCAGTTTATCTGCTGAGTAAAGAACGTCGATTCAAAAGATCTTGCAGAAACTCCGTTGTTTGTTTTTCTTTCGTGGCTTATACCTTTAGTTATGGATTTATCACGTTCCAAACTTTCGTGATTCAGTTATACACACACTATTATATGTATACAAGTACATTATACAGAGTTTACATTCTGCGCTGTAATATGTGCCGGTTACTTGAACGTGAAAGAACAGGCGAGATTTCTGTTACGGGGCGAATGGTGACCTAAAAGTAGCAATTGAAGTAGGATCAACGTGACCTATATTCTTTTTTTTCTGTGGCCCCTTTCCCTCAATTTATATTGTCCCCTTCAAATTTGGCCTAAGGCCCAAGCTGAGAAACAGTGGCCTAGTACACAGAAGTAGGAAGAGGTTTACCAATACTCCTGGTTTAAAAGTCCATTTGAATTTTGGCTGACGCAATAAATAAAGAACTCGGTCTCCACATCAATGACTTCAAAGAGCAAAACATACTTGTAGCTCCAAGTTGATGAAACTAGGAACTGGCGATACAGGAAAAAATTAAAATATCCTGATTCTATACTAGACAATCCATTCATTGCGGTAAAAAAAAAAAAACTACTATGATGAGAACATGAAATACACAACCTGCTTGTACTCACAACTATAATAAAGAACGCGTATGCGTCTGCAAAATCCTGTGCAAAACGTTGACAATCTTTGTACGGTTCAAACGGGATTACCACTGGAAGACAGAATAAAACAGCATAAAAACGGACAATATACACACAAGAGAGTAGTGAAATTTTCCATTTTGTTACATGGCAGCCGTGGAGTGGATCAATTAGAACCATCAGCATCAACAGAAATATGTGAAATGTCTAGATTTTAAATAGGAAGTTTACTTGGTCTACATGCATAGAATATATATATATATATATATATATATATATATATATATATATATATATATATATATCTATATATATATATATATACATATATATATATAATATTATAATATATATGGAATATGTATTATTGTAAGCATGAGATCGGCATTGTCAAGGGGTAACTGACTGGTGTTTTCTGCTATCAAAATCGTTGTAACTGTCATAAAATATGCAACTTTCTAACCGTCATTATAGAAGTAAAACCATGGTATTCAATACCCTTCATTACACCATGAAATAAACAGTATCACATCTGTAAGTATACACCTTAAATCCCCAAATTCCAACCTACACTTATACACCTCCCAACGACAAAGCAAGACCCATAATTTCATAGTAAAACAGCAAAAAAAAGCGTGTCTTTACACATTACAATAACGACGTCACGTCTGCATCTACACCTCACACAAACACAAGCAAATCAAGACACATATGTAAAAAAAAAAAAAGGGGGGGGGCAAAAACCACAGAAAGCCAACCTTCACGAAGAAAAGGAAGTATCCCTTACAGGCCTCAAGTCTCAGCAGCTCCCTACGAAAGACAAACCTGCTCTGAGGTCACCAACGGGTGAGCAAGGTATATATATAGAAAGAGAGAGAGAGAGAGTGACCTGCGCACAGCTTAAAAGTGGAACAAGTGGACGATCACCCCTGCTCGGCCAGGACATCACAGCAACCGACAAACGAGCAAATAGAAAAGAAAATAAAGGTTGTGCAGTTCAACAACCTCTCTCTCTCTCTCTCTCTCTCTCTCTCTCTCTCTCTAGTAAGAAAATAACCGAACAATTGAACTTTAATAATAATAATAATAATAATAATAATAATAATAATAATATAATAATAAAATATGCAGGTGACTGCATCAGCTGCATTCAATTCACGTACACTATCTTGGTAAGTCGAGTATATTTTAGTCTAGGGCTAGCCCGAATGATTAGATTACATAATGAATGCAGCTTTCAATAATAATAATAATAATAATAATAATAATAATAATAATAAATGCATTTCCAAACGTTATCGGACCGGCCATCCACGTCCCTATTATCAGAAGATAGTTACTACGATAATACATGCACCGCTAAGTGTTTTTATAAACAGGTGATAACAGAATACTAATGAGAGAGAGAGAGAGAGAGAGAGAGAGAGAGAGAGAGAGAGAGAGAGAATTTACTCACCACTGTAAGAAAAATTGCCACTATCCTATGGTTCTAAGGAGTCTATAGTGGCTCGTTTGAACAGCTGTGTAACGTTATGTCCAACCACAAGAAAAATGACATTTTTATTATAAAATAAATTTTTAAATATACTTACCTGGCAGTTAAATACATAGCTATATTCTCTGGCGTCATGACGTCACGACAGATTTTCAAAAACTCGCGGCAATCGCCGACAGTTGGTCAGGTGATCGTTATCTGTACGCCCTCTAGATAGTTACCTGGAACCTCAGATTTTCTCGCCCTCTAGTCTCCTGAGGGGAGGTGGGTGGGTTTCTGATTGTATATAACTGCCAGGTAAGTATATTTAAAAATTTATTTTATAATAAAAATGTCATTTTTAAATATGCAACTGACCTGTCAGTTATATACATAGCTGATTGACACCTTTGGAGGAGGGTCAGAGACAGCAACATCGTTGTTAAACAACTACATGTAAGGTAACTCTTGACTCTTACCTGCTAAGGGAGCTGACTTCAAAAGTACTGCCTCTTTTCGTCTGCTCTCCTTAGGAGCTCCAGCTTAGGGATGTGACCTGTTTAGCTGAAGAGCTCAAAGGGGTTTGTCGACGGGACGTGACTTCTATGCGACCTAACCACCTATGCCCTTGATATGGGCTTAAACAGGCAATAGACCACCTAACCATCCAATACTCACATTACAAGAAATTAAAAGACACTTACACTACTATGAGATTCAGGGTCTCTGTAACACGGTTTTTTGGACTTTGCTCTTTTTCAAAGCATCGGATGTAGCTGAAAGTTGACATATGTATATTTTACAACCACACACAAATTTTGTCAGCATTATCAATAACCTAAACCCGATAGTTTTAATTTTTATAGAGTAAAAATGTTCTAGCCGACGCCATGGCCAATGATTACGAGCCAAGAGTCGAAAAACATTCATTACGTAAGCAAGGTAAACAAACGCCTTTGACTAAATTTGTTGCAACGCGCCCATCCACCAGACAGAAATTCCATCGGCTCTGAAACCCAAAGACTTTATGAATGGCGGAACGATACAAAGATGTGGGTGGGGTATCAGTGCTAGCATAGTAATACTACTGTAGCAGTAGTGCCGCAACTGTATAGCAGTAATATACATGAATTCAACGTTTAGGCCAACTGCTGGGATCCTTGAGGATCATTTAGCACTTCTTACAACTACTCGAGAAATTAGTTTTTATAGCCAGAAGTTAAATTTTCTAATCCAACAATGCCCATGGTAGCCTTCAGTGTTATCCTGAATTATAACGAGGCCAAAGTGGGTGGAGCCTCATGAAGTCACCATTCTGACGATAATTATTGGTGAAGGTTTAAAGCCAAAATACGGTTCCGGCTATTTTTTTTCAGTAAGTAGGTAGATAGCCAATAAATAAAAATTGCTTGACATTGGATATAGCAGTTATCAAATCAAGCTTGTCTACTATGTTTTTGGTAATTACCAACTATTCCCTACATCTTGTCAATCTGATTGTGACCTATAAAGTAGACTGTAATTTCTTTGGAAACTTATTTTGGGAGTTAGACTAATAATCAAAGTGCTTTTGTATTTATTAACATATTTTGTTGGTTTGTTCATTATGACAATTATCAGTGGAGAGGTTCCAGAATTCATAAAGGTGTACTGCTTTGCTTATATTTAAATTTGTATGTCATTGTTGCCAGAGGTTTAGCCTTCGTTACGTATAGCCAATCATCCATCGAGAAAGAGGGAAGAAATGATGTCATAAGTTACGTAACGAGTGCGTTCGAAACCTTTTCTCTGAGTAAGTTGGCCCGTCTTCAAAAAAGGTCACTTTTACATTATAAGTACCAAATTTATTCAACCTACGTAGTGCAGAATACACTCAAAATTTATGTGTTGATATAATATGTATTCTGAATAAGCGTTATATTTATGAAATGCATAGATAAAAAGTTATTGCGAAAAAACCGTGTTACAGAGGCCCTGAATCTCATAGTAGACTGTTGAAGGTCTCCCCTAGCCTTCAACAGACAACCATAAAAAACATCAAGGGCCTAGCATGTAGGATTAGAGGCATCAACTCCTTCACCTATCACTGAGCCAGTGGCTACGAACGGTCCAAGGGTTCTGCAATCTTCATAGACCGTTTCTATCTGTTTAAGATAGAATGAAGAAAAGACGGAGTTGCTTCTCCAGTACGTTGCTTCTAAGATGGCTTTTAGGGACTGGTTCTTCCTAAAGGCCATTGATGTCGAGACTGCTCGAACTTCATGAGCTTTTACCTTTAGTACCTTGTACAAACCTTCATTGCACTCAATGTGAGCCTCCTTTATCACACTTCTAATAAAGAAGGCCATAGCGTTCTTTGACATGGGTCTCTTGGGGTCTTTGACGGAGCACCATAAATTGTCAAAGGTCCCCCTGACTTCTTTGTATCTTTGCTAATAAACTTGCAGGGCTCTCACCATACAAAGATTCCTTTCTTGCTCCTGGCCTGCAAAGTCTCTAAGGCTAGGAATAGTAAAAGATCTAGGCCAAGGGTTAGCGGGCGTCTCGTTCTTGGCTAACAATCCTAAGGTGGTAGAACAAACTGCTTTGGATTTACTAATTCCCACCTTTTTATCCATCGCGTGAATCTCGCTTACCCTCGTTGCAGTAGTGAGAGCAACCAGAAAAAGCGTCTTCCTGGTTAAGTCCCTGAAAGAGCTTTCCTGGATGGGTTCAAACTTCCTCAACATCAAAAACTTTAACACAACATCTAGGTTCCATCCTGGCACCTGCTCTCTCTCTTGCTTCGAAGTGTCAAAAGATCTAATTAGGTCATGAAAGTCCTGATCTCTAGACAAGTCCAGTCCCCTATGCCTAAAGACTGAAGCCAGCATGCTTCTATATCCCTTAATCGTAGTCGTGGCTAGACCTACTTTAAGCTTCAGATGAAGAAGGAAGTCTGCGATCTGGCTCACAGAGGTGCTGGACGAGGACACCTTCTTCTCTTTACACCAGTTTCTAAACACCTCCCACTTCGACTGGTAGACGTTGATGGTCGACGTCCTCCTCGTTCTGGCGATAGCCTTTGCTGCCTCTCGCAAAAAGCCTCTAGCTCTGAGGAGTTTTTCGACAGTCGAAAGGCAGTTAGATGCAGAGCGAGGGTATTCCTGTGATACCGTTTGAAGTGGGGCTGTTTGAGCAGATCTGGATGTAACAGAAGGGTCCTTGGAACGTCCGCTAGCCAATCTATCACCTCTGTGAACAAGTCTCGCGTTGGCCAGTACAGGGCTATCAGGGTCATTCTGGCTCCTTCGGACTGTGAGAATTTCTTCACCACCTTGTCCAGAATCTTGAAAGGCGGGAAGGCGTAGAGATTCAGTCCTTTCCGGTCCATGAGGAATGCATCCACTGCTATGGCTTGGGGGTCTGGAACCGGAGAGCAAAACATCTGCATTCTTTTCGTCTTGCTTGTCGCAAACAAGTCTATGGAGGGTTGACCCCATAACCCCCATAGACTTTTGCATACCTCCATCTTGACATCTTGAGAGTCCACTCCTTCGGAAGGACTTGGTTCTTTCGACTTAACAGGTCCGCTCTCACATTCAGCTCTCCATGCACAAATCTTGTTCGTAGAACAACATTCCTGTCCTTTGCCCATAACAAGAGATTCCTGGCTGTTTCGTTCAGGGAAAAGGAGTGGGTGCCTCCTTGCTTTTTGACATATGCTAGAGCAGTCACGTTCTCCATGCTCAACTCCACTACCTTGTCCGACACCCACTCTTTGAAGGCTTGCAGAGCTAGAAAGGCTGCCATCAGCTCTTTTTTGTTGATGTGCCACGATTTCTCGGCCTCGTTCCATCGCCCCGAAATCTCTCTGTTCCCTAGTGTCGCCCCCCAGCCTAGGTCGGAGGCGTCTGAGTATAATACTAGCTGTGGGTTCACGTGTTGAAGTGAGACTCCCTCTCCCAGCCTCGCTGGATTCAGCCACCACTTCAAGTCGTTTTTCACCTCCGCTGAAATCGGGAAGGTGTCTGAAAGCTGCTGTTCCTTCCTCTTCCAATTCCTGTTGAGGTAAAATTGCAGAGGTCTGAGGTGCAGTCTTCCCAGGGAGACGAACTGCTCGATCGAGGAAATGGTCCCCAGCAGACTCATCAATTCCCTCACCAAACATTGTTGTCTCCCCAGGAATTCCTGCACTCGAGCCAGGCATCGGTCTTGTCTCTCCTGGGAGGGAGAAGCCCGAAAATCCCGAGAGTTCATCAGAACTCCCAAATAGATGATCGATTGAGAAGGTTCCAGATGAAACTTTTTCATGTTTACAACTAATCCTAGCTCTTCTACTAGGTTTACAGTTATTTCCAGGTCCTCCAGATACTGCTTCCTGGATCTGGCTCTGAGAAGCCAATCGTCTAGATAAAGCGAGATTCGGATTCCCCCTTCGTGCAGCCATTTGGCTACATTCGCCATAATTGCTGTAAAGACTTGAGGTGCTGTGCTGAGCCCGAAGCACAGCGCCCTGAATTGGAATATCTTTCCTTCGAACATGAACCTGAGGTATTTCCGAGGGCTCGGGTGGATGGGGACGTGACGTGAAAGTAAGCATCCTGTAGGTCTAATGAGACCATCCAATCTCCTGGTCTTAACGCCGACAGCACTGATTGTGTTGTTTCCATCGTGAATTTCGTCTTTACGACGAAGGCGTTCAGGGCACTGACGTCCAGGAAGGGTCTCCATCCTCCCGAGCTCTTGGGTACTAAGAAAAGACGATTGTAAAACCCTGGGTTCTCTTGCAGTGATACAGGTTTTATCGCCTTTATTAAGAACATAAACTCTACTTGCTCCTTCAACGGGAGCGTCTTGCTGACGTCTTTGTAACTCGCCGTCAAGTTGAGGGGATCCAATACTGTGGGAGGTTTGGTGGAAAACGGGATCTTGTAGCCCTCCCTCAGGATTTGGAGGGTCCAGTTGTCTGACCCCCTGTCTCTCCAAGCTTCCCAAAACATGGACAGCCTGGCTCCTATCTCTGTCTGGAGGACTTTCACTTTATGGCCTCCTCTTGGAAGGAGGCTTGCTGCCTCTTCTGGAGGACTTCCTAGCAGTTCCTGACGTCCCTCGGGACTGTTTGCCACGAAATGACTGTTGAGGTTGTTTTTCCTCTTTCCCTCTCTTGGCTGCAAACGAGAAAGGCAAAACCCTGCTGGCTGCCTTAGAGATCAGGTCTTGTGTGGTCTTCTGCGTAAGAGAAGTGGCAATATCCCTTACCATATCTTGAGGGAATAGGAATTTAGAAAAAGGGGCAAACAAAAGCTCTGATCTCTGCACTTGCGTGACCCCTTTTGCCGTAAAGGAGCAGAGGAGGGACCTTTTCTTCACAATTCCCGCCATGAAAATAGCTGCTACTTCATTTGTCCCATCTCGTAACGCCTTCTTCATACAAGACATAACGCTTAAGAGACCTGCCACGTCCGGGGAGTCCTTCGCATCCACTTTCTTGGCAAGAGCGCTCAAAGACCAGTCAAGAAAGTTCAGGACCTCAAAAACCCTGAACACGCCCTTCAGCAAATCATCTGACTCTTGCATTGTCCACTGAATCTTCGCCGAAGACATGGCATGTCTACGATTGGCATTAACGATACTGGAAAAATCTGCCTGAGAGGAGGCAGGTACTCCCAGGCCCAGGACTTCTCCAGTTTCACACCAAACACTAGACTTCGACGCCAATCTTACAGGGGGAAAACTGAATGCAGTTTTACCCCGCTCCTTTTTATCCTTCATCCACTCGTCCATCTTCGCGAGAGCAATGGAAAGGACCATCTTCGTAAAAGAAGACTTCTTCTGAGTTCTCCCACAAAGGAACTGGGACAGGGGAGAACGAGGGGCTGTGGGCTTAAAGTCTGCTTCGAAAAGTTCTTGAAAAAGAAGCATAAGGTTCTTATAGTCTGATGGGGGAGCCTGTTCTTTCGTCTCCTCCTCAGAAACTACTTCTAACATTTCTGATGGTTTATCCTTGTCTTGCTCCATGTCGGACGATGTAGCAGTCGCAATAGCTGGGGTGTTGCTGGTATCGATGCGTTCCTTAGAACTCCCGTCAACTGGAACGTCACGCTTACAAGCGTCGGCGTCACGTTCATTCCTTGCACACGCACTGGCGTCATGCTCGGGAGCGTGACACGCGTGCACGTCATGCTTGTGTGCTTTGCGAGCGTCACGCTTGTCTGCTCGCTTCTTGCTGCTGACGCTCAGCGAAGTCTCCATATGTTCCGGAGCGTCATGCTGATGCTTCGGTTCTTGCAGCCTTCCCATCAGTGCTGACAGCTGCCGCTGCATTCCTTGCAGCATATCCTTGGTAGAGGACGAAGATGTCGCGTCCGATTCATCCGCATGATCTCTAACAGGCGGAGCAAATTCAGCTAAGGATTCCTGAGGACGCTGGGGCTTTGAAGGACACCCGTTTGGCGATTCCTCCCAATCAGAAGGCGGATGAGGAGCGTGCAGCGATGGAGCTGCTAAGCTGCAATCTATGCTATCAACCTTGGGAGCGTGAGCAGCAGGAGAGGCGGGAGTCATTACTACGATGCTCTGTTTAGCTGGGGAAGCTTCCGATGATGAAAACCTCTCTGGAGAACTCCAGTGACTGCAACCCGGGAGTTGCTCAACAGATGCGACCACATCACCTCGAGGTGACTTCCTCTTGAGAGGTCGAGAAGACGTGGAGCTCCGCCAACCTCGACGAGGGGAGACGTCGGAGGAGGACAAACCAAAAGCACTTGACACGCCTTTTCTATGGCTGTCTGAAGCAACCTGGGAGGTGTCAACAGGTTTGCTCGAGGGCACGCCCGACCGGATACCAGAGCCTCTCACCTCCCTTCGACTTTTGACTTTACGTCTCCCTTGGGTCTGGGAGCTTGTAATAGGTCTAGGTCTAGGAGCGCGACAGGACCGATCGGACGCACCCTCCACTACACTGACACTAACACTTGATTTGTCAATGACACTGACGTTTGTACAGCACTCCAATTGCACTGACAAATTGTCCAGGTACGATTGCCTTGCTCAGTTAGAGAGGCAATTTGCTGCCCCATTTTCTCAAGTACAGCTTGAATACCTGCAATACCCGAGTCTTTCGCCCCCGACTCGATGACAGGTTTGGGAGCTGCTACCTCTCACTAAGGGTACATTCATTAGGAACAAAAGGAGAAGGAACTATGGGGTTGTCTACTACTTCCTGACTAATAGATGAACGGGAAAGGGAACTCTTGGTTCTTCTAACCCTATCTCTTTCAAGTTTACGGACATACCTGTCCAACTTCTTCCATTCTTTATCACTCAAAATCATGCACTCCTCACATCTATCCTCAATCGTGCAAATACGACCTCTACAACTCATACAAAGTGTGTGGGGATCAAGAGAAGCTTTTGCAAGTCTAACTCTGCACCCACCCTTACTGCAGACTCGATAAACAATTCCAGAGTCCGACATTGGTAAATGAGTAATCCAAAACAAGATCCTAATTCAAGCCAAGTCAATAACAGCGAAAGCCAAAACAATACTTCACCAATTGATGAAATACTCTAGCGAGCAGCGAAAATCCTATCTTAGAGCCAACAACGATAATGTTGCCGGCTCGGGCGACAGAGAAAATCTGAGGTTTCCAGATAACTATCTAGAGGGCATACGGGTAACGATCACCTGACCAACTGTCGGCGATTGCTGCGAGTTTTTGAAAATCTGTCGTGACGACATGATGTCAGAGAATATAGCTATGTATATAACTGACAGGTCAGTTGCATATTTAAAAACTTTATTTGCCATGAAGGGTATTATTATTATTATTATTATTATTATTATTATTATTATTATTATTATTATTATTAACGAAGATGGAGGCGGTTGTGATTTAGCTTCGGTTTGTTACAGGGTGTCGTTAGGAAAATTGTGAATAAAAATTAGCGTTCAGGCTGCAACGAAAAGTTTAGTTAAGGGTCGGCCAACGAGTGGGCCAATATATATGTTACTCCTAGGGTTATGATTAATGATATATTGCCAATAAGTTCACTGTGACCTATTGGAATGCTGAAGTAACGACCCGAGAAAAGCTGATGAATGGTTTCTGTGGGTGGCGTGATATTAAAACTGCATAGAAAGATGAGTCAATGTACGACAGTTCATGAGCTCTTTCAAAGTGCCTTTGGGAAACTGGTTGCAGCCAGTAATATGAGGCGCTAACGAAGTGTGCATTCGTATGTGCGTGTGCACCTCTTCCTTTTAAAACGTATCATACCCAAGTCTATGGGGGATTTTGCATAGAGGCGTCTTTGAAGAGGCAGGATGCAGAGGGTGATCTCCGAAAGTGCATTTATGATAAGTGTGTGAAATGTTCCGGCTGCTTGGCGGGAGGCTTTTATTACTGTTTTAGCCAAAGAGTGGCTTGTTGCCTATTTAACAATTTATGGGAATATTCAATCTTTGACTTTGCTGTTAAACTTATGTGTGTACTTATGAGTAGTTTCTTATGTCTTTGAAACAGACGGTTCTAGCGGAACCATGGCGAGGACCGAGAGGGAGTCCCAATGGAAGAATAGAAATTTAGTGTGACAATTATTTTTTAGACATTTTGCAGTTGGGGTTTTTAAGTTAGTCAGTAAGACTTGGATCATTATCTTTTGTTATCAAATAAATGTATTTTTTATAATGCAACTCTCTCGTTTTGATTACCTGACAGAATGGAGAGAGAGAGAGAGAGAGAGAGAGAGAGAGAGAGAGAGAGAGAGCGGTCGCTTGGCGAGAGAGAGAGAGAGAAAGAGAAGGTCGCAAGCCGTTGGTTGCTTAGAGAGAGAGAGAGAGAGAGAGAGAGAGAGAGAGAGAGATTATGTATGCCTGACGCTCGGAGTTACACGTTTACCAAATGAATAATGAGGATCATATCCTCATTACAGGTGGTGGCAGCTGGTGAAAAAGTGATATAAAAGAGGTTTTTTTTATGCCTGGGTACGCTAATGAAGAGATAGGTGACCAGTTAGAACATAAATGGGTTATGGCTTAGTGATAGTTTTCGAACGACAAAGCCTTTGTGGGATTGTGGAAAATTGTTAAATTGTTAGTTTTCAGTTACTAAGTGGGAAAAAATGGGAAATATCTATCCGTTAACTGCGCAAAGGGAAGAGGGAAGCATTTTCTTAGACTCAGCCTTTTTCCCAGGCAGTCAGCCTAGAAGCAGTTGCAGCACTCAGTGTGACTTTTGTGTGTAATGTCGAGTGCATCCCGAGATAATCGTGCATGTGTTACTGGCGTGTCGTACACGAATTCCGAGTTCTTTTTGTTCCCATTATGGAGTGGTGAGTGTTAAAGAATATTGTTTATGTTTTTTTAAATATTTCTGTGAAATGGGACTGGTTTAAGAGGTCAAATTCTTTTTTTTCCTTTCCCCATAGTAGCAGAAGTGAAGTGTTTTCTTTATTGGCGCGTGTTTAGAATAGACGTATTCGTCTTTGTTTAACACAAGGGTGTATAAAGATGTTTTTTATGCATGCGAACTGTGCTTGGATAGCATATTTTGCTTGGAGACAAAGTGCCCACCATTTCCTACGGGCTCAGCACATTTCTGCTAACCAGGGTATTGCAAGGAGATGGGTTACTTAGACACCGCTCAAGGGGGGTGTTCTAACGGGAGGGTGAAACTTTTTTTTTCAGTGGGGGTGAACTCCTCCTTCATTTTTTTTTCTTTGTTGGGCTGTTGGAAGACGAGTCCGGCCTTGACAATGAATGCTAGGACATCAGCTGATTGATTAGTTGATGAAGTGAAACGCCCGTAGAGCTTTTTTTAGAAAAAAGATTTTCTTTCTCTTTGATGAAGAGAAAAGGAAATAGAAAGAGATTTTTCTTTCTCGTGAATGAAGAGAAAAGAGAATTGAAATGCATTGTATGGGTGTATGTTTTCCTTATTCTTTGGAAGACACAAATATAATGAGGATACACAGATTATTATTATTTTTTTATTGTGTTGGAGAAATTACTTTAAAAATGGTGCAGAGTGGTGGTGTATGGTAATGCCCGATGCCGGTGATTGTGTTGTATTTGGTGTTGGTTGTGTGGGTTCAGCATTACTGGTGTATGCTATTTGAATTTCACCCTTACTTGAGATCTTTGCAAGAGAATTATTGCTATGGAGAGTTATTATTATTATTAATAATTGTTATTGTATGAGATGTGTCACGGGAGGGTTGCTTAAGTATAATTATCATTACTTGAGACTTGTTTTACGAGAGATTTGAGATATTTCATGGGAGATTATTTTATAATTATCACAGATAATTATTCATGGAGAATTATTATAATGAATTAATGGGAGAAATCTTGTGTTAATTATTTGTTGAGTTTTTATAACTTTGGAGAATATTTCAGTCATTCATGAGTGATGAGTTTTGCTGAATCTTGATGAATCTGGCTGAATCTTGGTGAGTTGTGTTGAATCTTGCTGAACTTTTGGTGAATTTTGTGCTGAATCCTTGGAGAATGGACAAGCATTAACATTGGTGATGTTTTTTTTATACTAATACTTGTGATTTTGATGATAGCAATATTTGGTGATTTTGCTGATAATGATATTTCTGATACTGATTTTTTGTTTACTAATACGTGGGTGCTGTAATGCTATCAAGGGTGGTGAGATCTTTTTTGAATTTGGGAGGAACTAACAACACATTATTTTAGTTTTTTTTCCTTTTTTTTTAGTTCAGCAGATAATTGCTTGACATCTAGTGAGTCACGAGAGATAGTTGATAATGCCGTTGGTTTTTCTTTTCTCCTTTTTTTGGAAGTTAGCCATCGCTGACACAAGTTTTTTTATCACGGGTGAATTTAAATTTATTTTTTCTCTCCAGTTGGTGTGAATATTTTTTTTTTTTAATATCTCAGTTCGTGACTTAGAGTCATTGTTTGGGAACGTGTTTGTGTTTCAGCTATTTGATGCTGTAGAGAAATATACGGGAGAATTCTTGCATGGTTTTGAATGCATACGTAATGGCACTACATTTTTTCTCTGGATATTTGTTTTCCAGAAATTGTGAGTTTTCTTGCACAATACCTTTGTTGTATTTGTGACAACTTTGTGAGAGATAGGAAACTTGGTTAAGTTTTCTAGTGGGCTATGTCGTAGTGCATATGGAGAAGTCTTGGCTAAGACACTGAATTTGGAGTTCGGTTATAATGAGTTGTGGCACATTGGTGATTCTTTCTAGAATTTCCTAGACAGTTTTTATTTGCCGAGTTTTTGCCCTTTTATAGCAGTTATGCTAAATGGAGAGAGTTTTATAGTTTTTGACTATAACATTGAGTTATTCTCTGGAGAATTGGAGTTATAATTGGAGGTATATTATTTTGGAGTTATAATTTGAAATATAATATATTGGAGGTATATTTTTGGCCATTTTGATATTTGCCAATAGTGGTGAGAGCTATGTTTAGTTCAATTATTTTGCAGCCATCTTTGTTGCAAATGGAGACACATATTAGGAGATTATGGGGCAATATATGTGAGTGTGAGAGTTGGATGCTTTGAGTGCACATTTTTTTGGAGATATATTTTTTGGAGCCTTGTTTTATTCCACATGGAGTATTGGGAAAATAGAGGCAAATATTTTTTATTTTGCCGAAATGGAGGTGATTATTCTTTATTTCTGGAGTGGTGGTTTTTTATTAACATATGGCTATCAGAGAAATAAGAGGGAATAAAATGGGGTTGATTATTAACCAAATGGAGGAAATATTTTTATATCTGGAGTGGTGTTCTTATTAATATGGTGTCTCATATTGATATATGGAGGTGGAATTAATCTTTGGCGGGTGAACCTTTTATTGTGGTTATGGGAGTTTTGTTTTCTCAAGCAAAGAGAAGATTTCTGTGGTTCTTTCTTTTTGGTTTCATGACTATTTGGAGCCGAGTGGCATTACTGCATTGTGGTCCTATGGAGATGAGTGCATTTTTTATGTTCACAAGTGTGTTATTTTTGGAGGCATATAATTGGGCAAAGTCATGTTGTTGAGAGAATACGTCTTTGAGACAAATTTTTGAACACACTAGTCATATCCTGGAGTTGATTTTGTGAAAAGTGTTCACTTCGTGTCAGTTAGACCATTTTTTCTATAGAATCATGAGTTTTCCAAACTTGTGTGTCTGACTGGACATTTTTTATGCTGCTGTTTGAGAACACGTCCGCAGGCGAATTTTCTGCTGACAAGCGCTGTGCTGTTCCTTTTCCTCTGGTGGTGATTGCTCAGAGTTTTTGCAAGATCTGGAAATGTTGACAATAGCATTTCACGAAAGCGCATGGGTAAAAGTTGCGATGTCGAGAAATTCCGTAACTTCACATGGGGCATTTCTTGGGAAAAACGCGGGGGTTATGCATATCATACATGTATTATGTGTTTCGTGATGGGGGAAATTTACTTGTGATTATCCTTTTTTTTATTTTTCTTCCTTTTCCTACGAGAGATGTAATTGGGGATTGAGATTAAATAGCATTTCTTTTTGGAGAGGAGATGTAATTTTTCGGGAGTTGTTATTTACATAAATGGGAGTTTGACATTAAGTCTCATTGTACTTAATTGTATGAGCAGTAAAGGGGTTTTTGCTGTTAAAACATTGGAGATTTTTACTGATTTTGTGGGTTGTTTAGATATCAGAGCTTGAGAGAACGTTTCTGGGTCTGGGCTTGTTACGTGATTTTTTTTTTCCTTGGGCTCATTACGATTATCTTCTTTTTTTTAACTTGTGAGAACATTCGAGTTCAAAATGTGAGTGCAGAAGTCCGTGGAGTTGCTGTGAGTTTCGGAGTTGTGTGTGTGTGCTGATGTGTGAGTTTGGAGAACTGAGTTGGAGAACTTGATGTTTTTTTTTCCTTTGGGAGTTGTGATAATGACTTATGATTTAGTAGTCATGTTAAAGGGAGTTAATTGGGAGACGTTCAGTTAGTATTTCTGACTTTTTGAGATCATTGTTTGATAGAAATAGTATGTCTGGGGTTAATTCTTTTTTGATTGACCAGTGACTTGACTGACATACTAACACACCAAAAAGTCGTTTCCTAACGCTAGCAAGATGTCCACCAGCCGTGCAGAGAGGTTGCTGTCGTTTTGTCCATGGTGATACCGAAAGTCTACAGAGTTCAACTGCGCTTTTGGGGATCTGCAGAAGTCGTTAGAAGTCTTCTACAATGAGGGAGGCATTCCGTCCTCCTACAGCCTGTTACAGTTAGCTACAGTCTGTTTTGAAAGTTGCAGACAAGCAAAGAGGGATATTCAAGAATCCAAAATGAGAGAAAATTCTAGTGTTATTTGGAGAAATGAAGCATGATAAGACTTTATTTTATAATGCCAGAGACGTGCAGTTAATACTTATATTTTATTTTAAGCCGGCCAATGTGTTTTATATTATATAAGCTGTTTTGTTTGACCATTATGCTAGGCGGGAGCTAGCATTTATTGGTGGCCGAGCTATGTTACTCCTAGGGTTATGATTAATGATATATTGCCAATAAGTTCGCTGTGACCTATTGGAATGCCGAAGCAACGACCCGAGAAAAGCTGATGAATGGTTTCTGTGGGTGGCGTGATATTAAAACTGCATAGAAAGATGAGTCAATGTACGACAGTTCATGAGCTCTTTCAAAGTGCCTTTGGGAAACTGGTTGCAGCCAGTAATATGAGGCACTAACGAAGTGTGCATTCGTATGTGCGTGTGCACCTCTTCCTTTTAAAACGTATCATACCCAAGTCTATGGGGGATATTGCATAGAGGCGTCTTTGAGAGAAAGGCAGGATGCAGAGGGTGATCTCCGAAAGTGTATTTATGATAAGTGTGTGAAATGTTCCGGCTGCTTGGGTGAGTCTTATACTGTTTTAGCCAAAGAGTGGCTTGTTGCCTATTTAACAATTTATGGGAATATTCAATCTTTGACTTTGCTGTTAAACTTATGTGTGTACTTACGAGTGGTTTCTTATGTCTTTGAAACAGGCGATTCTAATGGAACCATGGCGGGGACCGAGAGGGAGTCCCGATGGAAGAATAGACATTTGGTGTGACAATTATTTTTTAGACATTTTGCAGTTGGGGTTTTTAAGTTAGTCAGTAAGACTTGGATCATTATCTTTTGTTATCAAATAAATGTATTTTTTATAATGCAACTCTCTCATTTTGATTACCTGACAGAATGGAGAGAAAGAGGGATAGAGAGAGAGAGAGAGAGAGAGAGAGGGAGAGCGGTCGCTTGGCGAGAGAGAGAGAGAAAGAGAAGGTCGCGAGCCGTTGGTTGCTTAGAGAGAGAGAGAGAGAGAGATTATGTATGCCTGACGCTCGGAGTTACACGTTTACCAAATGAATAATGAGGATCATATCCTCATTACATATATATATATATATATATATATATATATATATATATATATATATATATATATATATATATATATTATATATATATATATGATATACTATATATATATAATATATGCTTAAAAATCAGAAGTAGAAATGATAGACAGAAATCGTAGTAATGACGACAGCGTTTGGAATTCTACCTATTATTTTCTTCCTGTGGATTCGCTTACATATAAATATATTATATATATATATATATATATATATATATATATATATATATTATATACATATATATATACATATATCTATTATATATATATATATATATATATAATATATATATATATATATATATATATATATATATATATATATATATATACACACTGCGCGCAATACATACACCAACTCCTGACCGACTAGGAAATGAAAGTCTCGTTATTTACGAGCCTTGAAGAATGCAGCGGCATCCTGTATGCAGGACCCACTTAGTGGATCCTGCCTGTACGGTGACCTCTCTCGGCAGAGCCAAGATCTAAATTTAGACTTGACTTTGGGCAGAAAGAGCAGAACGAGAGAAATGCCGTGTTCCTTTGCGTGCACCCACAAATAAATAATATATATTTTATATAAATAATGTACAATAATGTACTTGTTTTCTATTAATTTATCTATATGGCTCAGTGCCAAAAAACCAGTCGCGACACATGGGGGGTCCAGTGAAAATGCAACTCTCGAAAAGGGACAGATACTGAGGCAATGAAGAAAACAGCTTTTCACAATAAATTCTAAATTAAGAACAAACTTTGGACTGTGGAACAGCCTCCCTTCAAAGTATGTCGTGCAATGGGAACTTCTTCTTCTTCACAAGTTCAAGCGGAGATGCGATGTATGATTACCCTCGTGCAATTGTAATTTCAATACATCAATGTATTTTGTCTTTTTTTCTTAAGCGACTTCTCTTAATTTATTTTATCTTCGAGTTCTCGTCTTTCTGTATTTCCCTTAACCTCATCTTACTTCTTCCTAATGAACGCGCCTTTCTTCGGAGGCTTTTAATTTTTCTCCTATTTGAAGAAATTATTTCCCTATTAAATATCTTATTCTAAAGAACGTTCGACAACGGACGAAATGTGTGACTGAATCAAAAGGTAAATCAGTCACGTTTGTCGTTTCTACTGATAAATTAGACAAGTCATTTTCCACCATGAAAGCATTTACTCATTTTTTTTTTTCACTAGCTTCAGTTCAAACATTCTTGAGAGGGCTTCGTCCATTTGTTATCACCTCCGCTGCTTGCACCCGTCGATGAGTAATCTTCTAATGGTACATATGACCCAAGATAAGGAGATTTTGGAGATTTATAAACAATAAATCCACTGAAGCAATCCAAACACCTTTCTCTATTGCTCTCTTCGCCAGTCCCTTGCAAACCTTAAGTAAAGACTATTACTATAATTTCGAGCATTACTTCATGATCCTAGGGGAGTTACACAGTATTATTCACGATTCTCCTGCTGTTCATATTTGTATAATTGGGACCTTAATTCCCACCCCACAAAACAATTTAATAATGAACTTACTCGCTTCTGTCAAAATCATGCTCTCCAAATTAGCGATGTAATGCTCCTTTCTCCCTCCTCCTATTCATATGTACATAATAGAGCGGACGCAATTACCACCTCAGGCTGGACCACTGCATCACATCTCCACAACTTCATGATTCTAATATTGTTTGTTTTATTGTATGGTGTTTTTACGTTGCATGGAACCAGTGGTTATTCAGCAACGGGACCAACGGCTTTACATGACTTCCGAACCACGTCGAGAGTGCACTTCTATCACCAGAAATACACATCTCTCACTCCTCAATGGAATGGCCGAGAATCGAACCGGCGACCACCGAGGTGAGAAGCAAACACCAAACCAACCACGCCACTGAGGCGCTTGATTCTATTATGATCTGCAATATTCTCTACGATCTTGCAACAGGCTACGATCACATCCCATTACAGGTGTCATTCAGTACCCCATCCCTCCCTACCGTGAACCACCTAACTGACCGCTCACCAGCGGTAAACTGGGAGTTTAAAAACCAACAGAAAACCAGATACTTTAGGGCGAACACGGAAACCAGGTTGCGGCCAATAGTTCAACCGGCAGACGCCTTACTTTGTACTAACACAAAATGCAGAAATGACCACCACAGGAGGGATCTGAACGAATTCTATTCGAACATAATTTCCGCTATGCTTGCTTCGGGCAGGGCTGCCTATAGATTTCTTCAAGGTAATTCTCGTAATATACCTGGATGGAATGACTTGGTTAAAGATCTGTATACATAATCACGAGAAATGTTTTTACTGTGGAAGCAAAATGGTAGCCGGAGGGAATGACACTGCATGATTAATGAGACAGGCGAGAGCTCAGTTCAAATTTGCTCTTAAGTACTGCAGATTAAATGAAAAACTAAGAGCCGATGCAAGGTCTAGAAACTTAGAATCTGGTGATTATCCTCGTCTCTGGAAAGATATCCAGTCCTTAAATCCCAAAACTAAAAAGCTATCACAGAGAGTAGGGGAAGCAGTCGGAGACGAGGCTATTGCAAGGATGTGGGGCGATCACTTCAACAATATCCTGAATTGCATAAATGATCAGGATTCCCAAAGGGATGTAGATAACCTCCTTACTGACAACATTCAATTTCATTTTGCAGACCGCATTACGCCAGGTAACATCAGCGATGCCATAAACATCCTACCTAATAATAAATCGCCGACCGGTGATGGTCTTCCCGCAGAGGCTTTCAAATTCTGCCATCCGATAATTTACATTTTGCTAGCTGCCCTATTCAATGCGTGCATAATTCACCAGTTTCTTCCAGACTCCCTATACTCTTAGTTCACTTGATACCATTAATCAAAAACAAGCTAAAGGATGCAGCTGACCCTGGCAACTACTGGCCGATTGCAATCATAAAGATCGCATCGAAGATACTTGAGTCGGTTCTTCTAGTGAGACTTTTTCCCCTTTCTACACACCACTGACAACCAGTTCGGGTTTACAGCAAACCACTCAACCGACACCTGCAATCCTGCATCTACACACTGAAAGAATTGCTGAACTACTACCTATCGTCAGCCTCTCCTGTTTTCCTTTGTTTTGTAGAGGTGAGAAAAGCATTTGACAGAGTAAACTACCTGAAGCTATTCCTGAAGCTGCATAAAAGGGGCACACCCCTATATCTAATTGGCAACTTACATTGCTGGTTCTCCACACAGCAATTTTGTGTCAAATGGGGTAACGCATTATCGTACACCTTCGGCTCCCTAAATGGGCTTCGGCATGGGGGCATTCTCTCTCCATACCTGTTTAATACGTACACAGATGCCTTGAATGTCAAACTGAACTCACTCCCAATCGGATGCACCGTCAATGAAACAACTATAAACAACCTCTGTTATGCCGACGATATGGTTCTGATTTCCCCATCAGTACAAGGTCTCCAACGACTCATCAACACTTGCCACCAATATGCAGCGGAATTTGATATAATCTACAACAAAACCAAGACCCAGTGCATGTCACTGCTCTCGAGATCGCTTAAGCATATTGCAGAACCACAAATTTTCGTCGGAAACCATCGGCTGGAATTTGTGCACGAATTTCCATATTTGGGTCACATTATCACCGAAGACCTAAAAGATACGGCAGACATTGAACAGAGGCGTCGTAAACTATGTGCAACTGGCAACATGATTGCAAGGAGGTTTGCCTTCTGAAACTGCTGCTCTTCCGCTCGTACTGCTACAGTATCTATGGGTGTTCCTTCTGGACGAACTATACCCGAGAGACCATGAGACACATCACTGTTGTGCACAATGACGTTCTGAGACGCCTCACAAACACTCCCCGCTACCACTCCGCCACACAGATGTTCATAGAAAACTACCTGGACAATTTAAAAATCATTGTTAGGCGAACAATGTCCAGTCTGGTAACCCGAGTGAGAAACAGCAGCAACTCGCTCATACAAAGCATCCTAAGGAGTGAAGCAAGAAGATCTAAATTGTGGGAAAGATGGGAAAATGAGGCCTTTTGTTTTCCCCTAAAGCGGACTTAATCTCTGTATTGCAAGATGTCATCTGCAGATTTTGTCATTATTACATTTATTGCTGATATTTTAATTTTTCATTACTACTGTGACTACTATCAAGTTAAAGTTTGTTTACATTCGATTTTCATATTTAGCCCTCTGGACCTCGCTACTGTAACCACCTAAGGTTTCTAGTTGAAAATCAAGTTATATAATATGTGCACTAACTGTTAATACTCTCAATGCATATTGTTTTTCTCACCAATATTATTACTGTTATTACCAGTATTTTGATTACTATTTTTTTATGCCACCTCAGCTATTTTGTGGATAAGTGCCGATTATTCATTTTTTATCATGTTGTCTCATGTACCTAGATTGTGTATGTTACTGTCTGTATTTTAGTTTATTCCATGTATATGGCCCTGAGCTGAAATAAAACGATATTACATTAGTTAATTAAATTATTAATTATTAGTTATTATTTTTTATTATTATTTATTTATTTAATTAATTAAAGATTATTAAGTTTATATTTAATTTATTTATTGTTCCCAACACCCCAATCAAAATAACTTCATCAATAAATAGTACATTTGTCATGACATATAAATTAAGCATCAATAAGGAAAATATAAATGCAAGTCAGTATTTCAACATATTTATTACAAAAAGAAACATTATGAATGATATAAAATGTACAAAATCATTTAGTATTAAGAAAATAATTAAAAAATCATTTATTATTGAAAAAATAAAATTTTATTTATTTATACACTGTCGACAGGCTGTCAGAGCGCGAATGATGACCCCGTGGTCTGTCCGGCCCCTCTTATCCTCCCCAGAATGCGCGGCAACCTTCCATCCAATCGACCTAAGTTTTGTCAAAAGTTAAGAAGCGGTTTGTGGAATTATTGATATTCAGTGTAAAGCGAAGTCAATCATGTTAGTACATTTTAAAATGTTTAAAAGATCGTTGTTTTGGTTACCAATGATTATTTATTATTGTAAAGTCAGAGCAACCTACCTTATAGAAAATGAATGCCAATATCAGGATTGGACTATTTTTACGCCTAGTTTTTATGAAAGTATGATAAATATATTTACGGAAGTGCTAATAAGATGGACCTCCGAGTGGACCACAAATAAAAAACGAAAGTGATGGTATAATGAACATTTAATGAAAAATAGTGAATATGTTCCAAATATTGAAAAATTGTATCCACTATTCAACTGGAAACTAATTTGGGAACATGTAAATAATAAGTATATAGAAAATAAAAGTAGAGGAATTTTGTTCATGTATGTTCATGAAGTTTTAAGTACAAATGATAGGCTAGCCATGATGAAAATAAAAGATGTTAAGGAATGCGGTTGTGGATGCATAGAAACTAATATGCATATGGTATATTTCTGTCCTTTGGTTAAGAATCTGTTGTCCTGGGTATTCGAATTGCTTAGAAAATGCTGTAAATTAAAAACTAATAGCAGGTTAAGGATTTTAAAACTAGATTTTGAAGCAAACTCAAAAAGGGATGAAAATACAGCAATGGTAATAATAGCAGATTTTATTTCAAGTATATGGATGGCAAGATATTTGGGAATAAGTACTGACCAGCAAATTATTAAATGTATAAAGAATAGACTGTTAAATACATTTAATGTAAATATTATAGGATTTAAGTCTAATGTTAACAAAATTTTCACGAATCAGTATGTTTCTAATTTAAAAACATATTTAGAAAAATAATAAATTGTAATATTTTTATATTATACATATGTAGATCTTATAATGTATTGTTACGAAGTGCCAAGTATCTGGTTATCATTTATAAATTATTACCTCACCAAAAGCCAGACACCTGAACCCTCATAACACGTATTAAACGACTGAATACTCTAAAGGCAACAGTGATCCCTTAACACTTACCAGTATTGCAGAAAATCAGACTAAGTTCATCTAAACAGGTGTGAGGTAATCTTGTAAGTAATCACTCCATTAACAGCTTTAAAACTAAAAGTCTTTCCCTGATTTCAGAAGTCTAAGTACTTCCCTGGTTTTAAGTCACTTCAAGTAAATTGAAGGAAAGCAAATCAATTACCACTCTATGTTTCTACCTAACATAAATATAATCAAATGCAAATATACTGGTATAAAAATAAAAACACTTATAAAAATTTTAAATACAAAAATTTATTATTAAATTCAAAATTTATAAGAAAAATTCACAATATCAGGGAAAATTACTGTTACTTGAAAACAAAGTAAAGTTTAATTAATTCTTGAATCAAATTAAGTAAAATTAAATCAAAATTAATTTATCACAAAATTCAAGAAAATTAATTCAATCAAAATCCGAAAGTGTTAGGCAATAATTGAAAATTTGAAATTAATTCATAAGTGCTAAACAACAACAAAACTTGAAAAGAATTCTAAGTAAATGCAAATTAATTCACAAATGTTAAATGTAATTAAATGTCCAATGATTAAGCAATGAAAATAACTAAGTCAATTAAATTGTGAATGCAAATTAAAACATAAAATAAAAAGACACACTTCAATGAGAAAATAAACAAGTGCACAAACAATTGAACAAACACAAAACACAAAAATATTCAATGTGTAAAAGTGTAAATCTTTTCACTCAAAACATTATAACCATCAGTTTTTACCAAACCTTCATAACTACCTGTTATTAGTTAACCAAACCATCATAACCATTAAATATTAGTTATTAGTTAACCACTGTTCCCATTAACTTTTAGTTATTAGTTGCAACTAATAAAAAATATAACACACTTTACCTTTTTGGTATACCAACTTCTTTCTTTGTTGCAGTCTTGTTTCACACTTTCACAAAACCCAAGCGCCGTTACGAAATAATGTTTGTTCAGATTCCACAAAAAAAAACTAAATAACACTAAACAAACTCTAAGAAATATCAAATATGAAATTCTAAGTTACGAGTGACCAATTTACGTTACGTTAATATAAGATCAAAAGTGCTATGCGATGGAGAGAGAGAAGAGAGAGAGAGAGAGAGAGAGAGAGAGAGAGAGAGCGAGATGTTAATGCCTCGAGGTTCTAAGATATAATGAAATCTTCTTCCCTTGCGAAAACTGGATGTTTCGAAGGCTATCCAGAGAACATCTGAAGCAACAAAAGTGTCAGAAATGACTATTCGTAGACTTAAGAAGCAATTGAGGCGGAAAATATAGTGGAATCTCCAGTGTTTCAAAAAAGAAGAGAAAGTGAGTCCTGTGACTGACTTGGATGATTTTGATAAAAATGTTATGCAGAGAAGGAATGAGTTGTTGTTTTTTCCAAGGGCATAATAGATCAATTGACTTATGAATTTATGTTTCAAGTCCAAACACCGGAGCCAACAGGCCACTCAGCATATCTATAATTATAGAAAGAGAAAGAAGGAATAGCTAAATAGAATCGGGAATGAAAAAAAAAAACTTAACAGGGAAGAAGCAAACCCTTTCCCTTGACTCCCAAGGTCTAAAGCGAATCCTCCTAAGAAGGATCATATCTGCGGGAAGCATTTAATGGGACTTACATACCCGTAGATATGACAACTCTGCCTTTTCTACCTGGCCCCACCTTAGCGATCTTAGAAACGTAAACGCACTATAGTATCAACGAGGATGAAATAACCGTGTTCTTCCCCCATTATTCCTCCAAGGTTCTTCCAGCGAATTGATGGATATGATATCGCTGGCCGTAAACCTCTCTAGTTCGGTGGGGGAGAGCTCCGTTATTTCATCCAAAGCCATTTGATATCTGCTCATCACCGTAGGATAAAGACTGGTAAAATCGACGTACAGTACATATGAATGTCGGTCACCAGCTTTAAATTGTGGGTTTAACTCGGGGTTATTTGCTATGGCGTGCCTTTGGACCAGAGCTTTGGTGTGTAGGCCAGAATTTGATCAACAAAACCTTAGTCACAGGAAGTTGAACCATAACACCATCGCAATTAAAATCTTAAGACCGTCATAAAATCTTTGACCTGTGACCTTGTACCAAACTTACTCAGCTTCATTCGATAATGGAGCTCCGCCTCCAGGAGGAGGTATTAACATGTTAAATTATTGACTCCGCCTGGAAAAGAGGATGGGAACAAGATAAGGAAGCACCACTCCACGAATCAAGAATCCAGTTGGGCGGAGAACCAAGATCTACACCGCCTAAGGAGGTGGTGCCGAATTCGAACCGAGGGTGGCTCAAGTTGAGATTGACAAAAGAAACCAGAGAGGACTGGCAGAAGCAGAAATATTGCCAGTCCAACAATAGATTTATAATAGTAATAATAATAATATAATAATAATATCCTTTATTTCGGTTCAAGACCATATACAATGAACATACAAAATACAGACAGTAACATACACAATCTAGATATATGAGTCAACATGATAGGAAAAATTAGTAATCGGCACTTATCCACAAAATAGCTGAGGTAGCATAAAGGATAGTAATCATAATACTGGTAATAGTAATAATGTTTGTGAGAAAAAAAATGCATTGAGAGTTATAGCAGTTAGTGCACAAATCATATAGCTTAAATTTCACTAGAGACCTTAGGTGGTTACAGTAGTCTGGTCCAGAAGGGCTAAATACATAAATTGAATGCATATATATATATATATATATATATATATATATCATATATATATATATATATATATATATATACATATATACATATAGATATATATATATATATAGATAGAATTATATATATATATATATTACTATACTACCCATATATGCACATACATAGCATATACATATATAAAGAAACTTTAACTTGATAGTAATCACAGAAATAATGAAAAAATAAAATATCAGCATATAATATGACAAAATCTGCAGATGACATCTTGCTAATACAGAGATTAAGTCCTTTAGGGGACAAAGCATCATTTTCCCATCTTCCCACAATTTAGATCTTCTTCTTGCTTCACTCCTTAGGATGCTTTATATGAGCGAGTTGCCGCTGTTTCTCACTCGGGTTACCAGGCTGGACATTGTTCGCCTTACAATGATTTTTAAATTGTCCAGGTGGTTTTCTAAGAACATCTGTGTGGCGGAGTGGTAGCGTGGAGTGTTGTGAGGCGTCTCAGAATGGCATTGTGCACAACAGTGATACGTCTCATGGTCTCTCGGGTATAGTTCGTCCAGAGGGAACACCCATAGATACTGTAACAGTAGCGAGCGGAAGAGCAGCAGTTTTTCCACGTCTCGGTGACAGAAGGCAAACCTCCTTGCAATCATGTTGCCAGTTGCACATAGTTTACGACGCCTCTGTTCAATGTCTGCCGTATCTTTTAGGTCGTCGGTAATAATGTGACCCAAATACGGAAATTCGCGCACAAATTCCAGCCGATGGTTTCCGAGGAAAATTTGTGGTTCTGCAATATGCTTAAGCGATCTCGGGAGCAGCGACATGCACTGGGTCTTGGTTTCGTTGTAGATTATATCAAATTCCGCTGCATATTGGCGGCAAGTGTCGATGAGTCGTTGGAGGCCATGCACTGATGGGGAAATCAGAACCATATCGTCGGCGTAACAGAGGTTGTTTATAGTTGTTTCATTGACGGTACATCCGATTGGGAGTGAGTTCAGTTTGACATTCAAGGCATCTGTGTACGTATTAAACAGGTATGGAGAGAGAATGCCCCCTTGCCGAAGCCCGTTTAGGGTAGCCGAAGGTGTACGATAATACGTTGCCCCATTTGACACAGAATTGCTGTGTGGAGAACCAGCAATGTAAAATGCCAATTAGATATAGGGGTGTGCCCCTTTTATGCAGCTTCAGGAATAGCTTCAGGTAGTTTACTGTCAAATGCTTTTCTCACATCTACGAAACACAGGAAAACCGGAGATGCTGATGATAGGTAGTAGTTCAGCAATTCTTTCAGTATGTAGATGCAGGTGTCGGTTGAGTGGTTTGCTGTAAACCCGAACTGGTTGTCAGTGGTGTGTAGAAAGGGGAGAAGTCTCACAAGAAGAACCGACTCAAGTATCTTCGATGCGATCGTTGTGATTGCAATTGGCCGGTAGTTGCCAGGGTCAGCTGCATCCTTTAGCTTGTTTTGATTAATGGTATCAAGTGAACTAAGAGTAGTGGGAGTCTGGAAGAAACTGGTGAATTATGCACGCATTGAATAAGGCAGCTAGCAAAATGTAAATTATCGGATGGCAGAATTTGAAAGCCTCTGCGGGAAGACCATCACAGCTGGGCGATTTATTATTAGGTATGCTGTTTATGGCATCGCTGATGTTACCTGGCGTAATACGGTCTGCAAAATGAAATTGAATGTTGTCATTAAGGAGGTTATCTACCTCGCTTTGGGAATCCTGATCATTTATGCAATTCAGGATATTGTTGAAGTGATCGCCCCACATCTTTGCGATAGCCTCGTCTCCGACTGCTTCCCCTACTCTCTGTGATAGCTTTTTAGTTTTGGGATTTAAGGACTGGATATCTTTCCAAAGACGAGGGTAATCACCAGATTCTACGTTTCTAGAACATTGCGGATCGGCTCCTTAGTTTCTTTTTCATTTAACCTGCGGTGCCTTAAGAAAGCAAGTTTGAATTGCCCTCTCGCCTGCCTCATTAGTAATGCAGTGTGTCCTTCCCTCGGGCTGCCATTTTGCCTCCACAGTAAAAACATTTCCCGTGAGTATGTATACAGATCCTTAACCAAGTCATTCCAACCAGGTATATTACGAGAATTACCTTGACGAAATCTAAAGGCAGTCCTGCCCGAAGCAAGCATAGCGGAGATTATGTTCGAATAGAATTCATTCAGATCCCTCTTGTGGTGGTCATTTCTGCATTTTGTGTTGGTACACAGTAAGGCGTCAGCCGGTTGAATTATTGACCGCAACCTGGTTTCCGTGGTCGCCCTAAAGTATCTGGTTTTTTGTTGGTTTTTAAACTCCCAGTTAACCGCTGGAGGGCGGTCAGTTAGTGGGTTCACGGTAGGGAGGGATGGGGTACTGAATGACACCTGTAATGGGATGTGATCGTAGCCCGTTGCAAGATCGTAGCGAATATTGCAGGTCATAATAGAATCATGAAGTTGTGGAGATGTGATGCAGTGGTCCAGCCAGGAGGTTGTAATTGCGTCCGCTCTATTATGTACATATGAGTAGGAGGAGGGAGGGAGGAGCATTACATCGCTAATTTGGAGAGCATGATTTTGACAGAAGCGAGTAAGTTACAACAACCATTTTCCTCTGTTGTAGTTTTACTTGTAACTCTAATTCTTTGCACAGTAGAGAAAGAAACTGCCGTTCGTCTCATTCAATCTTCTCCTGAGAGACTAAAACTACAAAGATTACTAATCCAGAACTAACCTTAAGAAGAAGCATAAAGTTAAACATAAAAACCAGACTGCAGAACGCATTATCAAGAAGAAGAAGCAGGTAAGCGATCATATAACTCGAGCAATCTACCTTGCAAAAAAAAAAATGCACCACATAAAATTTGTGCACCGCTTAACATTGGTAACAGCGCTTGTGGATTCAGGAGACGTAATGTGCAGTGAAGGTAATTAAAGAAATACACATTTCGAGTAACAACAGTGATGCCAGTCGACGAACATAACATAAAAATTAAAAACGACGGCGAAGAATAATAGTGATCGATAAAATCCTGCTTGAAGACGTAAACGAAAAGTGCAATAATAAACTTTATGCTAAAGCAAGAACAGTTTCGTTTTCCCCTCAAAGAACGTTTGGTCTACCCAGAATTTTCAAAAGATTTTTATTTAGCTTGTGATGCTACAAAAGGCCAAAGCTAGAATGAGGGCAGTATACTAAGCCAGTAGAGTTTTAAGCCCAGCAGAAAAACAGTATAGGACAGTAAGTTTCAGAAGTGAAGCGACAAATTTCAGAGGATTTCGTTCGAAATTCACTAACTGGCAACTACAACTCATGGCTGAAAAACTTTTTTTTCTACAGTGAAAGCTCCATCAAGCAAAATAAAGCTAACATATGATGCACAAATATCAAATCTATGATATTTTTAACAATCATAAGAAAAAATCATGGTAATAGTAATCATTTTAAAGTATAGTAATTACTTCAAACTATTAAAACGAAACAATTTGAAATTCTCGTTCAACACAGGATTACCAACATTACTAATGTATATTTCGAGCAATGTGGAAACAAATATTTAATATCATAGTGTATTATCAATTATTTTAGCGAAGATGCATAAAACCATGCAAGTATCAATAGAATGTAAAGGGAAAATCTCCGCGACATTAAACATAATCAACCATGAATTCAATAGAGAAGTTGGGTGTGGTTGGTAGTTCTGATTCTAGCTTCTTGGACCGAACATAAAACACCATCTTCGAGAAAGACTCTAACTGCTGCTGCTACCTTCACGTGACTAGGCCTAGTTCCGGGCATAGCAAGGCTTAGTACAATGCGGGGCCACTGTTTGTTATTTGGGCGAAGATAGAACCATCAGGACGGACACCAGGACCTGTCCTTGCACCTGGGAAACAGACTCGCTGTGTAAAAAATAAGAAAGGCGGTCGCAAGCAACCAGAACACCCGTAAAATCACCACCTGGTTAAGTAGGAGACGACAGACCCCAACCACCCCTCCCCCCCTCTACCTCTACCTCTACCCACAATGCTAACTCCACCTTTTTCACTTCAGCCTTTTACCTCAAATCTTCGAATCATATCCCAACCATGAAATTTAAGACTGAATTTGCGTAAGTGGGCGTATCTTAAGGGAGTGATATCACCCAAATTCATATTTCCACGGACAACCAATAATCCAGTTCAATCCAGTCAAGCATTATTGTATAACAAAAACGTATGAGTTTTTTGGGATATATTATATATATATATATATATATATATATATATATATATATATTTATATATATATATATATATATATATTATATATATTCTAATAAAAGGAGCCCATAAAAACACCAAAATGTAGAGAGAAAAGTACTATATTTCAGAGACTGCTGTCTCTCTCTTCAGGTATATGAATGAGAAAAGTTTACAGAAAAGGTGGTATTTATACCAAGAGATTCGTCCACAAGTAAGCCAATTTAGTCACCCCCGCTGATAATCTTCCTTTAATCTTCTTAAGCGTTGGTTGAATGAACACTGCGTCGACGATATCTGATATTCCAATTCCCTTTTGAGATGTTCATTACTGCTTCTCTTTTATTAAGGCCGATTCCATCATTTGACTCTTGTAGCGGCAGTTGCTGCTATAAATTAGCACGTTGACATATTCCAAGTTTATTCTATGGTTATGTTCATTTATATGGTTGAAAATGAGCGATGTTCTGTTGTCCATACCTAACTGACCGTTTGTGTTGTATTAATCTCTGGGGAAGTGATTTACCTGGAAATCCGATGTAAGATTGGTCACAGTCCTGGCATGGGATCTCATATACCCCAGAGTCTTTGGGAGATGTCTTTTGTTGGACGTTAATCAGGGATTTGGCTAAGGTATTTGGGTAGGTAAATGCAAAAGGGTTGGGTTTCCCAAGGGTGTGAGTTACTCTCTTAATCGTCTCCAGGTGGGGAATTTTTATTTTATTGTTGGGTGTGCTCTGGTCTTGTCTTTAGGGGGTCGGTAGAAAATTACGTTTGCTTTTTGAATTGCTTTCTCAATTATATGGTCAGGATACTTTAAAGATGAAAGTTGCTTGCGAATTAGTTCAAATTCTTTTTCCAGGAGATCTGGGGAACAAATTCGTAAGGCTCTTAAGAATAGGTTGCTAGCTACACCTATCTTGATAGTATTGTCATGATAGCTAAAGTAGTGAATATATGAAAGTGAGAACGTTGGTTTTCTGTATATGGTAAATTTGTATTCTGTCGTGTCTCTGATTATTATTAAACATCAAGAAAAGGAATTTTGTTGTCTGTTTCCCATTCAACTTTAAATTTGATGCTGGGCACTAATGCGTTTAATTTTGAGAGGAATTCATTAAAATTACCCCACTTATTATCCCAAAATGTTAGTATGTCATCCAAGTATCTCATCCACAGCATGTGTTTGGGTTTTATTGCATTTATTACTGTAGTTTCAAAGTATTCCATGTACAGATTGGCTAAAATAGGACTTAAAGGACTACCCATACTACACCGAATTTTTGCTTGTAGAATGATTCCCCGAATGAAATACGTTATTAGATGCACATAATTCAACTAACTTTATTATTTTGTCAAGTGCCAAGGGAAATGATCTGAATAGGGGGATAATTTTTCCCTTAAAAACTGAAGAACGTCCAGTACTGGTACTTTTGTGAATAGGGAGTCTACGTCAAGGCTTAAAAGTTTTATGTTGTGAAGTGGTATATGTGCTTTCTCTCTCGTGAATTTGTGACAAAAGTCTTCCGAATGTTTGATGTGACTGGGAGAAAAAGTGCCTAAAAAAAGGAGAAAGGAGGCCAGCTAACCATTTAGAAATTTTGTAATTGAAAGCTCCGGCGCATGAAACGATGGGTCTGAATGGAAGATTGTCTTTGTGAGTTTTGGGAAGACCATAAAAAGTAGGGTAATTTAGGATTAATTACTTTAAATTTCTCTAATAGTTCAATACTCTTTTTTTGTCTTGGCCAATTAATCTTACTTTCCGAAAAAATTCTGTGGGAACGTTCTTTGGAGGGGATTTTTCGTCAGTTTTTCGTAAGCATTTGTGTCGCTAAGGAGCTGGTTGATTTTGTCGAGGTAGAAGTCTTTGTCCATTATTACAATTTTGCCATCTTTGTCGGATCTACTTATTATAACATCTAACTTTTTTAGCGAGTGGATGGCTATCATGAATCTGCGGGGGAACAGGATATTTCTTATGAAGGTCAGTTACAAAGCATTTAGTAACACTCCTTTTAAACATATCTCTTCACGCTGTAGTTTTTGTCAGATATGAATTATCAAAAGCCACTATGAAGTCTAGGTTGTTTTTGCGGTCTGGCATAAGGGCAAAGGATAAGCCTAAATTTAAAACTAAATGTTGATTTACAGTAAGGGGGGTGTTGGATAAGTTTAAAACTTTGTCTTGTTGTTCAAGATTATTCCATGCGCTATTATCTATTAGGTTATTTAACTTGCGTAAAAGTCTGTTGGAATGAGTCACGCTATTATAGGCAGCAATGTCGGAACAGAATGAAATCAGATACCTGTATATGTGGTCCGTAGTGAGGAGGCGAAGATTAGATTGAGTTCCATATATCACTCTGCGTAGCACGAAGATGTCGTTTCTCGTACTGGTGATTCTTTCTTCCAGGAAAATCTTGTGTGATAGAGGGAAGGGGTTTGATTGCAGAGTCCATCTCCCGAATCCATACATTTTGGAAGTACTTGTTCTTTGAGGCATTCTTCCAAAAAGTGTTTTTGGTTTTTTCAGCCGGTGTAGTCTGTTCAGTTCTTTTTCAAACTTGCGGAAAACTGGCTTGACTTCTGGAAGTGAGTGAAGAATCGTGGAAAGGCGGTTGAATTCCATAATGGGCTGACAATGACTGGTAAAAATACCTTAGCCAAATCCCTGATTAACGTCCAACAAAAGACATCTCCCAAAGACTCTGGGGTATATGAGATCCCATGCCAGGACTGTGACCAATCTTACATCGGATTTACAGGTAAATCACTTCCCCAGAGTTAATACAACACAAACGGTCAGTTAGGTATGGACAACAGAACTCTGCTATTTTCAACCATATAAATGAACATAACCATAGAATAAACTGGAATATGTCACGTGTAATTTATAGCAGCAACTGCCGGTAAAAGAGTCAAATGATGGAATCGGCCTTAATAAAAGAGAAGCAGGTAATGAACATCTCAAAAGGGAATTGGATATCAGATATCGTCGACACAGTGTTCATTCAACCAACGCTTAAGAAGATTAAAGGAAGATTATCAGCGGGGGTGACCTAAATTAAATTGGCTTACTTGTGGACGAATCTCTTGGTATAAATACCACCTTTTCTGTAAACTTTTCTCATTCATATACCTGAAGAGAGAGACAGCAGTCTCTGAAATATAGTACTTTTCTCTCTACATTTTGGTGTTTTTATGGGCTCCTTTTATTAGATGGAATTCTGTTGTTACAGAACATTTTACCAGTCATATATATATCATATATATATATATATATATATATATATATATATATATATATATATATATATATATACATAAAGAAGCACCCGAGCATGACCAATAGGCCTAGTGCTCGATTCTTAAAACAGACCTCTGGTTATTCCTGACTAGATAAAAAGGTCCTCAGAGAGAGAGAGAGAGAGAGAGAGAGAGAGAGAGAGAGAGAGAGAGAGCATAACAGGAGATACTCGAATTAAAATAATGCTCGCCAAGCATATTCACACTCCGGATCGTATGGACAAGAATAGTCTCACATATGCGCTGAAAAAAAAAAAGTGGAAACCTACGAAAATATTTGTTTGGTGCGACCCTAAACGTAATTCCACATGCAAAATTTGCACCATTTATTGCTCTCGGTTTTGGTCACTATCCAACCGATGCTCGCGAGCACAAGTGTTGTAGCGTCACACATTCTTCCTCTCGCGGAAAGATCCAAAAGAGCTCGAGAACGAAAATATTGCATAATTCTAATCATTCTCTTTCCTTCTACTCTATTGTTCGTCCGCTCATGAACCATTTCCATTCTCTCTCTCTCTCTCTCTCTCTCTCTCTCTCTCTCTCTTCCCCTGCATTACATCAATCCTTCCCTGCTACGATCCTTCCCTTGTTTGCTCTGTAGTGGCGTCTCCTTCATAGAAAGTCCTTCACCACTCCAGGATTACAGCAAAACTCTGCTTTAGGCTACAGAGGATTCCGCCTTTTAGATCAATCAAGTCTTCTTATAATTATTATGACCTTAGTGGGGAAATGATCATATTTATCAACTGAGTTTTGCAGTTCGTTCAATGCGTCGCTTGAGATGGAAGGAAGAAGCAACGAAGAAGCCGAGATTCTGGTTTTTGTCAAGTTTGAGATGGTATGAGAAAGCCATTTCTCTTATTAACCTCATATTTTGAAATATTGTAGTATAATTTTAATATTATATATTAACATAGCAAAGAAATATGTATAATGAAAATATATCATCGATGAAAATTACTGTTTTTACATAAATCATTGTAAAACTCTCATATGAATGATAAATAATGGTTGGATTTCGGCGTGTACTTGGTTACAGGTTTGTTAACCATAGGAAATTCATGAACTACTTAACGAAATGAGTTGAGAAAGTGATACCGCAATGTTGAAATGTGCAAAGTCCATTGCGGCTCTAAGGTCCAAGGGAGCATGATCGTTAATATAAGATTAAGGTAACCTTGTTTACCTTCCCCTTTATTCACTGTTGAATGTCACTTTTGCTGTTCTCCGATCCGGAGAATAGATCCAGAGCTCGGAAATGAAAATATTGCATTTATTCCTTTCTTTGCACAATTCTAGTCAGTCTCATTCCTTCTACTACATCGTTCACCATCCGCTCCTGAACCATTTCCAGCCTCCTCTCTCTCTCTCTCTTTCTCTCTCTCTCTCGCTCTCTCTCTCTCTCTCTCTCTCTCTCTCTCCCAGTTGCCATCTTTCTTTGCTAAATTGTTTCTTTATAGGAAGAACTTCAACCCTTACTGAGGCCTCTTTCCTACCGCGTTTTTTTTTTTTTTTTTTTTTCGCACAACGACGGTCTCCCCGCAACCGCAGGGATAGCGGACGGAAACCGCCGATACTGCGGTCGCCGCATAGAGACCGATTACCTTTTTCTTGCAAATAGTCAACACTGAAGAGTTTTATAGACTATGAATGTGAGAAATTAAATGAATTTTACTAATGAATGTCTTTACAACTAGATTTGTGTATTAATCTAGTCGAATATGGGACTAATCTACAACGTTTGCCAATCTTCATAAAAAGGACTTTGCTCTCAGTACTTCTTCAAGTTTTCAAACCTTTATTGGCTGACATTGTCAAACTACTTTTTCTCCTGGGAATTCTTTGAAAAGTTCCCCTTTTCCCCCCACCCCCCCCCCCCCCAAAAAAAAAAAACGAAATGGTAGTTATGTCTGTTCCGATGGTGAGTTTTTTTTAGGATCAGAACGAACCGGAAAAAAATGCTAGAGTATTAATGACAATAATATTCAGGGACTTCTCACGTTGCCGTAAACAGACAATTTAATGAACGGGGTGAAGGAGAGAGACAGAGAGACGGCAAAAGACATCCAAACAGACAGTGAGACAAACAAGACAAGGAAAAGACGACTTGACTTGAAGTTGGGTCTTGAGTCACAGGTGACGTTCGTCTGTTGTCTCGACGAACATAGAAGGAATCAAGTGAGACTTCCATAACCTTTCTCTTGTTTTCTTCTTTTCACAAAATTTGTCGAACAGATAACATTCACTCAAGTAACAATAAGATGCTGCTGTTCATGAACATTGCAGGCACTCTCTCTCTCTCTCTCTCTCTCTCTCTCTCTCTCCTCTCTCTCTCTCTCTCTCTCCTGCATTACATCAATAATCCTTCCCTGCTACGATCCTTCATAGTTCAATAATGACGTCTCCTTCCTAGGAAGTCCTTCAACACTTAGGCCTATCTTCCAGTACGATAACTGGAGCCACTCCAGAAATTACAGCAAACTCTGCTTTAGTGGCTACAGAAAGGCCATTCCGCTTTTAGATCAATAAAGCTTATTACAATTAACTGTTATGACCTTAGTGAGGAAAGGATCATATTTGAGTTTTGCAGTTCGTTCAATGCGTCGCTTGAGATGGAATACAACAAAAGAAGCCGAGGTTCTCGTTTTTGCCAAGTTTGAGTTGGTATATATGAAAGCCATTTATCTTATTATCGTCATATTTTTATAACAATGTTGTATTATAATTTTAATTGGAAATATTTAAGTAGCAAAGAAATTTATATAATTTCTATATATTAGTAATGAAAACTACAATAATTACATAGACTCTTGTACAATTTTCAAATGAATTATAAATAATGGACGGATCTCGGTCTTGGTGTGTAGAGCTGACGTGTCGGTTGTTGTGGTACCATTCAAATTTGTTACTATTTTTGGTTACAACCAATATTAATCAATCGTGAAGGCCTGTCCACCCCGGGAAACATTGTTTGCAAGCATTGCTTGCTAACAGCTGGCGAAGGCGAACTGTTTGCAAAGAATTTTTACCGTAAATTTCTTTCCCATCCAGAATGGAAAACATTTAGTGTACATATGTATATAAACATTCATAATGTATTATGTTTATATACATATGTATACATGCATAAATTTATATATAAATTCATATATATGTGTGCGTATATATATATATATATATATATATATATATATATATATATACAGGGTGTAACACGAATTACGCAAATATTGTGGGAAATGAATGAAAAAGTTAATTTGGGCAGAAAATCTTTTGAGGATATATTTAGACTTGGCTGGTGAGAGAAATTTTTGAAATAACGTTATATCTATTAATAGAGGGAGGTTGGTGCATCCTGGGATGTTTGGGGGCCGAGGGTTAGGGGGATGATGGAGCCAATAGGCCGATGTGAATAAATTACCTCCCAATCATATGTATTACTTAGATTTTGAAGGAAAAAATGCATGCATCAGTGAGTCCCTATTCTTCCATATAAATGGCATTTATCGGACACCGATAAAGAAAAGAAGACGAATTGAATCTCCCAGCCTTGAGAGGTAGGCCTCTTCTGTCTCTCATCCCTCCTCGAGTGCATTAAATATCCAAGTAGAATGCAGACACAGAGGCTACTGCACCGACAAGTATAGAACCTCAGCGGCGTGGTTGGTATGGTATTAACGTCCCACCTCGGTGGTCGCGGGTTCAATTCTCGGCCATTCCATTGAGGAGTGAGAGATGTGTATTTCTGGTGATAGAAATTCACTCTCGACGTGGTTCGGAAGTCACGTAAAGCCGTTGGTGCCGTTACTGAATAACCACTGGTTCCATGCAACGTAAACATCCAAATCTTCGCCACTAACAATTCAGGCTTTTCCCTCAGTCCTCCGTAGCAACATCTGTGTCAACAAGATGCCCTGGCTGTAATTCACTTGTGACGTCATAAAAACAACAACAACAAAAATACACCCATAAAGGTCCAGTGAAAGAACGGTGGGTTACGTTTAAATAAACAATAAAATTAAAAAACTCCCATGTGAATTTGTCGAGACTTTAAATTTAGGACTGGAGGACACTTTTGTAATGTTTATTGAATATTTCATGACTGAAGGAAGAGTTCCGTGGGAAGATGATGAAGTTCGTAATCGTGTGCGTTCGTTGCAAAGTTAACACATATAGGCCTAATATTTTTTTCCTGTTTCATTGAATGGGTCAATACTGATTTGTTTTCGTTGAAAGACTGACTCTCTTATGAGGTGTTACAATGGATGCAAATCCTTAGTTTAGTGTCCTCCTGTGTTTCATTAGTGGTTTGATTAGTCTAATTTTATTTCAAAGCAAACTTCGTGAAATGTAAGCAATGCAAAAACATACAGAGTCCAATAGTGTTTGATTTTGTTTCGTCAGAAAATAGAATAGTAATTAGCTCTCATTTTAAAAACGAACTACGCACATGGTGCATAATCATGAATAGACGCATATAGGCCTAATCTTATTTTACATTATTTTGTCATAATAGATACTTATTCTCATTGAAAATATCAGCAATTTGGGTATAAACACTTTTCAATTCAATAAAACCCAGCTCAATGTTCTTGATTAGTAGTTGTTAACTGTCCGCGGACGGATAGCGAATTGAGCTGGAGAAGTTGCCTCCACCACATTAACGTTGTAGTGCGCATGCGCAGCCGTTTGGCCTGATGCTCATTGACCAGGCCGCCTGCACAGGCCAGAAAACCTGTGCAGGTTGTCCAAGCTAACGCTCAGTTATAACTGCGCAGGCATAACTGAACGTTAGTGGCTGGCTTTACATAGATTATGATAAAATCTTCATTTAATTGATAAATAATGGGGGATCCCGTTGTCTAACATCGTAATCATGTGGCTGTATTTACTGTATAAGTAGGTTATATAATATCTTGGTTATAATTTTAAAATTTTCAGCCATAGAAACTCATGAATGCTTGTAACCCAATGATTTTCAATGAGAGGAAATATTGCCGCCATGTTGAAACGTGCCCTGTTCATTAAACCTGGGGTGCTAGCACCCCCTGGGGGTGCTGAAATCAATTATTGAGGTGCTGGGAAGCGATACACACATGACGGTAAAATATCACTTCCTAGCAAAGCGTGACCAGTTCTGCAGTACACGTTCGGTACTTGTTTGTATCTGACATGAGAGCGGCGAGACTGTGGGACCAGTGGCAGCCAGACAGTAGCACTGTAGTTGTTCAGTACCAGTGCAACAGAGCAGTATAGCTCCTACATATTTGAGTTTTGTCGGCATATCTAAGACTATCTTTGATTTCCAGTAATACTGGTAAGTCCATTGGAAAGTATTCTCTCTCTCTCTCTCTCTCTCTTCTCTCTCTCTCTCTCTCTCTCTCTCTCCAGTGTGTCGTTTCATATTATTATCTGTAAAAGAAGTGATGACGTTTTTCAATACTAAAGTATTGAAAGACTGAAATCTTGGAACCCTGGTATCAGAGCCGAGTGTCTCGTAGCACTGTGGGTTAGGCTTTGTTTTGAATCAGTGTGTATGTTGTCATTACAAAGCACTGTGTACTCCATCGCTATGCTTTGGCGGTAAAGACATTGCCATCTCATTTCAAAGAAGTTCTGTCCGTCTGTGTTAAAGTTGTCAATTACATCCGGGGACGTGCTTTAAACCACAGAGTGTTCAAGTTATTTTGTGAGGAGATGGGAAGTGAACATCAGGTGCTTCTCTTCCACACTGAAGTGCGATGGCTCTCCCGTGGGAAAATGCTGACACATATTGCAGAGCTCGCTGATGAGATTGCAATATTTCTCCGAGAGTATCAGAGTGATTTTGCTGAAAATTTTGAGGACGAAATTTTCATTCTCTCCCTCTCCTACCTGGCAGACATTTTCGGTCATCTGAATGATCTCAACTTGTCCATGCAAGGCATGTTTGCTAATAATATTGATTGTACAGAGAAGGTAGAAGCCTTCAAGAAGAAAATATCACTGTGGAAGCGTCGAATCCAGGGAGGAAATGTGGGAAGCTTTCCTATCCTGGATGAAAAACATGGAGACAAGACAATCCAGCCAATGCTTGTAGAAAATATTGTTGCTCACCTCTCACTCCTAGAGACCACTATGGCACAATACTTTCCCATGGATCATTCATTTCCAGAATGGATACAGCAGCCCTTCTTGGCAGATATGGATGATGATGATAACCTAAAGGAGGAGCTTATTGATCTGCAGGTGAACCAGGGTTGTCAAAAAAAATTTCGCACACGACCTCTGTCAGGTTTCTGGTGTGACCAGTTGGTAGCATACCCTGGATTAGCAAAGGCAGCGCTGGAAATGAACAACTGCCCGGAACCGACTTCAAATTGGGTTGCTTCATGATATGAGGGTGGCTCTGGCCAACACAAAGCCTCGAATTGAGAAACTAGTTGCATATAAGCAACAGCAAAAATCACATTGAAGTATGTACAGTATGATTGATTACCCAGTTGTACATATTTAAATCTATGCAATTTCATTTTTTCTCATTTTTTTTTTTATTTCTTTTATAAACAATATTGGTATTTTGTGTTAGTTTTAAGGAATGAACAAAATAAAATTGATCAAGCAGTACACTTCACATTCCTTTATCCTTCTAGTTACCTAGTAATAAGATATTAATAATTAAGATAATTAGGGGGTGCTGGACTGCTTAGACATGACAACAGGGGGTGCTAGGGTTGGAAAAGGTTGGGAAACACTGCATTACGATAATAGAGCATAATCTTTCATTCGCTATTTATTGTCACTTTTGCTGTTCTCCGTTTCAAGGAAAAGGTCCCATGAGAGCTTCAAGATGACGGCTTGAAAATGCTGCATTTGTTCCTTTCTGTGAACGATTCTAATCATTCTCCTTTCTATCACAGTGTTCATCCGCTCCTGAACCATTTCCTCTCTCTCTCTCTCTCTCTCTCTCTCTCTCTCTCTCTCTCTCTCTCTCTCTCTCTCTCTCTTGAGTTCTGATTGTTTTATTTATTTATGGTTCCGTACAATATGATTATTAGATTCTGTAAATCTCCAGACGAATTTGTTTTTCCAATTCAGGACAAATCTTCATCGTGTGAAAGAATTTAGGTGTCAGTGAAAGAGGACAAAGTTGAATAGGGCACTAATCTGGACGTTTCTCATTCTTAGTAATTTTTAACAATATGTCGTGGTATATTTGGTATATTTTAATTTGAGATATTAAAGTGTCCAGCTTATATATACAATTCCAGCGTCAAATGAAGATTATGAACGAATTTTTCGTGTGTGAACATACAGACAGAAGAATTAGGCTTAGTCACAGTTCACTCACAAATGAGATAATAAGTGGATAGGCCATCAAGGGCAAAAGAGAATGCCCAAATCATAACCACATCAAATGCGATGATCAAAGTTTTGAATAAAGACTTATATGAAGATGAACACAAGTAATGTGAGCTGCTGATTTTGATTTTTTTTCTCTCTCATTTAGAAATATAGAGAATCAACGGAAAGACTTTAGTTTCAGATTTTTTCACATGCATAAAAATTAGTTAAGTTTTATAGATCTCATATATATATTATTATATATTATCATTCGGAAAATATACTATGCTTATTTTTAATTATATATATAGTCTCTGAATTGGGATTATGTTTAAATGTATAGACTACAGTAATTTTTCAAGCATTAATTTATTTTAGAAGAGCATTAATTATGTTTCCCCAGTTATATTATGTTATAAACATACGACTACAATATAATTAAAGTTGTATTTCCTTATATCCAGGTTATTATTATTAAATAAATAACTTGTTACTTATATACAGCAGATTTAAGCTCTGTATGTTTCACAGTAAGTGAATGAAGCATTATATCTATAATATCTTGACAGGATTATAATATATATATATATATATATATATATATATATATATATATATATATATATTATATATAGTTTCTTATTGCATAAAGTTAGCAAAGTTAAGATTTCTTACGGAATAAAATTGCTCAATGAAGCTTACTTCGTTTTTCTAACCCAGGATAATTTTGGCTATGCGGATATGGCAACACTGCTGGGTTGGTTTAGTTTTCATTTTTGGTTGTTATTATGAAATTAACTTTTTTCTGTTTGTTCTTTAGAATGGTTTTGGTTGGTATACTCCAGCCACAACTAATTCTTAATCAACCCAAGTGTGAGGTGGTTATGAAATATCTTTCTGTTGAGTTACAAATTCCCCCTGATGAATGTGGAGTTCGATGATTAATGTCTCCTTAATAAAGAGATTTGTTTACTTCCTCTTCATTCGCTATTTAATGTCGCCTTTGCTTTTCTTTCTTTCGAGGAAAGATCCAAAGAGAAAAATATTACACAATTCTAATCTTTCTCTTTCCTTTTACTCTATTGTTTTCGTCCGTTCCTGAATCATTTAATCCTATTCTCTCTCTCTCTCTCTCTCTCTCTCTCTCTCTCTCTCTCTCTCTCTCCGCATTACACCAGTCCTTCCCTGTTACGATCCTTCATTGCTCAATAATGGCGTCTCCTTCCTAGAAGTCCTTCACTACTTAGGTCTATCTCCAGTACTCTCGCTGGAGCCACTCCAGAATTACAGCAAAACTCTGCTTTAGGCTACAGAGGATTCCGCCTTTTAGATCAATCAAGTCTTCTTATAATTATTATGACCTTAGTGAGGAAAGGATCATATTTATCAACTGAGTTTTGCAGTTCGTTCAATGCGTCGCTTGAGATGGAAGGAAGAAGCAACAAAGAAGCCGAGATTCTGGTTTTTGTCAAGTTTGAGATGGTATGAGAAAGCCATTTATCTTATTATCCTCATATTTTGAAATATTGTAGTATAATTTTAATAATATATATTAACGTAGCAAAGAAATATATATAATGAAAATATATCATTGATAAAAATTACTTTTTTTACATTAATCATTGTAAAAGTCTCATATGAATGATAAATAATGGTTGGATCTCGGCGTGTCCCTAGATAATTGTGATTAGTCCGTTATTGTTGTTGCTGATATTTTTGGTTTCAATTTTGTTAACCAAAGGAAATTCATGAGTTACTTATGAAAATGAGTTGAGAAAGTGATACCGCAATGTTGAAATGTGCAAAGTTCAATGCGGCTCTAAGGTCCAAGGGAACATCATCGTTAATATAAGATTAAGGTAACCGTGTTCACCTTCCCCTTCATTCACTGTTGAATGTCACTTTTGCTGTTCTCCGATCCGGAGAATAGATCCAGAGCTCGGAAATGAAAATATTGCATTTATTCCTTTCTATGCACAATTCCATCTACTGCATCGTTCACTATCCGCTCCTGAACCATTTCCAGCCTCTCTCTCTCTCTCTCTCTCTCTCTCTCTCTCTCTCTCTCTCTCTCTCTTTCTCTCTCCCAGTTGCCATCTTCCTTTGCTTAATTGTTTCTTTATAGGAAGTACTTCACCCTTACTGGGCCTCTTTCATACAGCGTTTTATTTCTCTCTCTCTCTCTCTCCCGCACACGAGGCGGTCTCCGCACCGCAGGTATAGCGGACGGAAACCGCCGATACTGCGGTCGCCGCATAGAGACCGATTACCTTTTTCTACAAATAGTCAACACTGAAGAGTTTTATAGACTATGAATGTGAGAAATTAAATGAATTTTACTAATGAATGTCTTTACAACTAGATTTGTGTATTAATCTAGTCGAATAATGGGACTAATCTACAACGTTTGCCAATCTTCATAAAAAGGACTTTGCTCTCAGTACTTCTTCAAGTTTTCAAACCTTTATTGGCTGACATTGTCAAACTACTTTTTTTCTTGGGAATTCTTTGAAAAGTTTCCCCAAAGTCCCTCCCCCCCCCCCACCCCCCAAAGAAACAAAGTTAATGGTAGTTATGTCTGTTCCGATGGTGAGTTTTTTAGGATAAAATCAGAATGAACCGAAAAAAAATGCTAGAGTATTTCATTAATATAATATTCAGGGGCTTCTCACGTTGCCGTAAACAGACAATTTAATGAACGGGGTGAAGGAGAGAGACAGGCAACAAAAGACATCCAAACGGACAGTGAGACAAACAAGACAAGGAAAAGACGACTCGACTTGGGAGTTGGGTCTTGAGTCACAGGTGACGTTCGTCTGTTGTTTCGACGAACATAGAAGGAATCAAGTTAGACTTCCCATAACCTTTTCCGTGTTTTCTTCTCTGTACAAATTTTGTTAATTTGTTGAACCTATAACATTCACTCAAGTAACAATAAGATGCTGCTGTTCATGAATATTGCAGGCTTTCTCTCTTTCTCTCCTGCATTACATCAGTAATCCTTCCTGCTACGATCCTTCATAGCTCAATAATGGCGTCTCCTTCCTAGGAAGCCCTTCAACACTTAGGCCTATCTTCCAGTACTCTCATTGGACCCACTCCAGAATTACAGCAAACTCTGCTTTAAGCTTCAGAGGATTCCGCCTTTTAGATCAATCAAGTCTTATTACAATTAATTATTATGACCTTAGTGAGGAAGGGATCACATTTATCAATATAGTTTTGCAGTTCGTTCAATGCGTCGCTTGAGATGGAAGAACAACAAAAGAAGACGAGGTTCTCGTTTTTGCCAAGTTTCAGATGGTATGAGAAAGCCATTTATCTGATTATCTTCATATTTTTATGAACGTGTTGTAGTAGAATTTTAATTGAACTGTTAAAGTATAAAAAACTATGTAATATAATATATATATATATATATATATATATATATATATATATATATATATATATATATATATATATATATGTGTGTGTGTGTGTGTGTGTGTGTGTGTGTGTGTGTGTGATTAAAACTACTTTCATTACATAGATTGTTATAGAATTTTCATATGAATGATAGATATTGGTCGGATCTCGTGTGTGAGAATATTTACTAGACCCATACATATCTCGGCGTATCATAGTACGTTAGTATTTTTGGTTACATAATTATAAACCTTAACGATTTCATAAATATCTGGGAAATGGATATGAAATATTATGATATCAATTATTTCCCTTAAGGTTTGCCATTATTCATGTTATGTGACTAGCGCTTTTTCCATTTCAGAAAAGGATTCAAAGAGAGCTTGAAAATATTGAATAATTCTTCTTCCTATGTTCATTCTACTATATTGTATGTCCGCTCCTGTTCCATTTCCTGTCTCTCTCTCCTGAGTTCTGATTGTTTTATCTCTATATAGTTTCGTACAATAAGATTATTATAGGTAGATCTATATAACTATTCCGCGGCTAACTATATGGAGGAGTTATGGAGTTCCATTTGATAACGTCTGTGTGTGTGTGAGAGAGAGAGAGAGTAATTGGTGGTTGGATGGTTAACGACTGTATTGGCTGTTTGGTGTTGGGTTGCCTGCTGGTGCTGTTGATTGTTAGGAGTTCTGTGTTTTTTAGCTGTTTTCAGTCAGTCTTGGGTTAGAGGAGCCTGTGACAGCCATTAGTGTTAGCAGCAGTGTGTTGAAGCATTTTGGTCAGATTAAGTTGTGTTTTGTTTTGATTTGTTTTTTGGTTATTGTTAAGTTAGTGTTCTTGCTTGGAGTTGCTGTGCCTGTGCTGTTGTCTTTGTTGCTGTTGTGATTTTTTGTGTTGGTTGTGCAGTGGTCATATGTTGTGTTTTGTTGTTATATGTGAGGTTATGTTCCTTGGTTGGTTGCTGTGTTGTTAGGTTGTGGTTGTGTTCCTTGATTGTTGTTGTTGTCCTTGGTTGTTGCGTTGTTGTTTGGTTGTAGTCCTTGGTGTTGGTGTTGTTGGGTCGTGGTTCTTGGTTGTTGTTGTTGGTGTTGATGTTGTTGTTGTTGGTGTCCCCAGTGACCTTAACCAGCGGACAGCACAGGATTGCCCGGAGCAACTGGATTGATTGGTAAGTACATGTGCTTTGAGAGTTCTTTGTTTTCTGTGTTTTTTTTTTTTTTTTTTTTTTTTTGCATAGCTATATGGTCAGTTGTCCTGCGTGTATTTGTTGTGTAAGAAGAAAGTGTGACAGGGGTGGGTTGGGCAGCTGGAGTGATTAGGTTAATGTGGGGAGGGTTTTGCCACTTGTTTTTTTTCTAGCTTGTGATCCCGCCACATTATTTTTTGGCGCCCAAACAGGGACTGTTGGTGCGGCAGCTGCAGGGCAATTGGGGTAGTGAGTTGTGTGATTGGTGGAGAAAGTGAGGATGGAAGGGTTGAAGGAGATAGAGAGGCTGAAGGAGGAGCTGAGGTTGCAAGGGAAGCTAAGGGATGGTTGAAGTGGAGAATGAGAGGTTGAGGGTAGAGTGTGAGGAGCACAAGAGGGAGTTAGAGGAATGCTAAGGAGTGCGAAAGTGGAAATGAAAGAAGAGGTGAAAGGAGCAGAAGAGAGAATGGTTGAGAAAATGGATGAAAAATTGGGGGTAATGATGAATGCAGTGCAAGAGATGATGCAGGAAATGATGAAGGGATTCGTGGGAGAGGGAGCTGTAGGAGGTAGGCCTACTGGGTCTTGTGACGGGCCAGGAGTGGTAAAGAAAGTGAAATTGCGAGTGAATGTGAGTACGAGTGACGAAGGTTATTTGGTTGTGATAGGTAAGGGGAAGACACAGGCTAAGGATAAACCTGAGGACAAGAATAAGAAGGGGGCTGAGGAAAAGAAGACTAATAGGAAAGAAAGTTAGTAAGGGTGACAGACAGGATGAGACTAAGCTGGAATACATTGGGGAAAGGGCTGAGAGGGATTTGGATAGCGGTGAGTGGAAACAGGTAGGTAGGAAGAAGAAGGGTAAGAAGAGCGTAGTCAGGGGTATGGACGTGAGTATGGAAGTGGATTCGCTGTATTTGGAAGAGGGAAAGAGGGGTCAGAATGGAAGTAGCAAAAGTGAGAGTGAGCGGGAAGTTACGAAAGGCTGTGTATATGCGAGAGGTACCCCGATGTGCACAATACGAGGAATATGGTTGTAGGGACATAGGGGACTTTTTTAAAGAATATGAGAGGTATTGTGAGGCTAAGTATGGTGATAACAAGAGTGTCTGGGCAAGGGAGTTAGGTAGCTTTTTGACGGGATTTTTGTTGAGTATGTATGGGGTAATGATGAGCGTAGGAAATGTGCCGTATGAGAGTGTAAAAGCTAGGATTGTAGACCAGGCAAAGAGGATAAAGAGTAGCGTTAGATATAGGAGAAAGCAAGATTTTGAAGAGGCAAGAATGAATGTTGGTGAGTTGTTGTCAATGTATGTCTGTAAGTTAGAAACATTAGCTAGAAAAAAGTTTGGGGACGAAGGGATAAATGAGTGTAAGGAGTTAGTGCGAAAGTTGTTGGCGACTGTACCAGAGAGTGTATATGAGTTTATAAATCTGAAACGTAAGGAGAAAATGCGATGGACGAATGAAAGGTTAACATGGAACGACATTTTAGAAATAGTAGAGGATTACGAGTTAGATAGGTGTATGAAAGAGAGTAGAAGTGTTAGTGTTAGGACTGAAGTAGCTGAGGTTATACCAGAGTTTAGAAGCTATAGGGAGGCAGTTTTGGAAGGGCTGAGGCGAATGGCAGAGCGAGTGGTAGATAGGAGCGTTAGGGCAAGTAATGTGAGTGTAGTTAGCCCTAAAAGAGATAGGAGTGCGAGTGTTGGAAGAGTAGGGTCAGTTAGTTGTGAGCGAGAGCAGCAGTGTTATAGATGCGGTAAGCCAGGACACAGGAAGAATGAATGTCGGTGGGCATTAAGAGCGTGCTTCGGGTGTGGGCAAACATGGTATTTGGTGAGTGAGTGTAAGAAAGATAGGTGTGGACAGGCAGGGCACATAGCTAGTGGATGTCGAGGTACCTGTATGAACATGGTTTGCGGCAACTGCGGGAAGAATGGGCATTGTGCTAGGATGTGTAAAGAACAGCGTACGAAGTGTGTTGAATGTGGAATGGAAGGTCATGTGGTGAGTGTGTGTAGGCGAAAGAGGACGAGTCAGGTTGGGAATTCGGGAAACTAGACGGTAAGGGGATTCAGTTGGGTGGGTCCTCCAGTATGCGACAGTATGTTCGAGAGAATGCAATGAGTGAGTGGTTGAGGGTGAATAAATGTGAGCAGAGTGTTAGTGAGCAAATGGGTCTGGAAGATCGGCAGTTAGTGTTGGTTGAGTATGGAAGAAAGTGGAAGAAGGTAAGGAAAGGGAATGAAAGGGAGAAATATGAGCTGCATGATAGAGGGGTTAGTGTTAGGGTAAAGTAATACAAATGACTCTGAGGGGAGGAATGATACATATAGTGTGTGTGGGTTTGAATTGTCAGGGTTTAGTGAAGTTTCACCAGGAAGGGAATCAGTGGAAAGGATGTAGTTGGCAGTATGAATGAGTCTCTTTGGGAGTTTGGCAGGAGTGTAAATGAGGTAAGTGATTTGGTGGCAGAGTTACGAGAGATGTTCGGACAAGAGTTAGAAGGGGTAGATGAGATAGTGAATGGGATTTGGGAGGATGGTAGTGAGGGAGATGGTAATGGTAGTCTGACTGGAAGTCGTCTGGGAGAAGTTGGTGGCAATGTCTGGCCTCACACTAGGCATTTTTTTCTCGAGCAGCGAGCCGTTGCTGCCGAGAATGAAAAACCGGCAGCTTTTAGCTCGAGATTCTTGCTTCCGAACAGGACGGAAAGCAGCCAGCACGAGCCGCGAGCCACAGCATAGTGTAAACAAACAAGATGGCTGCTGCTGATAGGACGTACTCTCCTGAGCCACTCTTGAACCCACAAACGTTTTTTGTTACTCTTGCATTCACGTAAGTTTCCGAGAAATAAACCACTGCAGCGCATCTTTGCAACAGTCCTGAACAATTTCTGGGCGCCATGATGATATCAGATGATCAGTTTTGTTTACTTTTTCCTACGGCTCCTCGAAACCACGAGTTCCTAGTGTGACGATACAACACTTTTGCTCGCGAGCATCGGCTGGATGCTGGCCAAAACCACGAGCAAGAAATGACTAGTGTGATACCAGCTTCAGAGTGTGTATGAGGGCCCTCAAACAAGATCCAGGGGACCTGCGTCCGAGCATCCGTGGGTGTTGCGGAAGGCTATTTAGTGTGGGTGTTGTGAGTGAAAGTAGACGTTGTCAAATGTAACAGGGGAGGAAATATGGAGGAGTTATGGAGTTCCATTTGACAACGTACGTGTGTGAGAGAGAGAGAGAGAGAGAGTAATTGGTGGTTGGATGGTTAACGACTGTATTGGCTGTTGGTGTTGGGTTGCCTGCTGGTGCTGTTGATTGTTAGGAGTTCTGTGTTTTTAGCTGGTTTTCAGTCAGTCTTGGGTTAGAGGAGCCTGTGACAGCCATTAGTGTTAGCAGCAGTGTGTTGAAGCATTTTGGTCAGATAAGTTGTGTTTTGTTGATTGTTTGGTTATTGTTAAGTTAGTGTTCTTTGCTTGGAGTTGCTGTGCCTGTGCTGTTGTCTTTGTTGCTGTTGTGATTTTTTGTGTTGGTTTTTGCAGTGCAGGGTCATATGTTGTGTTTTGTTGTTATATGTGAGGTTATGTTCCTTGGTTGGTTTGCTGTGTTGTTAGGTTGTGGTTGTGTTCCTTGATTGTTGTTGTGTTGTTGTTAAGTTGTTTGGTTGTGGTCCTTGGTGTTGTTGTGTTGGGTTGTGGTGTCGTGGTTCTTGGTTGTGGTCCTTGGTGTTGTTGTGTTGGGTTGTGGTGTCGTGGTTCTTGGTTGTTGTTGTTGTTGTTGTTGGTGTTGTTGTTGTTGTTGGTGTCCCAGTGACCTTAACCAGCGGACAGCACAGGATAGCCCGGAGTAACTGGATTGATTGGTAAGTACATGTGCTTTGAGAGTTTTTCGTTTTGTGTTTTTTTGCTTTGCGTAGCTACAGGTCAATTGTCCTGCGTGTATTTGTTGTGTAAAGAAGAAAGTGTGACAGGGGTGGGTTGGGCAGCTGGAGTGATTAGGTTAATGTGGGGAGGGTTTTGCCACTTGTTTTTTTCTAGCTTGTGATCCCGCCACAGCTAGACTATGGCAGTTACCGTTTTTCTATGAAGTTTTACCTCCTGAACAAGAATTTAAAGTAATATTTATTCAGCCGACTGTAATTTACCTTTGAACTCTATCCTACGGTAAGGGGGACCGATGGGAATGCGGGGTTTTGGGAGGGGTAAAACACTTGGGGGAAGGTTTTGCCGTGTTACTGTGTTATTTCCCCTTATTTATGACATTTGAAACACGAAATACAAGCTATTAAAAAAAACTGATAGTGGGGCCGTTTCACAGGCAAAGTCTACCTGCATTTATATGATTTTCATATGAACGATAAATAATGGAGGGATCTCGGTGTCTGCTGGTGATGAACCATTTAAAATTTTTTATATCACGCACAAAAACTGCTATTTTTGGTTATATCCCATAACTAACTTTAAGCATAGCACACACATTACAAGCTGAAGTATTGTATTCTGTTTGTTGACTTCCCCTTCTATCTATTGAATATTACTTTTACTTTTCTGCGTTTCGAAGAAAAAGATCAAAAGAGTTTCATGATGAAAGAATGAACATGTTTCCTCTCTTCCTTTCAATGCACAATTCTAGTCATCTAATTCTTCCATTGCATCGTTCGCCATCCGTTGCTGAACCCTTTCCTCTCTCTCTCTCTCTCTCTCTTTCTCTCTCTCTCTCCTGCTTACATCAATCCTTCGTGCTACGATCCTTCATAGCTCAATAATGGTGTCTCCTTCCTAGGAAGTCCTTGTCCACTTAGGCCTATATTCCAGTACTCTCACTGGAGCCACTCCAGAATTACAGCAAAACTCTGCTTTAGGCTACAGAGGATTCCGCCTTTTAGATCAATAAAGTCTTATTACAATTAATTATTATGACCTTAGTGAGGAAAAGATCATATTTATCAATAGAGTTTTGCAGTTCGTTCAATGAGTCGCTTGAGATGGTTTTCGTTTTTGCCAAGTTTGAGATGGTATAAGAGAGCCATTTACCTAATTATCTTCATATTTTTTAAGAACAATGTTGTAGTATAATTCTAATTGGAAATATTAGCGTGGCAAAGAAATATACATAATTTATATATAGTAGCAAAGAAAACTACATTAATTCATAGATTCTTATACAATTTTCAAATTAATGATTAATAATGGAGGGATATCGTTTTGTAGTGCTGAAGAATATGCACGGGGTCATTAATCCATTGATATTTCTACTATTTTTGGTTACAACCAATATTAATCTTACACTTTTTTAAAATGCTGAAGAATATGCACGGGGTCTTAATCATTGATATTTCTACTATTTTTGGTTACAACCAATATTAATCTTACACTTTTTAAATGCTGAAGAATAATATGTAAACTAGATATATACTTGTGTCCTACCCCTTCTGTGTCTGTTTATAATAAATGTCACCAAAGCGTAAAGGCCGCCAGTAAGTTCAGTTATGCCTGCACAGTCCTAAATCTTCTCCATTAACGATTCAGGCTTTTTCCTCAGTCCTCCGTAGCAACCTCGGCGTCAACACGAGAGGCGCTCTGGCCGCTGTCTATAATTGACTTTGGTCTTGGGTGATCTCGCAAATTACGAAGTGCAAAGCTGTTTATCATTCCCTTAGTTATACACTGTACAGTGCGAGTAGTACGGTGTGCAACTATGCTACAGTTTGGTCAACATTTTTTTTTTTTTTTTTTTTTTTTTTTTTTGGTACGGATATTGGTACGCCCATAGTGTAGTAGGGGTACGTCAGTTCTGTCAGTGGTGCCATATTGCGCTATTGACTTGCTGTAGGTACGGCAGTTTGCTAATCATGCAGCAGTTGCCGTACACTGTTGCTAAGAGCTACAGGTACGGACGGCACTAGAAGATCAGCGACAGTAGTAATAATAGTCGAACTGAATTGTGTCGCTGAACCTGTTCAATTCAAAATGTCAAAGTGAAGCACCATACTGTCATCACCAAAGCAACAAAACATTTTGACAGTAAATGAAAATACAAAAAATCACAATAATATTTAAACATACTTAGATTTTTCCTATATAATTAAAAATAAATCTAAACTAATCTATCTGTGTACTTCATATTTTCTTTGAATCTCCTTTGAACCGTGTAATAACAAATCAGTTTTCGCCGAAAAACAGATGTTTTCAGGTTTCAACGAGCTGAAAAAAGCAATAGACGTCTAAAGAGTCAAACTTCCAGAAACTGTATAGTATCCGTAGGTCACGAACGATCGAATCGGCCCTGAAGAGAACTCCGACCGAAGAGGAGAATCAAAGACTGGACGTACACAGAAATCGCGTTCTGCTGTATTCATTGTAGTAAGGAAAACTACCAAGTCGATCCTGTAGTAAACGGCCTAATCAATCGTAAGTAATCATTCAAATCAGGTCTACATTAACAGTAAGTTTCCCATATTGGACGCACTAAGCTTCAAATCTTCTTTGAATCTCCTCTCCGGAGCTCTTTTCAGGGCCGATTCGATCGTTCGTGACCTGAGGATATACAATTTCTGGAAGTTTGACTCTTCGTAGACGTCTATTGCCTTTATCATCAGCTTGTTAAAACTTGAAAATATCTGCTTTTCAGCGAAAACTGATGTATTATTACACGGTTCACGTTACTAGGTCGTCATTTTCTTGCTGTCACTGATATGCCATTATGCCTGAGGCGGCCGCGGTAAATAAGGGTTCGCGCATGCGCCATTCGCTGCCGTACCAATATCTATCGCAATCAGTGATACGGCTGCCGTACCAATATCCAATTCGTTTTTTTTTTTTTTTTTTCCGTATATTACAAAATCGGATCTTTCATTCACAGTGAAAACCGGGGAACGTATGGTCACCCTAAGTTGGATTAAAGTTCTTTAGGCCGAAACGCACTCGAACTGTTGATCTCAAAGCCTTCAGTTTCCAGCCCCGAAGACTGAACTATATAAGCTCCCCCACTTGATATCATTACTGAAAATGCCTAGAATTTCAGAAGAAAAAATTTATTTATTTTCTACGCTGTGAAATAACTGGAGTTCACGCCCAAATGAATTTGTGGATCCTACAAAGTGCCTCTATAAAACGTCAAAAACTAAATATGGTATGAGAGAGAAAGGTAAAATTGTCGGCAATTTCAATACGTTGACGAACTTTAGTCACCCATCAATTATCGTTTTCTATTTTTGAATAAGATAAAATAGAGAAAACGTGTTTAGCGTTAGCAACGTTAAAATTGTCTCCTGTTTGAAATTAACTTTTGGATTGTTTAATATCTTCTCCTTATTTATTAATTATCATTTTCTTTTCAGACATAAGTAATACCTCTGCTATATATAAAAAGCATGTTTTATTGATGATCAAAATATTCGTCAAAGTGGAAAAAATGAATTTAAAAAATCAGATAAAATGACTATTCACGTAAAAATATAGCTATTTTTTCCAGTCTAATTCTTTAGTATAATGAATCACTTATCGTTCCATAATACTATTTCATTTCATTCTCTTGCGGAAGCCCTGGTTCAATAGATCTACGAAATTGATATCATATAGTACCGATAAAGCCCAGATATTTACAGATAAAATAAACTTTATCATAGCTTAAAATGTAGCATGGATAGATAAAGGCCTATCTGGGGTGACGAGATGGTGATTTGCAAGTTGCAACCAAAGATCTTACAGTGCAAAGTAATGAGTCTCGTTTCAGTTGGTAAAGCCAGCAGTCCAATGACTTCCTGGTTCATTGACTTGGTCGTTTTGTCAAGTTTAAGCTGCTTAGGATGTCGATTTCCTTTTTTTTTTTTTTTTTTTTTCAAAGCTTCATTCTAAAGTTACAAGAACGTGCTACCGTTTGCACTTCATTATCGTTAAACCTTGGTTTTTGGTTTAGGAAGTTGGGTTTTGGTTTAGGGAGTTGGGGGTTTAGAAAGGATATGAACTAGTGCTAGATGTATAGATTGGCTGCATAAAGCAAGTGTATGAGCGTGTATTAAGTTTAGATAGGCTCCGTAAAACTAGTTATTAGAAATTCGCTTTCATGACGGAAAGCTGAAACTTTTATGCTAACTAGCAGTTTTTTCTTGGCCATGTCGATGGTTACAGGTAATTGTCATATTAGTTTATTTTTGAGGTAGAGCTTGGGAGCAGAGTGCAATCTTTATTAGTTTAAAGTTCCAGCGGTTAAATGTTAAGTATACGTAACTTTTATAAACTATAAAAAAAAAAATCTATCGTCACTAACTATTTTGATTATACTAAATATACTTCCCATCTGCTGGGGAAGTTTTATCCATTTCGAAGTTTCTGTAGGGCAAAGGGCCTATGCTATCACAGTCGGCTCTACTAGAGGTTTGTCCATCGTAGTTTTTTTTTTTTTTTTTTTTTTTTTTTTATTTTTTTTTTTTTTTTTTTTTTTTTTTTTGGGGGGGGGGGGGTTTAGGGACTAAGATATACTAAAAGTACAGCAAAAAAAATTAGTACGCTTTTTTCAAAGTCGTGATTTATGGGGAGAACGTGATAAATTTGAGTAGTGCATAAATGTGAATGAGGACATGAAAGGGGCATTTTTTGTTCAATCCAGGCTTGATGTTTGCTAGCATTTGCAACGTGGTTCGTACCCACTAACGATTAGGCTTCTGGGAACGATGGCTTTGCTCTTGAACAAGCATTATAACAAGAACCGACGTTGGATAGTTAAAATTGTGTATTCAACCTTGTAGCAATGTTGGAAATAAACTTTAATTACAGGACTGTAAGTGCTTGAAAATCTTTTAACCGGTTTTGCTTAAATTCTAATATTTACCTTTGATGATTTTTATTCCCATCCTCCCAATTGACTACATAATAGGACTTTGTGAATGAGTGTTGTAATCTTCTTCCAAATTGGAGAATGCCACTTGGGACCACTATTGTAATCTTGAAATGTCACTAAATTTTAACATTACATCACAAGAATGTTGTTTGGGTTTTAAATTAATTTTACCTTCATGAGCAGCAAAGGAGGAGGTTGAAGTTACTGGAGTTACTGTGGTGCAAGGCGAGTGTCTGGGGCCATTTTTGTTTGTGGTGTAATGACCAGTTCAGTTTTGAGACTTGCATGCGGTTTGTTTAAACTTTTTATGCATCACTATTTTGTTAAATAGTTTTCATTGTTTTAATTTATTAATGATGTGCTTGATTTTATGGAATTGGTGTAACACAAAGTGGACTAATAATGTGGGTCAATTATCAAATAACTTACCACCTAAGGCATATAGTCGTGCATTTTGATTAAAAGTACTAGTGAAATAAATTGATAAGTTCTAATGAAGCTGCATGAGAATGATTATTTTAAATATACCATAATAACCTCTATTCTCTTCCCTTACATAATTTATTGGTTGCAGGACTATCGTGTATCTGTTAAAAAATGTATTTTTCCACCAGAGTATACACACTGGTCACTTGTTCATATAAAGTGAGCAACCCATTTTAGTTTAGATGTATTGGGTGAAGCCCCTTAGCAAGAAATGTGTCTGGGGGCGTAGGGAGGGGGTGGATGAATCATAGTACTCCCGTGGCTGTTTCACAGAACTTACTGTTGATCTGTAGTAGAGGACTTTAGTGTGACTGAAGCGTTCTTTGGTGATTTTCCCCTTTGTACTTTTATGAAATGTTTAAGATTATTCAATATCATTTAAGATTGTCGTTTTTGTTCTACACGTGGACGTATGTAGCAATCTGACCTACTGACACAAGTCATTTTCTGACCTTTGCAGGTGGGCAGACTCTTAGTATGTTCTGAGTGACGTTCTGAAGTTTGTTGGTGGTCAGTCATCGCTAAGCCCTGCTAGTATATTCTTAGACTTCCTTGGGACATTTAGGAGTTGCTATGACAGTCCTTCAGGATGAATACTTGGTAAAATCCTTCCCTGGAGGAAATAGTCTGTCCCAAACAGCTCTGAATCCCCCTCTTGTATCAGTGGGTGCAAAATCTAATTCCATGCCAAGTGCTACTGTGTTAATTGGGTCTTTTCAGACTAATTGGTTTTAGCGAAGACTGTTTTAATAGTTTCATCAGTGCTTTGACAGTAGTTAAATAATTAATATACTGTTTACTACTAACTGTAGGTACTGTTTGCAAGTGGAGGTAAATAACTTAAATTTATGACAAATTGCGTCTAGCCTACTAGTTGTTTTTGGCAAGAAATACTTACTTTAACTAGCAGATTTACCTAATCAGAAAACTCGTATTAGCATTTATATACTTCCAGTATATAGAGATAAGTGTTAAGTCTTGCATATGAAGTAAATGAATGTGATTTGTACTAGCTGCTTTTAAAAGTTAACTTGGCAGAAATTGTTAGATAAGTTTTAACAACTTTAACGTAACTCTATCAAACTCTGATTAGAATGCTAATTACAAAAGGGGTCCTATATTCTGAAGGTTGTGGACAGAGATCTCCGTATAATTGTTTATGCTACAGTAAGGAATTTATAGTTTGGGCTAGTGCCTACCTAATAGGGTATGCTGATTGTTGCTAAATGTATTGTGAAAGTTAATGTCAATGAAAGTTAAATTGTAAAGTTTTAGTGGTTTAATGGTTGCACCCCTATTGCTACTCTTTAGCTGATATACTTAAATGGTTATTAAGGTTACCTAATATTGTCATAGTTACATAGTTTATCAAATTAAAAGTTATCCATCATTTTGCTGCTGGTACTAGTAACAATAAGGTTGGTTTTGGAGCACATTTGGCCATGCAATATAGACTAAATCTTGGTGGTATCAAAGTATTTAATTGTAAATGTCTTATTTTTGAATAGATGAGGTTTGAAGGTCTATCGTTCTGAATAGTTTTAAAATATATAAGTAGGTTTTAGTATTTTGATGTGAAAGAATTAAACCGTGAACTTACTGTAATTGTACAAGTCACTACATTTATAGTATTCACTCTAGATTGTAATTATAAGATTAATTTAATGTTAAGAGAATTTTAAATTTCTTGCCCTTGAAAATAGTTGCTCTAGCCGGTCTAGCAATGGTTGGTTGACATATTTGGTAGTTTTAAAATATTAGTGAGTAATGGGAGTGAACTTGCAACTCCCAATACTGTAGCATTCTATGGGTTTTTGAGTTTCTGGCTGTAATTTCTGAAATTAAAAAATAAAGTGAAGAGTTTACGAAGCTTTTTCTTAGCCTGACAATGGTGGAAAGTTAAGTGTAGGAAAAATACTAAATTCAGTTTCTGTTGCCTATGTTCGGTGCACCTGGATTTTCAACATGATTAATAAACTCTTGGTAACTGATTGAATCAATATTGCTAGATCAGATACTACTGAACTAAAACTTTAGACTTTGCTGGTATAAATCTAATAAAATGCGTAGTTTACGTTGAAGTTTTATATCGACCTTGGTCAAATGGCTTAAAAATTGTACGAAGATGAAAAGATTTCTCTTTTGTCAGGAACTAGATTAATTAAAGACCTTGTCTGTGGCACTTTTAAGTTTAAATTTGTGGTACTAAGGATGTTAACCAATGTGGTACCAAGGATGGTAACCAATCTTAACTTATTGGTCTAGACAAGTCTTACTCGATAAGTGGTTTTCAGTCAAACTCAATTCTGAAATTTATTAAAGTTGTGTGAAATTAAAGTAATACAATGAGAGCCTATGAACATCTTTATTAGACTTTGGCAGTCATGATCACCCGATATCGTATTCGTATCAGTTTAAGTAGAGCATTCTAGGGGCTTGGTACCATATAGTATTCTAAGGGGCTTCTTATCTTCTAGAGAATTCTGGGGGTTTGGTATCGTATAGTATTTTAAGGGGCTCGGTATCTTCTAGAGTATTCTAGGGGTTTGGTATCATATGGTATAATAAGGGGCTTGGTAGCGTATAGTATTCTAAGGGCTTGGTATCGTATAGTATTCTAAGGGCTTGGTATCTTCTTGTGTATTCTAGGGACTTGGTATCATATTCTAAAGGGTTTGGTATCTTCTAGAGTAATCTAAGGGGGCTTGGTATCTAAGAGTATTCTAAGGGGGCTTGGTATCTTTTAGTGTATTCTAGGTGCTTGGTACCAAATAGTATTTTAGGGGCTTGGTATCTTCGAGTATTTTAGGGGCTTGGTATTTTCTAGAGTATTCTAGGGGCTTGGTATTTTCTAGAGTATTCTAGGGGCTTGATATCATAGTATTCTAGGGGCTTGGCATCTTAGATTTGTCAGCTTTGTTGCAAAATGAGATAAAGCTTTGGTTCGTCTTTGGAATAATTCTATTCCTAATTAAGAAACTGCTTTATAAGTTAAACGGAAATATTTGGTCCTAATCACCCATTATTTATTTGCAGGCATTATACTACTACGTGATATGTCAACGAGGGTACAACCTTGAAGCAACGATAAATTAAGAAATTTTCCTAGACTAAGTGGAGTGGTGATAAAGAAGCCAATCGAACAACATCGAACTTAAATACAACTTAAGGTGAGTGAGTAGGTTAAAGTTTTGTTTCTATATAGTTTTGTCTTGCTTAGACCGTGGGGGTTGACTTCCATAAAAATTGGGCTTATCTATGGTTACGTTAGCGCTACTTTTAACAGAAAATGGGCATAGATACGTATAGCTACATGTTATTTTTCATAGAAAATGAGCTTTTCTGGAGGTAGTACATGTGTTCATTAGCTCTCTGCATAAAAATACTAATTTTCTGGTTTTCACTAGCGTGTTATTTTACATAAATGCTATTTCACAGGCGTTCGTGAGTTTTATTTGCGCAGAAAATGGTAATTTCTTTAGAGGTGAATTGGCGTTTTGTATAGAAAATGGGTTTATCTAGGGTTACATAAGGGTCATTTTGCATAGAAAATTGCCACTTTATTGAAACCATTAGTGTTATTTTTAATATAAAAGGGTAATTTCAGAAAATGGGCTTATCTAGGGATACATATAGGTTATTTTGCGTAGAAAATTGCAACTTCTGGGGTTTCCTTGAATATTTTTATTATGAAAGGTTAATTTCTAGGGTGTACAATAAACATGTTACATATACTAAAGTGACCCTGGTTTACAGGTAGTACAGAAGTTTCCTACTGGAGCGTCAGAATGACAGATATTGTAAAATGACATTTGACAGAAGTCACTAGCACATTTTAGGGTTTTGTTTCTGCAGATACTTTTTTAGAACTGAAAATTGCTCTTTAGCAGAATGAAGACGGTGTGTAGAAGAAAGTATTCAAAGGGGCTTCATATTAGAAAATTAAAATCGTAAATTCTTGATAGCCAGGGTAAAGATTGGAGTTTTCTAAGTTGGTCATTTATTTTTCATTTAAAAATAGTATGTTCTTCCTTTACCTGAAAAATTTAACGTCATTATGTCACATCAGTCAATGTATCTGTTTCTTCAACAAGTCGATTTGGTACTAACAAATCTTCCTCCATAATATATTACATTAGAAGAAACCTCTTCAGGTTCACCCAAACATTCTTCTTTATTAGATTTTTTTTATTTTGGAAGGTTTGCATTTTCAAAGACCCGTTTTTGTTCTCTCAGGGTTAGATTTTGGGGGTTCAAGATCAACCATATCCACTTCGAAGAGAACTATATCTTTGGAAGTCTCCTTAGTGGTGAATATCCCACATTTGTTTTGTATTGGCGTAAGAGTTTCTTGTTTATTTTTAGCGTTTTGAGTGTCATTGCTTTTTCCATTTTCATTTATTCTATTGGTATACTTATACTTAAATGAATAATGAGGCGTAGCTGTATTAGTACAAGAATAATATGGTCCAGGGTGACTCGATGAGGAAGAGTTGGAGAGGTTATGATCCTGCAAATTAGGTCTTGTGGAAGAAAGCACCGTTTTTGAACCATCAGTCGAATCACGTGGACTGGATAAAATACTTGAATAAGTTGTTTCTCTGGTATTATTATTTCCCAAGAGATTTTTCCTGGCGGCTCCAAAGGTAATATGCTCATTTTTAGCTGTTTCAACTAGAGCCTGTTCCACTTTATATTGGTAAGATTGTCTAGAGTTCGGAGAATGAACTCCCTTACAATGGAAATAAAATTTCTCTTATGCATTCAGAAGAGATCATGGAACTGAGCAGTTCAAACATCTTTTATCATTGGTGCATCTGACACTGACATGGCCAAAATCAAAGCCAAAATTTTTTGACACGGATGTTCAAGTGTCTAATTTTAATATAGTCAGGAAGATATGGTGTGGAAAACACCAATAAGATGGCATTGCTATTTCCTTTTAGTTTTTAACAGTAGGAGGGCACCTCTTCAGTTATTGCCTCTTCTGAAAACTCATAGAGATCACCACAATAAATTATTCCCTTTCCATGGTTGAGGGTGTGGTGGGGAAAGACACTCAAAATATTATCCGAAGAAGAGGATGTAAAATTATTTAATAATACCTCTTGAGTCTCATCGCCAGCTTTTATTAGTATATTATCGCCATAGCGTTTTAAATTTCCTTGTGGGTTGGTATCAATTTTTTTTTCTAGGTGGAGTGATCCTGTTTATTACCTAAGTCGTCAACAGGGTTTTCCTTACTCATGTTGGCAGAGGTCGTCAACAGTGTCTGGGGTTCGCCATAGGATCCAGGGGTAGAGGAAACATCATCAAATTTAGTTTTTTTTTTTTTTTTTTTTTTTGGTTGGGGGGAGGAATATTTTAGAGGAAGAACATTTTCAGACTGCCTGTCACCTTAAAAGAAACCTCATTAGCCTTCCATGAAATTAATTTCACTACCAATGACACCAGTGAGAGCTGACTCCCGAATGTCCACTCCATACCCTACCCCGAAGGGATGGAGGTACCACCATGATTAGAGTGGCTCAAGTGTAAGTCAACCTGCTTGATAGGACTGAGAGCATTTCAGGAATACAATCATTCCCACTTTAATCATGCGAGGGCCAATTTTGGTTCTGAGATAGTTCAGCATGCCAATAAAAAGATACTGACATTCTCATGGTCCAAACACTCGGGTATTTAGTTAGACAACCACAGCTCCCACAATTGGTTTCGAAAATAATTCCAATCCCAGCAATGGTATTCCTTCCCAGAAATCATGGCAGTGAAAGGAGGATAAGAGGTTGGATAGCAAAGTGGGAGGGAGTTGGTAAAATTTGAAGGAGGATGAAGTAATAATAAGAAAAAGAAAAAGTATGAGAGAAATTTGGTGTCGAACTGAGGAAAAATAATCTTCGTATATCTGGTTAATGACTGTTACTATCGTTTGCGTTAAGAATCCTTGTTTTCATACGAGGTAAAGTGCCACACACAGCCATACACGATCTATATAACACCCGTGGTCTTGACAGTCGTGTGTTGCAGCCTTTGTGGAGGTTTATTCAGTAATTACAATTATCTACACTTAGGTAAGTGTTAGTCGCAGTCGTTGTGTTTATCTATATGGTTGGAATAATTGTTATAACATATAATGTTGTGCAGTATAATTTATATATTATATACTATATATTATATACTTATCTATGGCAATGTTTGTAGGGATGGCGGCGGCAAACAAAGGCAACTCTGTTGAGCATAGATCTCAAAGATGGCGGATTATTGGTGAGTGGCAGCGTGGCGTTCCGACACGAGATATTCCCATCAGCATTGGGAGAGTCAACACGCGCAGTCCAAAGGTGGATATTAAGATGGCAGGAAGAGGGGACATTGGCAAATAGACCAAGGAGAGGACGACCACGTGTGACAACACGACAACACGACGAACAAATCATTGCAGCATCCACAGCGAACCCCAAGAAAGCAGCGGTAACCATCATGCAAGAATTGCATCTCCCGTGCGCTCCACAGACAACCAGACGTCACCTGAGGGAGCACGGGATCGGTTGTCATGTTCCGTCGGTCAAAGAAGGGCTAAAGGAATGGCACCGTGACGCTCGTCCGGGCTTTGCTCTGCAACATCTCGTTGACGATTCCGATTATTGGAAAAATGTCATCTTTAGTGACGAAGCTTACTTTACGTCGGTGGAGGCCACAGCAAGCATGTTTGGCGACGCATCGGCACAAGATATGATGCTAGCAACATTCAAGAGAGAACCAGGAGAGGCAGGGTTGGAGTTAATTACTGGGGCTGGATGTCGAGTCACGGCCCAGGGGAACTAGTAAGGGGGAACGGCAAGTTGAATGCCAGGGAATATGTATTACTTCTACAAGATGTGATGCTGCCAACAGTAAGAACCATGGCAATCCCTGACAACGAACCCATCCTCTTTGTCCAGGACAGTAGCCCCATACACACAGCCCACATTGTGACCGAGTGGTGCAGGAAGCACCCTGAAATTCAGGTAATGGACTGGCCTGCCAAAGGCTGTGATATCAACCCCATAGAAAATCTATGGGGGATAATGAAACAACGGACATGCGATGCTATTGACCGATCAGTGAGAGAGGTATGGGAATCCGTGCGACGCAGACCAAACATTTGGAACGCCTCGTAGCCTCCATGCCAACCCGCCTGAACGAGGTAATAGACGCCCGCGGTGGTTGGACCCGCTATTAACGAGGTCATTAATTTGTTATGTAGATATACGTATTCATACTCGTAAGGTGTATGAAGTTGCACACTAATTAGTTTATTTTTATTCTTACATGCAATAAAATGTTCATGTAACGAATTCAATTGAATTGTTACCCGTTACTGATGTTATTTAATTATTTTTTCAAGCAATATAATAGCATCCAAATCCTGTACTAGATTAATATACCCAGTAATGTGTTCTTAGCATGGAATAATAAAATATTATCCTTGTAAAATTGATGCTTTGATGAATCCTACAACCCACGGTAACAAAACCTAGTGTGTAACATCTGTGTGACCAGATTCGTATATTATTGGTAATGCAGGTAATTATAGGGCAAAAACAGATGCAGCCAAGCCCAAGTTGGTAAAGTAGCCATTAATGGTTTGACCTTGGTCACATCCAAAAACTATCAAACGTTTATCATAATGCAAATAGTGAATCCAGGTGATATAAGACGGAGGGCAGAAGGACAGATGAAGAAAGAGAGAGAGAGAGAGAGAGAGCTGCTTATAGGATAATGAAATGGAGGATAATACCGTCTGAATAATAGTAATATGAATAGTCAGTTCCAACAATATTTAAGGCTTTTTATATAAATATGATAACGATTGAAAACAATACGTGATAAGATTTCATAATTATTTTCCAAAATACATACGGTAACATATTGAAGCTGATGGTCTCAAATATATCGATCAGATTAATAATTTAACAGGAATAAAAGTTCTCTCTCTCTCTCTCACTGTATGCAATTCTTTCGTTACCGTTCCTGTACTCTTATTATATCTCTCCCCCCTCCACCTTTCTCTCTCTCTCTCTCTCTCTCTCTCTCTCTCTCTCTCTCTCTCTCTTTTTCTTTGTCTATACATATTTCATTCATTATTGCATTTCTTTGCCTGATTACTGTAATTTCGCTCCTCCACCCATTCGAACTAACTATGCATCGGTTGTTTGAACGTGGGCCACTTTCAGGGCAAGAAGGGCATGATAACTCCGGTTTTGGAACTGGCTGTACCTACAAAGCCATCTATCTCTTTGGCTAGTCCTATGACAATCTATCTAACTAAAACGTCATCTATCTCTCTGGCTAGTCCTATGACAATCTATCTAACTAAAACGTCATCTATCTCTTTGGCTAGTCCTATGACAATCTATCTAACTAAAACGTCATCTATCTCTTTGGCTAGTACAGCAAAACTCTTTCTAACTATAAAGCCATTTATATCTTTGACTAGTACTATAAGAATCTATCTACCTACAAAGCCATCTCTTTGGCTAGTACAGCAACAATCTGTCTAACTGTAAATCCATCTATCTCTTTGGCTAGTACAGCAACAATCTGTCTAACTATAAATCCATCTATCTCTTTGGCTAGTCCTATAATAATCTAGCTACCTACAAAGCCATTTATCTCTTTGGCTATTACAGCAAAAATCTGTCTAGCTATAAATCCATCTATCTCTTTGGCTAGTCCTATAACAATCTATCTAACTAAAAAGAAAGCTATCTCTGTGTATAGTAAAACAATAATCTACCTATAAATCCATCTATCTCTTCCTTTAGTACACAGTGCTACGACAATCAAAGTATTGGTCTATCTCTCTGTGTCACTCCGAGCCTTCCACGACCTCACACCTTTACAAGAACTCGACGAACACGAATTCTCATTTCGGTTCCCCAACAGACCTTCAGATTTTTCCGCCACAGTCATTTCCAGCACTCAGACCGGTACAGTACTTTTCTTTCCGGTGCTTATTCACTTTACAGAATTCAATTTTCGGACGTTTTCTCCCCACCCCCACTCCCCAGTCCCACTACCTCTCTCTCTCTCTCTCCCCTGACTATCCAATGGTTTATCTATGTTTTTTTCCTCGGGGATTTTGTGTGTACGTGTTTTTTTATCAGACAATTCTGTGGTTTTTAATTCGTTTCTATGACCATTTGTGTGCTTGTGTTTTCTTTCTCAGATATTATAGGGATAGATAATTATTTTTAGACCTATTTGTGCGTTGGGGGTGGTGTTAGAGTTTAATTCCATTTACATGTGCTTTTAAGAAAACAATAATTAGTTTTATAGACGCAATTGTTTGTGTTTTTCCTCAGACAATTCTGTGTTTTTATTTTTTAATTTTTGTTGTTCATTTACTTATTTTTTTAGCAGTGAAAGATGAAAAAGCTGAGAAGAGTGTATTGCTTGTTAAAGTTTGTGGTTTGAGTACTGGAAATAAATTATGGATTCCGAAGGTACGTGTTACGTTCCCAGTGGATTTACAGTTTTAATGGCAGGAAACCTTGATCATTTCTTTTTTATATAACAGACTTACATATCAATTTTATGTCCACATGGTTTAACGTACTTTAAATCAATCAGTTAATTCAGGCTTGATATTTGAATGCATAAACATAGTCCGTGTACAGTTACTAAATCTCTCTCTCTCTCTCTCTCTCTCTCTCTCTCTCTCTCTCTCTCTCTCTCTCTCTCTCTCTCTGAACAATACATTTAAAAAAATATCATATCCTACTCATACGAATTTACAATGTAATCAGATACTACCAATGAAAATAATTTAGATATATCATCTTATAGCAACTTCAGGTTAAGAAATGTAAATTAAATTCAACCTCAGTTTCTCCAACTAGCTCGACGCAAAGCTCATTTCTTATTATTTCTTGCCCCATTCCAGTAAACCTCTCGTTCCATTCATTCCCAAAACTCTTCATTCAGAAATTCCTGGAAGTTGCTGGAAGTTTCTTTGCAATATGAATACAACGTTTAAGATTCAGGACTATAGAGTTCAACTTACTTAATTCTTTTGATTCAAAACATTTCGAGGAAATCGTGCATTGTATATTTGCATGCATTTGTTTATGTATATATTCTTGAGTATGTATGAATGTATATTTGTATTAGAGAGAGAGAGAGAGAGAGAGAGAGAGAGAGGAGAGAGAGAGAGAGAGAGAGAGAGAGAGAGATTCTATGAACAAGAATAAATTCAACATTGATTTTTTCGAAACATTTTTGTTATGTTTCTACATCTCCAGAGAGAGAGAGAGAGAGAGAGAGAGAGAGAGAGAGAGAGAGAGAGAGATTCTATGATCAAGAATAAATTCAACATCGATTCTTTCGAAACATTTTTTTAATGTTCCTACATCTTCACACACACACACACACAAACAACACACACACACAAAGACAGAGAGAGAACAGAGACAGAGACTGGTGTCACCAGCAAGACTAAATTGAATATCAAACCCTTAAAAACATCTCTGATATATTTCATCGTTTTCAACAGAGAGAGAGAGAGAGATTTTATCCAGAAGAATAAATTAAACGACATTCTTCCTAAACGTCTCTGTTAAATTCATCTCTTTAAATATTTGACTCCAGCATCAATACCTACGAAAAAGAACCATCTTTCAATTCTATATTTCTAGATCCAATTTGTCTGGAATAAAACGTTGGTATATTTTCTTGCTCCAGAAATTGCGTTCTCTCCGGAATATTCTGGATAATCACTCAGTGCTAATGGTTTAATATCTTTCGAATCTTAAGTTGAGAATCATTACGAATATCATTTTTATTTATTTGTTAATTTATTTCTTATTTTCTTCCAAGTTTAGTGCAATAAACACAATTACCAAAAAATATCTACTTTTATTTTCTGTATATAATGTTTTGTACCAAAAATTCACATTTATATGATTCTCTAGATAGAATTAAATAAATATTTAACTTTGCCAAAGGAATTGCGTTTGGTATTGGAGAGGTTCATAATTATATATATATATATATATTATTATATATATATATATATTAATTATATTAAAAAAAAAAAAAAAAAAAAAAAAAAAAAAAAAAAAGTTATAAAAAAAAAATATAATTGTATATACTATTATAGTATATATGTATATATATATATATATATGAGTATATATATATATATATATATATATATTTTATATATACACATATATGCATATACTATTATTATATTATATATAATTGTATTATATATATGTTTATATATATATATATATATATATCATTCGAGCTACAAATGTCCTTTAATATCTAAATTCGCCTCTACCTCGAATTGATTATATTTTCATATATGTACCGAGGGGAAATTTTTTAGTTGATAACAATTTCGTACCCCCATGGGATCGAACCACCGTCCAGTTGGACGGGGAAGGCGAAATCATGGATCGGACAGTGACGCTACCGAAACGGCTATCAAGATTTCGTTCTTCCGTCCAACTGGACGGTGGTTCGATCCCATGGGGGTACGAATTATTATCAACTGAAAAAATTCCCCCTCGGTACATATATGAAAATATATCAATTCCGAGGTAGAGCGAATTTAGATATTAAAGGACATTTGTAGCTCGAATGATTTATATGAATCACGGTGATGTGATAAATATTCATATATATATATATATATATATATATATATATATATATATATATATGAATATTTATCACATCACCGTGATTCATATAAATCATTCGAGCTACAAAGTACCTCCCTAATATCTAAATTCGCTCTACCTCGGAATTGATATATTCATATATGTATTTTCATATATAATATATATATATATATATATATATATATATATATATTATATACATATATTATATAATACGTGCAATATATATATATATATATATATATATATATATATATATATATACATTGCAAACCCTGTTAGAAAGCACATGTATCTACTATTAAAATACCCAAATAAAATAAATAACCCCTTTGAGAACACCATTAAAAGACAATAATATTAATTTATATTTACATAAAGAGAGAAGGAGACAGCACAGAAAACGGGAGACACCACTAAAAAGAAAATGGGGGTTGGCCATTATCGGATAAAGCACAAAGAATCTCCAATATTGGATTGGAATTACAAGTCGCTAAGGATTTCCTACCTCCCACGATTCCAGGTGGAATAAATAGGAATTGGGAGGATTCATTTACGTGTGTTTATGGAAAAGAGATGAGGAAAATGTCTTCTAATGTTATTATGTCAGTCGTTCAGGATTATATCTCATATCGGTAATACTGTCTACATTATTAATGCTGTAAGGGCAGGCACATCAATTATGATTTATATAAGAATCTTGTGCATCATTGAAAGTTTTCAGCATTAGCATAAATCATGAGAGAGAGAGAGAGAATTTTATGTCTGTAAGGGCAGGCACATCGATTATGATTTATATGAGAATCTTGTGCATCATTAAAAGTTATAGCATAGATCATGAGAGAGAGAGAGAGAGAGAGAGAGAGAGAGAGAGAGAGAGAGAGAGAGAGAGAGAAGGGAAATACAATTCCTCCACTCTTGTTGCCTGATTTTACCCTTTTCCACGATCCTTTGAGGTCGCTATTCAGATCTTTTGCAATGGAAATCCTTCCTCTCAGGCAAGGAAGGGTGATGGTCTCAAAAATACGTATATACATGAATAGCTTCCGCCCAAACTCCATTCTATTTTTTACTTTTTCAGTAAACTTAACCTTCGGTGAAACAAAGATTCGTGAATCTGGGAGAGATTTACCTCGAGTTCGGAATAATGGTGATTTTGAAAGCAACGGATCATATCATCGCAGCGGGAAAGGGGGAGATGAGACTAAGGAATCGTTGAAGTTTATCAATGATGAATTGAGAGGAATAATCTTTCCTTCTGTTTATGCAAACTTACATACATACATGTATAAATATACGTATATATATGTATATATATATATATATATATATATATATATATATATATATATATATATAGATATACATATATATACATATATATATATATACATACTAAAATACATACATACATACATGTGGTATATATATATATATATATATATATATATATATATATATATATATATATATATATATATACATACATACTTAAATACATACATACATACATGTGGTATTTGTATACTGTTAATGATATATAAATGAGGGATTTCTACGTCATATGATTATCGAGTGAGATATAGTCACAATGAACTATTTTTTAATACCATCTTACCAACCTTGGACATTGAAACTAAATTGAATCTACTCACAAGTTCCGAGTTTTTGAAAATGACGAATCACGTGGCTGAAGTACATAATATATTATTCTGAAACAAAAAATATGTTGATTCACATATTTTTATTCGCTTATTGAAGTTTCATTTGAAAGCCCTATCGTGACATGCATCGCTTTTGCCCTGTTATTATTATTATTATTATTTTTATTATTATTATTATTATTATTATTATTATTATTATTATTATTATTATTATTATTATTTTTCCGTGTCGAAAAGGATGACAATGGTTGCAGGTCCACAGTGATATCGCATGTGGAGTATAAGGTCTTTAATAGATAATAAAAGCTTTCGAACCTTGTACTGGGTTCATCTTCAGTTAAGTGAACATTATGACTTTAAAAATCCGTCGAAGTAAACTTCTGAACAGGACAATTCCACAACGACGAACGCAAATGAAGGAAGCGTTCAACTGCCTAACTAGGTAATTCCGTTGTTGATGTTCGAATTCCTGTTTGCTATTCTACTGGAACGTCTTGTGGGCTGTGATGCTGCTTCTGCCTGGTGTTCCCCTGGCGGCGCGGCTGCAACATTGCTGGACGTCACGTCCCACGTGCTGTAATCTGTCTGAGGGAGGAGAGCAGAAGAGGGGGCAGCAACAGGCAGGGGAAAAACAGAGCTTGTCTTAAAATAAAGATTTTTAACAAAGTTTTTAAGAATGTAAAAATTGACTAATGGGTCTTCCCCAACGACCGACTTGTTTCCGTAAAAAGCTTCTAAGTTTATGGCGGCGCCTTCCACTAGTTTCCTTGTTTGGACATTGTTATTTTTATAAATTATGTTAGATCAGCGGTTCCCATATAGGGGTAAACTACCCCACTGGGGGTAATTTAGCATTTGATGGGGGTAATGACAGTTTTCATTTTCACAGGTGCTGTAATATATATATATATATATATATATATATATATATATATATATATATATATATATATATATATATAAACATGTATTATTATTAAAAAAGGATAAAAAAATTAAAGGTAAGGATTTTAATGTCACACCACCTCAAGACCTATCAGCATTTTCTAAGCTGGGATGTTCTCTGTCTCCATGGGGAAGCTAAAAACGATGATTCCCAATTTCTGAGGAATGTCAAAGCACCTGACATACAACAATGTTTCATACATATCATATCATATTATATTATTAGTCACATCATAGCGAATCCCCCCCTTTATGTTATATATATATATATATATATATATATATATATATATATATATATATATATATGTGTGTGTGTGTGTGTGTGTGTGTGTGTGTGTGTGTGTGTGTGTGTTAGAAGGGGGAATGTGCAGACTTATAATTTTTAACTTCCCATGGAGACAGAGAACATCGCAGCTTAGAAATGCTGATATATCTTTAGGGATGGCGTGATCAGGTCAATGATCGTCCTGTAGTTCGAGAAGGTGCCTATGAAAACTGGCTGTGACCAGTTACTTGGGGCGTTGACGAAGGGCGTGAGTTTGTATGTACGTGTGCGCCTCTTCCGTTCATAATGGCATCTTTAGCCAAAACTGTGGGGAGACTTACGGAGAGGGCTATGTGAGAAAGGCAGAGCCACGATGGCGTATGCCAAGGAGTTTCCTTTTGAAAGTGTGTGATATTCCAAGCTGGGAAATGGGTAAGAGACATAGTGTTTTAGCCAAAGATATGGCTTACTCTGTTACTGACATTTTGTAAGATGTTCTATTTCATTTAATCTTTTGACCCTGTCTTTACAATTGTGTATGCTCATTAGTGTGTTCTCCTGTCTTTTGAAACAGGCGATTCTAGAAGGGGAACTGGTGAGGGGACTAAGTGTCCTAGTGGAGGGGACTAAGTGTGCTAGTGAGGGAACTATGTTTTTGGAGAAGGGATAATTGGTGTTTGACTATTACTTTATGGACTGTTTATTGGGGGTTATCTGAGTTAATTGATTTGTAAGTTACCATTCCATTAATTATCCTATAAGAATCTGAGTTATTCAATCAATGCTTTGCTTCCAATAAATGTCTATTTTTATAGTTCTGACTCTGATTTGGTGACCTCTCACAATTATTTAAGGCAAATAAATCAGACTCGTGAACTACAAAAATACATTTATTTAAGAACAAAGTATTAACTAAATAAATCCTGTTCTTAACAAAGTGATTAACTGAAAAGTTAAATTCAAATCCAAATAACGCAAATAACCCTGGGAATCAAACTAAACCCGTCCACCCCTTTCTCTATAATAACTAACATTAGTTTAGTCATAAAACTAGAAAAAGTCATAGCACAGTCTCAGTTGAGTTCACATTTCTAAATATGTTCTCATTAGCCATATTTGCCTAGAGAAGAAAACAAAATACATCTACATAAGCAAAAGAAAATAAATCAAAATGACAAATTAAAGGTCAAATGGAATAGGACATCTTTGAAACAAATATTCTAAATATAGTCGAGCCACACTTTGGCTTAAAAAATAAATATGCTTACCCATTCAACACTAATCACACACCAATTAAAAATACAGTCAAAGGAGCCATCTTGGCCCTTTGCCGACTTCGTATCATTCTCCATTTAAGGTAAACTACTCTCTCATTATGTAGGGAAATAGCTTGCACGTATACGCAACCACGAATTCACTCAAAAGACACTCTCAGATAAGTGTCGTCATAAGTTCAGGACGTAATATGCAGATCATAATCATGCCCAAGAATTTGCACAAAACCAGATTCATAAAAGCATATCTGCTTCCACTCATGCACGGACATAGGACGTGGTCTGTTCTGCTTATGCAGCGACCTTCGACATTGCGCCACCCAAAGAGGTTGTGTGAGCATTTCCAAAGCTGAGTTAAGCTTGTCACTTTAGGACCACTGTTTCCACGGAGAGTCAAATTGGTGATGATTTCGTTTCAAGAATGTCATTGCCCATCACATCCGCTTCATCAGAAAAGAAAAATACTTCAAGGATACAAATCGTATTCATAATATATATACATATATATATATATATATATATATATATATATATATATATATATACATATATGAAATAACTTGATCACGAAGTATATAAAACGTGATGCTATGTATAAATACAGGTTTTTTGCCACAAAGGAAAAAATGAAAAAGCGAGATAGCCAAGTACTTTCAGTCCTGTTCGGACCCTTTACTGAGGGCTATCTCACTTTTTCATTTTTTCCTTCGTGGCAAAAAAAACCTTTCCTTTATATATATATATATATATATATGGATATATATATATATATATATATAGATATATATATATCATCCTTCTGTAATTTTCCAACTTATTTATCATAAGCCTAATTACGCTTTCCTATGACGTTCAATAAACTCCTCCCAGAATTCTTTATGTGCGGACGCAGTTACCATGTTGGCAAATTATATACCTCGACGAGGCCACAACAGGCTAGGATTAGTACCTCGTAAGTGATGGCCCTCCCGTTACGATAGTCAACTCCTAGACCCACATTCTCTCTCTCTGCTTTTAAGAATGATAATAATGATGACGATAGAAAAACGTCAATGATAATAATAATAATAATTCCTGACGAAGAGAGAGAGAGAGCCCTCTCTCTCCCGGACCTCCTCCTCCTCCTCCCCCTCCGCCACCTTGAGTGAGAGCTTCACCACCGAGAGGGAGGGAGGACTCAAAGACTGAGGAGGAGGAACAGAGAGAGGGCGGAGGGAGACTCAGTCTCTCAGAGGAAGGGCGGAGGGAAGGAAAGGAAGGGCAGGGACGGAGGCGGGACCTCAATGAGGAGGAGAACTACTGCACAGGAGGAGAAGGAAGGGAAGGGCGGGGACGCGCGGGAGGAGACCTTCCTGGGAGGAGGAGGAGGAAGAGGAATCTGGCGGACAAGATGGCGACTGGATGAGGCGAGAGAGAGAGAGAGAGAAATTATGTATATATAAGCGAATACCACAGGAAAATGATAGGGACTCTGAGAGACTGATTCTGTGGAATGAATGAACCAATGGCGATTCCTCAAGAAAAGGAGGAGGAGGAGGAGAAGCGTCAAAGTCTTTGAAAGTCTGATGATGACGAAGAATAAAGACTCCTGTGTCATGGAGGTTGTTTGTAGACGGTGCTGCCAACGTCCAGCACCAACACCCCCCCCCCCCCCCCCCCCAAAACCCCCCGCACCCCACACTTCAGTCAGACTTCGAGAGGAGAGACGAGTGAAAATAATCCTACACTCTCCCTCTCTCTCAAAAACCGCCTCGACTTTCTTTTCCTATTTTTCCTACTTCAGTGAAAAAAAAACATACTTAAATGAGTTAATGAGCAAGAGAGAGAGAGAAAGAGAGAGAGAGAGAGAGAGAGTTTGCAATAGAAAGCATTGAACTCCAATACAAAGTTAACAATTGCTGTAACTGGAACACTCTAGGCCTATCGTCTTCAATTGTGGTTATAAAACCAGGTGTTTCTGTACATTTTTTATAATTATCACGTGAAATTCAATCAATTTTCATGTACGTGAGTTCTTAACGTTTTCAAAAACCTCCATTATTCAATCCAATCCATGGCTGGTGAAGGAAGAAGCTCACCTTCGATCTCATCCTTTAAAACCGATGGTGAGCTCTAGACCTAGACGCTGAGGTGATGTGACGATAAGCTTTAAATTCCTACAGGCAAATGAATCTAAAAATCTATAATAAAGTCTGGTCTGACATATACATAAAAGATACTCCAAAACTATAACTATAGGCCTAGTGACTGTTCTGCATGAACGTCGGCATTGTCATTTGCCGCCTTTGTTTCACTGAGAAAGAGCTTTGTTAATTCGTCAGCTAAAAAGTTCAATAAATCATCAACGGGAACATTGGTAAATAAAGAGCTAACATCAAAACTGATCATTTTAAAGTCGTAATTTACGCGAGCATTACTGATTTTTTCAACAAAATCTGTATTATTCTTTATATGCGATTTAGATATGTTTCCGACAATAGGCATAAGAACCCCAACTAACCATTTAGAAAGTTTATATAAAACACCACCAACCGAACTGATTATTTCTTAACCAGGCCAGGTCTCCATGGGAAGAGTTAGTTCCCGGGGTCCTTTTTGGAAGGGATAGAAAGTTTGCTATCTCGTGGGTGAAAGTGAAGAATATTTTATAAGATTATTTAAATCAACCTCTAATCTTTGGAATTGGTCGCAATAACCTATAAGAATGGTTTGAATAACCTCTATAGGACTGGTAGAAATAACATCTGCGATTGGTTAATCTGACCTATAAGATTGGTAGAAAAAACCCTCTTGGGGTGGAATAACCTCTATGACTGGTTAAAAACACCTCTAAGATTGGTTGAAATAATCTTTAGAATTGGTTTTAATAACATCTAAGACTGGTTTAAATAACCTCCAGGATTGACTGAAATAACTTAAGAATTGATTGGAATAACCTCTAAGATTGATTGAAATAACCTCTTTGCTGGTTGAAGTAATCTTAGAATTGATTGGAATAACCTTTAAGACTGGTTTAAATAACCTCTATATTTGGAGGAAATAAGCTCTAGGGTTGGTTAAAATAACCTATGGGATTGGTTGCAGTAACATCTAGGATTGGTTGTCAAAACATCTAGGATTGGTAGCAATAACCTCTGGGATTGGTTGAAATAACCTACAGGTTTGGTTGAAATAACCTACAGGTTTGGTATAAATAACCTCTGGGATTGGTTTTAATAACATCTAGGATTGGTTGTAAAAACATCTATGAGTGTTTGAAATAACCTCAAGAATTGGTTAAAATAACCTCTAGGATTCTAGGATTCGCTAAGGGATCACCAGTGATTCCTTTTCCTCAGCTGCTGAGTAAGGTAAGGGAAAATTGAGTCCTAATGGGATCTCTCTGGCCGACCAATAGGTTCCTACGAAGGATTTCCTCCGGTTTTGGGAGACTTTGTTGTTAAGTTACTGAAAATTTCCTTCGTTCTGTTCTTTTTTTTATTCACTGGCCTTTTATTGTATTAAAATGTAGTTCAGTGTTTATATGTTAATTCAACAAAAGAATGGCATGTATATATATATATACAGATATATATATATATATATATATATTATATATATATATATATATATATATATATATATATATATATATATATATATATATAAGCCTTCTTTATTTTAGCAACAAAACTATTAATTCTACTCACAAAAGGCATATTTACATAATAATCATATAAATAAACAATTCTCCTCTATCAGGTAATAAAACTATAACCATGGCTGTCCTTTTTACCATTACAGCGTACATAGCAAAACGTTATTTCACGATTCGTGTGAGTCAATCCGTTGTGTGGGAATGTCTGGGCGCAGCAGTTACCCTCCTCGGTTACCTCTGTCAGAGCAGCGCCCATGTATGCTAATACAATATGCATTGCCATAAGGGGCTCCCTGGTTACCGCGGATATGACGCGGGCCAGATTAGTACTGGGACATTAATGAAATTTACATTTTCTTCCTCTCTCTCTCTCTCTCTCTCTCTCTCTCTCTCTCTCTCTCTCTCTCTCTCTCAGCTGGAAGCGTTTTAAACATCTGTTTGCGTTTGCAAATATTATCAATTTTTTATCTCTCTCTCTCTCTCTCTCATACACACACACACACAGCTGGATGCGTTTTAAACAACTGTAATATTCATGAGTTTGCGTTTGCAAATATTATTAATTTTTCAAAATGGACGACAGTATAAATCAAGATCTCAATATTTTGACAAAATTCAGATTAACATTTATGTATACCTTATGGTTGCAACTGTGTAAATATATATATATACTTTCCAAAAATACGTATACAATTTTATAGATAGCTACGTTATACATACACAGTGTCATTTATTTATTCAGTCTGCAATAGCCTTAATAGAAAACTATCTTCTGTCTTAAATCTACAGCTGAAAGCCCTAATGGGCTCCAAAGGAATATATCAACCGGCAGAGATAATAACTAAGTGCCATAAAAAAAGGTGGTAAATGAATAAATATGAAGTTATACAAAGTAAAACCTTTACACACATGATATTCAGGAGTTGCCAGTAGAAAACAGGAATGAGTTTGATTCTCGATCAAGTGTTTAGAGATCAAAGATTCCGCAATTGCGTTATTTGCCTGCGTTATGCATCACGTGTAAGTATAAGTCACATTCAATCTAATGTTCCAAGCAAATCACACAGCATTTATAAGAAGTATTATAAGTCACATTAACTGTCATGGTCCAAGGAAATCACATAACTTTTATAAGTAGTATAAGTCACATTAATTATCATGTTTCACGGAAATCACATAATTTTTATAAGTCGCATTAAATCTAATTTTCCACCGAAATCAATAACTTTTATAAGTAGTATAAGTCATATTAATTGTCATGGTCCAAGGAAATCACAGAACTTTTATAAGTGTAAGTCATATTAATTATCATGTTCCACAGAAATCACGTAATTTTGTATAGTGTATCACATAAATCTAATGTTCCACGGAAATCACATAACTTCTAAAAGTCCACATTAACTCATTTCCAAGGAACCATAACTTTTGAAAGTATTTCATTAATTATCATGTTTCCAAGGAAACCATAACTTTTGAAAGTATTTCATATTAATTAATGTTCAAGAATATCAACGTAATTTTATAAGTGTAATACATGAATTATTACGTTCCACGGAAATCACATAACTTTTATAAGAATAAGTCACATTAAGTATTTTGTTCCAAAGAAACCACATATAACTTATATAAGTCACATAAATTTTCATGTTCCACGGAAATCACATAACTTTTATAAGTCACATCAATTCTCATGTTCGCTCGGAAACCACACAACTTCTATATGAGAGCCAAGTGAACATTTCTCCTCTGCAGAGGTTTTAGAAGTTCAGGAATCTTTTGGCAAAAGCGAACAGGATGCGTCTCTCTGGGGATTAAGGGGATTATCAGCGTCCTCGAGGATTTTACAGATCATCGAGTGTTTCGCTAAATTTCCAAAGTATTATTTGGGAATTAGTATAGAATTACAGAGGCCCTTTTAAAAATCATTAGAAAGCATTGTTAAGAAAAGAATTGCTGGTTACATATAAATGAGTGTGATATATATATATATATATATATATATATATATATATATATATATATATATATATATATATATATATATATAATCTATCACATCACCGTGATTCATACACATATATCGAACTACAAAGTGTCCTTTAATATCTAATTCGCTCTACCTCGGAATTAATATATTCTCATATATGCTTAACCGAGGGGAATTTATTAAGCGATAATAGAATTGGCGATCGACAGGCGCGAACCACCGACCTCCCAATTCTAGGACTGGCAGTGAAGCTTCACTGCCAGTCCTAGAATTGAGAGGTCGGTGGTTCGCGCCTGTCGATCGCCAATTCTATTATCGCTTAATAAATTCCCCCTCTATTAAGCATATATGAAAATATATTAAGTTCCGAGGTAGAATGTGAATTAGATATTAAAGGACATTTGTAGTTCGATATATATATATATATATATATATATATATATATATATATATATATTTATATATATAATATATATATAGGTATATATATATATATATATATATAATAATATATACTTATATATATACATATATACATATATATGTGCATATAATATGTGTATAGTACATAAGCATGAACTCCCCTAGCCTCGCCATCAGAAGACCGAAATCGGTCCAAAAGAGCGACAGCGTACTGGTAATTACCCAACTTTGGAGGGTCGCAGCTAGTAGGGCAGGGAAGGGGACCAGTCGTTTCAATTTATGATCTAAAGTACCTCAATATATATATATATATATATATATATATATATATATATATATATATATATTGGGTGAAATATATTTCTAAAAGCTTTACAAAGCAAAACACACAAAGAAAAAATCACAAATATTTTCATGAATGAAACTCTTCCAGGTTAACGTACATTTAGCATACAGATACTACACAATCCCTAATGTATTTGTATTTACCATACGGTACAGCGGTAACAATTCACACTGGCTAAAAGAAAAGTTTAAAATCATATTGGTTTCGTAGCAAATTAATGTTTAAAAACCAACTGAAATACTCGACTTTATTCAGTCTATACTAGACCTAACAGCATTTCCTCAGCCTTACTCATCCCCCTGACTATCGGGAAAAAGTAACAAAACTAAAAATTAAATTTACTATATATAGAATTCAAGCCAAGGGCCAAGCACTGAGAACAATGAGGTCATTCAGCGCTAAAACTGACGGTATAAAGAAGGACTGAAAGGTGTAACAGGAGGAAAACCTCAAAGCAGTTGCACTATGAATCAATTGTTAGGAGAGGGTGGACAGGAAGATGGATAAAAGAGAATATGAAAGGAGGTACAGTAAAAGGAACGAAAAGTTGCATATATGGTGTCTATATGGTGTCTCCTCTTATAAAACTTTTAAAAACCCACTTGTATGAGACAAACAAAATCATTGTACGAGAGGTTGCTGGACACATCGCTTACGTGCTACAATATAATCCCAGAGACATGAAAAGCAATTCAAGTTATGCAACATAAATTTACGAGGGTAAAAAGTAACTATGTTGCATACACAACATCTTGCATATAGTCTAATGGTATATAGTAAGTAAACAGTAGGTCTATGATCCGTTAAAGCAGAATAGGCCTAAGCTCAACTCCTACAATTTTCAACTCTTATGTACACATTTTTAGTTCATACAAGGAAAATTTAAATACTATTGAAAATATTATCATAAACTTTCATTTGATGCTCGGGAAATAACAATGCGATTTAAACAACAGTACTAAACCACACGACAAACACAAACACATATATATGGGTGTTTATGTGTGTGTGGTTTAGTACTATTGTTTAAATATAATTTCAGTGTTATTTTCCGTACATGAAATAAAAGTTTATGATATTGCCAATATTTAAATTTTGAGTATATAAACTGAAAAAGTTATGTACACTAGAGATGAACATTGTAGGTACTCTTACTTGCCTACAGAACCGAAGGTTTTAGCTTAGGTCTATTCTGCTTTAACGGATCATAGACCTACTGTTTACTAGACTATGCAAGATGCAATATATATATATATATATACTTGTAATTTTCCAACTAATTTATCATAAGCCTAATTCAACTAACGTTCAGTTATACCTGCACAGTCGGCCTATGCAGGCAAAACTGAACCAACGAACGTTCAGTTTTGCCTGCACAGGTATAACTAAACCTTTGTGGATTCAGTTTTGTCTGCACAGGTATAACTAAACCTTTGTGGATTTAGTTTTGTCTGCACAGGCCGACTGTGCAGGCATAACTGCGTCAGTATAACTGAGAGTTAGTGGTTACCTTTAATAACAAAAGAATTTATGGGAGTTTAGGCCGATATATGTGACAGAAATAGTTCGTTTTTTAGCTGAAATTCCTGATTCTTTTGCCTAAATGAAGAACTACGAACTTCACGCCTTCGTTCTCACCCAGGTTTTAAAGAAATTCTTTATTTCAACGTAAAGTTTCTTCGAGGTGATTTTTAAAAAAAAATTTTCATTTCAACGTAAAATTTCTTCGAGTTAGTATATAGTCACAACACAAGGGCGAATACGAACGTGTGTGTGTGTGTGTGTGTCGCATAACACCGAAGGAGACATTCTGGATTAATGGAGCCGAAGAAGTCTTCATGCGTTTGAGTCTATCGCATAACACCGAAGGAGGCACTCTGGATCACTGGAGCCGAAGAGGTCTTCAGAAGCCAGAGAAATCTTCAGTAGCCGAAGAAGTCTTCAGAAGCTGAAGTCACAGCTCAAGGATTTTTCTAAAACTACCCATAAGGAAACCTCTAGTTACACGTAATCCGCAAACATGTTGAACCATATTGTTGAATGTGTTAGCAACGTCGTGAATGCCCACCTCACTGCAGAGAGACTATGTGATATTTGGATTATATTGTTAGTCCTTCTTTGCTGGCCTCTTGTCGGTTTCCTTCATGGAAACTGTTTGGCTGGATTGGTAGGAGGACTTTTAATCTTTGTGATGTCGCAGCTCCCTGTAGAGAGACTTGTGGAGTTATTGTTCATTATATTGTTGGTCCTTTGTTTGTCTTTTGGCGGTTTCCTTCATGGAAACTGTTTTGCTGGACTGGTAGGAGGACTTTTAATCTTTTTGATGGCCCAACTCCCTGCAAAGGGAGTTGTGGATTTATTGTTTATATTGCAAGTAGTCCTTTGTTGGTCTTTTGGCGGTTTCCTTCATGGAAACTGTTTTGTTGGACTGTTTGAAGGACTGAAGAACGCTGAGATGGCCCAGGTCCCTGCAGAGGGACCTGAAGATTTGTTGGTTATGTCGGAGGAAGTCCTTCCTTCTTGGTCGTTCAGCGGTATCCTTCGGGATAACTTGTATGCTGGACTGTTGGGAGGACTTTGCGGATTGCTATTCATATTATTCCTGAACCATCAGGATGGAAAATTGGCTTGCAAGACGGCAATTAACGCAAATCTCACAATTCATTGTGAGGTAGACTTGGAGGATACTCATTTCAGTCTGGAAAAGGAAGTGGACGAGGCCCAAGACCTTCTTGAGGATAAGGCCCAGATGACGATAAAAGAGGATGCTCTCCAGCAGAGGATTCAAGACCTGGTAAAGCCTTTGGCTAATGAGGAAGATTCACATGCTGAAGAAATCCTTGATCTGTCCCAGGAGGCTGAAAGGAAAGTACAAGAAGCCGAAGAAATAGGTTATTTAAATTGCCTCCTTACTACAAACAAAATACCCCAAGAACGCCTAAATGAATGTGAGGCTGAAAAAGTGAAAACTGGAGAGGAAATGGATAAAAAGACTCTTAAGTTGGAATGCGATCTTGAATGTCATCTAAACGAAAGGAGGAATCTGATGAAAATGGAGTCAGCAGATGAAGAACAGGGAAAGGATGGCAAGCAATTCCTAAGGATAGTGGATGAGGAAGTCACTAAATTAGAACATGTAATAAACAGCGCAGAGTTGGATCTGGAAACTTTCAGACCACAGATGAGCGAGGAGGTACAAGGAAAGGTCCTTGCAGCCACAGGGAAAGCCCGCCTCCTCATCGCTCAGAAGATTGAACAATTTAGAGGTCTGTGTCAACAAAACATTGATGGGCCCAAAGGTGGAGAACCCACTATAATGGCTGCAGATCTAGAAGGCTTCTGGGACATGGTGTCCATCCAGGTGGAAAATGTACACCACCTTTTCAAAGAGGTCAGTGTTCTTAAAACTAATGGATGGAAAGAGGACCTAATTACAGAGCCTACTAATAATGTCACCAAAGGCCCCCAGAAGAAGAAACCAGTGAAAGTTATGAAAAAGGCTCTGAAGAGTTCCTCTGAGGAACAAAAGTCAAGAGATGAGGCTCGCAAGAAACTACTGGAGGAGAGACGCAAGGCAATGAAGGAGGCAATGAAAGCTAAACAAGGTCAGCCTGATGCAAATGGCAGCACAGATGGAGTGGAAATTCTTGTGGTAGAAGAAAAAATAACCTATTTGCAGGAGAATTTAACAGGTGAAAAGGAGGACGAAAGGACAAAGAGCGATGAAGGTGGCCCAGTTAATGAGAAAACAAAGGAAGTGGAAAAACAAAAGGAAGGCCACCATTTCTTACAGTTAGTTGACAAAGAGGTTTCTGAATTACAAGGCCTCACATATAATGCTGAATCTGACCTGGAAACCTTTAAACCAGAGATGAGCGAGGAGGTACAAGGAAAGGTCCTCGCAGCAACAGGAAAGGCGCGCCTCCTTATCTCACAGAAGATAGAACAGTTCAGAGGCCTATGTCAACAAAACATTGATGGGCCCAAAGGTGACGAACCCGCTATAATAGCTGAAGATCTGGCTGGATTTTGGGACATGGTGTCCATTCAGGTGGATAATGTACACCACCTTTACAAAGAAGTCAGTGTTCTTAAAGCTAATGGATGGAAAGAGGACCCAAATACATATAACACTAACAATGTCACCAAAGGCCCTATTGAGAGGGGAACCAGTAAAAGTTATGAAAACGGCTATGAAGAATTGCTCTGAGAAAGGAAGGGCACGAAACGAGGCGCGCAAGAAACTATTGGAGGAGAGACGGAGGGCAATGAAGGAGGCAATTAAAGCTAAACAAGCTCAACCAGATGCAAATGGCAGCACAGATGGTGTTGAAATTCTGGTGGCAGAAAAGAGAATGGCCCGCGAGTGAGGGGTTGAATACCTCCAGTACAAGAGGAGAAGCTTCATGTTCCCCAAGCATGAGTCCCTCCCACAATGCTTTAGGTCTGACACCCAACAGTCATCAGGCCAGCCTGTGGCTCATTCATGCTCTCAGGATGAGAGCCAACAGCTGTTTGGAGGAAGGAGGACTAGCTCTCAGTTTGAGAGCCAAAGTGTTTCAAGATCCTCAGGAGACAATTAAAGTAAAGAGGAAGAAACCTGGAAGGACAAAGGACAGAAGAAACAGCTCCTGATTAACCAAAATGGAGGATTTTGGCATGTCATCAGTTGGTGATGTTGCATCGTGTTCCAGAGGAGCTGTGATCTTCCTGGCCCATTCGATGACTTGACTGTAGGATGGGTGTTCACTGCTGCTCCCCCCAGCAGCAACCAGTGACGGGAGGTCCCCCCACCTCCCACACACCCATCCTGCAATCAACCCCATCGACTGGGCCAAGAAGATCGCAATGCCTCTGGAACATGGCGCAGCATCATCAACTGGTGACCAGTCAGAATCCCTCACTTACACTGTTTCTTTGTAGCTCTGAAGACAAGTCTTGTGAACGTCCTTTTCATCAGGCATCCTCGGCGATTCTCTCGTCTCCCTGACGGAGGAAGGAGGACCAGCTCTCAGGATGAGAGCCAACAGCTGTTCGGAGGAAGGAGGACCAGCTCTCAGGATGAGAGCCAACAGCTGTTCAGAGGGGCAAAGAACCCCACCTCTCCTGTCACATGATACCCTCTGGAATGGGTATCGATACCATATCACCTATGAGTGGAATAGCAACCTCTTGGCGCGGCGCAAACCCCGTAAGTTTAATGCCTTC